>NW_004524603.1:522859-582373 GCF_000260255.1 Octodon degus
TGTGTGTCTCTCTCTTTAATGTATTTAGTACAGGGTCTACAGGGTTTCACTACATAGACTGGACTCATGTTGATCCTTCTGTTTATAGCCTCCCAAGCACTGGGATTACAGGTGCATGCCACCATGCCCAGTCTGTGTTTCTTAATTAATTAATGTGCAGCTTAAGACAATTTCTCTTCCCTCTGTGTGGCCCATGCAGCCCCAAAGGTTGGACATTAAGAGGTCTGAATGAATTGGTCTCTTTTTAGTGGTGGTGGTGGTGGTGGTGGTGGTGGTGGTATTAGGCCTTGAATCTAGGATCTTCACACTGAGTTACATCCTCCCTTTTTGTTCTTTTATTTTGAGGCAGGGTACCACGGGGTAAGTTACCCAAGCTTGGCTTGAGCTTTCAGTCTTTCCTCAGCCTCCCAGAGTGCTGGAATTATAAGCATGTGCTACCACACCTGAGCTGTTTCATTCCTTAAGATTGTTTCCTGGTGACAAAAGTGAGATAGTGGTAAGCAGAATATAGTAGTTCTTATCTCTACCTGCTGTATTATTTTCTCTCTTTTCCTTTTCTCAGCATAGATTTTTATTTCTGATATCAATTTCAGTAAATGATTCTTTCTTGCATATTGCTTTGTTCTCTTAGAAATAACTATAGTTGGATGGGGGACAATTACTAATACAGAAATTATGAGTTTATAGGGTGTAAAAAGACACGGCTACATAATGGTTCAGATGTCGTTTCCTTCTTGGAAAGATGCCCTGGGAGGTATGAGTCATGCCTGAGAGCTGAGGACCATCAAGCTCCATGCATTTGCACATCGTCGTGTGCCACGTAGCCACTGGCACATGTCTTAGGGATGTGTTGCTGGGTGATTGAGATGTGCTATACCCTGTAGTTGCTGACATAGATGTCAGAAGTGAAACACTCTGGAACCTTCTACCTGTAGTGTGTTGTTGACCAAGACATTGATACACAGCACAAGCCTTGTAGGCCATAAAAATTATGTAAACTTTGCAACGAAATTGTAACTGAAAAGATGTTTACTAAGTACTGAATTATTAAGTAAAATTTAAGGCCCTCTGTCAAGTTTTCAGGGAGGTTTTCTAGTTTAAGAAAGTAATTACTAGGTGACACAGAATAAAATCAGGAGTGACTCATCCCATTGAGCTGTGCAGGTGAAATTATGTCATTAATGTCTTGGCTAGAACCTGCCTTGCCCAGCTCTCCAGGAACCCTGTGGATCACGTGGGATAGTTGGTCTGTTTTTCACAGTGCCTCATATTGTGCCGCAGAGCTGAGTGGTGTGACAGCCCCACGCTGCTGAGTAGCTGGGGTGCTCCTGTCTCCCTGAGGCACCCCCTGTTTTGCTCCTCAGGAGCAATGCCTGCCACCCTATGTGTGCTTGGTCTGTGATTATAGGTTTGCCTCTCTTCTCATTTGTTGTGCTTGCTTTCCTTACGTGTATTGGGAAGCATTGTTACCAGGTGCAGGTTCAACTGACTGTCCTGTGGTTACGACATCCGTCTCTTGGTGTCTTGTAATGCTTTCATCATAAAGTCCATTTTCATTATTTCATAGCCACACCGGTTTTCTTATGCTTGGAGTTTGCTTAGCACGTCTGTTTGGGTCTTTTCACTTCTACTTGTCTTTATATTTAAAGTGTTTTTTCCAGATGCCATACAAATGGTTTTTAAAAACTCCAATCTCACAGTTGCTGCTTTTACTTGGTGTGCTTGAAGCCTGTATGATTTAGTGAGGTTACTAATTTGCTTAGACTTAAGACAATCATCCTAGCATTTGTTTCCTTTAGTCCCATCTGCTCTATTAGTATCTCTTTTTTTGTTGTTATTTCCTACCATCTTTGGTGAGTCAGGTTTTTTGCTGCTTTATATTCTCTGTTGACTTTATGTTATTCTTAGTGTAATCTTTGGATTACTTTCTTATGGGAGTTTTTGTGTATTTCTGTTACACTTGTCACTTCTACCTTCAGAAATCAGTGTCACCACGTAACCCTGTAGGAATCTGGTAACAATATTCTTCCCACTAGAATCCTTCCACCTGTCTTCCTGTGATGATAGGTTTCACTTCTAGACTTGCCTCAAACATTAAGATCTATTTTTATTAACTTTTAAATTAGTCAATAGTCTTGTCTCTCTGCATAGAAATAATATTTACTATACTTCATTTTAAATTTTTTATTTAGGACAGGGTCTGCAGGGCTCACTGCGTAGATCGGACTCATAGTGATCCTCTGTTTACAGCCTCCCAAGTGCTGGGATTACAGGTGCACACCACCACACCCAGTCTCAATCGCCTCTGGGGGCGGGGCTGGCTTGGCAGCCTGGGGATCGAACTCTGGGCCCCTGAATCTGCCTACATAGGTGCTTTAATCCGCTGGGCTGTTTGGCCGGCTCTTAAATTTTTTATGCTTTTATTTTATAATTTAATTTTGGTCTTTGATACAGAGCTATATCCCCAGCCCTGCTTTTTTTTTTTTTTTTTTTTTTTTTTTGGCGGAACCAGGGATTGAACTCAGATCCTTGCGTTTGCCAGTCAAGCGCTTATCCTACTGAGCCATCTCCCCGGCCCCGTGGCTTGAACTTTTGATCCTCCCATCTCACCTTCCCAGAGTGCTGGGATTATAGGTGTATGCTATACCTGGTTTATTACTGCTTATTGAAATATTAACACAGTGTAATGATAAATGGTGCTATTTTGTATCTAATTATGATTATCTTTTTTTGGCGGAACCGAGGTTTGAACTCAGGCCCCTGCGCTTGCACAGGAAGCGCTTATTCCACTGAGCCATCTCCCCGGCCTATGATTATCTTTAATATTCAAATATGTGTTATAACTCTAGCAGAGAAAATCCAGGGAGGGCTTGTTAGATGTAGTGTCTTTCTGACAAGAAATCTTCAAGATAGCCAAGAATAAGGCAAAAACATAATGAGGGAGAAATCCAGGATGAGATGGGCCTCTTCATACCCCAGCAATTATAGGTGGAGAACAGTGGCAATAAGCTTGGCTAGGAGGGGAGTTCTGGATTCAGACCAGGAGCCACTTGCTGAGAAACCAGTGCTGGACAACTTGTGTAACCTCACGTGGCCGATGGTAAAAGTATCATTGGCGCCTCTAAGGAGGTCTGGCCCAGCACTCCACTGCGGGCTCCATCCCTCTGGGCGCAGGCAGGAGTGCCGTGGGCGCTGCTTGCTCCCAGGCCAGGGGTGGCCCAGCTGTGCTGTAGAAATGACGCTGTGGCTGCTGCACTGAGAGGGAAAATCCTCATCCACCAGAGGAGGAGGAAATGCGGAATTCACTTAGCCCAAAAGCTCTTCACAGAAGGTGATACGGATATTGAAGATCGCTGGACCTTGACAAAGGCTTGCTGGGGGACATGTCTTATTTTTGTCACACTGATGAGACTGCTCTGTAAATGATTCATAATTATTATAGATATTTCAACGCTTAATAAACTGATTCTTTTTCAGTTTCTGGAAGGCCTTTGTCAGGTGTAGAAGAAAACCCAGACCAATGTAAAATAAACATTTGACTCAGACTCAATTAATAATTTACTGATTTGAAACTTGCTTTAGGTTTCTGATGTAGAAGAGCTGACCCCACCGGACTGTCTGTCTGACCTTCCTCCGTTTTCAAGGTGTATAATAGGAATAATCATGAAGTCTTCCAACGTGGTCAGGTAATCTTCTCTTTATGATTCCAAACTTTTTGTCTCATCAGATTCCCTTTTACTCTCAAGCTTTCAAAGGTACATCTTTTTTCTTTGAGAAAAATATTCCAGAAAATGTGTTCCTCCATCTTATCAGTGATAAAAGTATTTACATTAAATTACACAAGACAAACCTCTAATTTTCTGTAAAAGATTTTCATCTAATCTCTGGTTATGCTACCCTAACTGAAATTCAGTTAAGTGGGGGAAAAACGTGACTGTGGTACGGTACTGAGTGCTGTGTACTTTGAGAACACTTCACCAAGCTAAGCAGTAGCCAGTTCTCTTCTGTGCATAACTGCGACTGTTTCCTACTGTGTCCCCTGAGCTGACTCCAGGGTGTGGCACAAGAGGACATGAGGGCTCAGATGCATGAGGCATGGCCGGCAGGCCCACACCTCTGGAGTTTCTTGGCAGCAGGTACATCTGTGAAAACTCAGAATGCTTGTAGCTGTGAGTTACTTTTCAACCCCCTTTTTTTTTTTCTTTTTTTTTTTTATTAAACTGGCCTTTGTGTGTGGGGAGGTGGGGGCTTGAGGATGTACACAGTAGCTTTTTCTCACTGGCTACAGTGTTCCTCTTTCTTTCTCTTTTTCTTTTTTGGTATAGGGATGGAACTCGGACTTTGTACTTGCTAGGCAGGGGCTCATACCTGGTCTCTTTTTAGCACTGCGTAGATTTTTATTTCATTTATCTATTTTTGTGGTCCAGGGCTTAAAACCAGGGCCTTCAACTGAGCTGCCTCTCCACTATTTTCTTTAATTCTTTATGTTGACATGAGACTCTTGCTAAGTTGCCCAGCTTGGCTTGAACTTGTGGTCCCCCTACCTTTAGATGGGATCACACACCCAGCTCATCTTCTGATTTTAATGACTCACTTATGTGGCTCGACTTGCTGCAAGTGAAAGTAGAGGGCCTGTTGGCTGCTTTTCTTGTGTTGCTTAACGGTAGCTTGTGACTGTTGTAAGCCTGCCTGTGTTAAGTGTGCACCATGGAGCAACTGCTGATATTTGTTGATTTTTACAGGTCGTTTCTGAGTGAGCTAAAGGCATGCGTGACATCCGGTGATATTGAAGGCATTGTGTGCCTTACTGCCGTTCTGCACATTATTCTGGTTATTAACAAAGGTTGGTAACCTTTTCTGTGCTTGCTCCGGGTGTTGCTGGGTGTACTTTGCCCCACTAGAGAGACCCTCCTCTCCCGTGTTGACCCTTCCCCACGAGGGCAGGCTCCCCACAGCCTTTACAGCCCAGCTCCTGGTGCTCTCGGAAGATAGTACTGCCCGCCAGGGTTTCCTTTCCTTTGTCAGCCTGGCTCTGTATGCATGAGCTTCCCACTCGACTTCCATTCAGTTGCTGTCCACCTCTCACTGTCTGCTGTGGGATGCATTTAAGCATCCCTGTGTGCTCAGAATCCAATTTTTGTTGACCTGCTGGCTGAGAACAGCAGTACAGTCTAGGGCCAACTACTCTGGAGGCTGAAGCAGGAGTATCACCATGAGAGTGAGGCCAGCATGGGCAAATAACCAAAAAGTTAGAAAAATAAAAAAAAGAAAAATGTTAGAGCATCCTTCATATAAATAGACAAAAAAGTTCTAGATTTTAGAACACTTTGGGTTATGAGTTTCCAGATTAGGAACGTCCTGTCTGTAATACTAACTTGCTAATCCCAGTTTGGGCACTAAGAAGACTTCTGAGGGGATCCTGCCTTACAGCCCAGCTGAGCTGCATGAAATGAGTTGCGGTCTCTGGCAGGAGTGCATGCCTGGCCCTTGGGGTGGGGAGCGCCTGGCCCTTAACAGGCACTCACACTCCCTGGTGGGTGACTCAGGATTCTGCTAGCTGTTGTTCTGTGTACTGTCGTGGACAGAAGACTCCCCACGGCATGTCTGGGGTGCGTCCTTTGGGTCTGCACTCACAGCTCATGAGCTCTCATAGGCCTTCCCAGCACCCTAGGGTCGCTCTTGTCGGCTGTAGAGGTCCCCTTACAGGTAGGGGTGTTGGCCCTTGCCCACCACAGAGCATGTCTGTTTCTGTGTGCGGTGATGTTTTCTCTGTCTTCAACACGCTCTTCTAGGTAAGCACAGGAGTTCAAAAGTGAAGGAGGCTGCAGCCACAGTTTACAGAAAGCTAAAAATGTTCATGGAGATTACTCTGGAAGAGGATAGCCTTGAAAGGTACAGTGCAAGACGTCCTCCAGCTGTGGTCTCACAGAAACTGAGTGGCTTGGGATTGCGGTTTCACCTGCTGCTTAGAGCCTCAGGTGTAAGGATAGAACTATCTCTGTTTAACTTACTTATTAATTCCATCTTCACAAAGAATAAAACTGCTTTTAGTCTTGGGATAAAGCTTGATGGTAGAGCCCTAGTTACTACACATTGGAGGTTTTTTTTCCTTTGGTATTTAGTACAGGATTTACAGGGTCTTACTGCACAGATCAGACTTGTAGTAATCCTCCTGTTTTTCAGCCTCCTAAGCACTGGGATTACAGGTGCACATCACCATGCCCAGTCTTGATCGCTGTCTCAGTGTGCCCTGGGGACGGGGCTGGCACGGCAGGCCGGGGATCAAACCCCCAGCCCCTGCATGTTCCTGAGCAAGCGCTTTAATCTGCTGAGCTCTCAGGCCAGCCCTTTTGTTTAATAAGAGCATTTTTAGCTTCCTAGCAAAACTGAAATGAAGATATAGAGATTTTCTGTACATCTCCTCCTCCATGTATGTCCACAAACCCCTACTATTGATATCCTAAACCAAAGTGATGAGCTGACAAACATCGTTATTACCAAAGTATATTGTTTACATGACAGTTCACACCTGGTTTCATATATTGTAAGTGTTTGGACAAATGTGTGATAACCTAGACCCACCACTGTAGCACCACGCAGAGTGGCTCACCTGCCCCAGTAATCCTCTGTGCTCCGTCTGCTCAGACTTCCCTCCCCCTAAACCCCTAGAACCAGTACACGTGCGCGCACGCCTCTGTGTATGTACTGGTTCGTGTGCTTACAGAGGCTGAGAAGTCACACCATGTGCTACCTATGGAAGCTACAGAACCACAGAAGTCAGTTTTAGCTTCTTTGATAAGAGGTCAGAAGTCTGTGCTCAGTCTGAGTCCAGTGCACCGAGAGCTAAGGAAGGCAGTGGGTGACTAACCCAAGGCCAAAGTGTGAAAGTCTAAGCTTTTCTCCTACGCAACTCCAAGGGTTTTTATAGCTGTTTCAGCGTCCTTTGTTGAAATGCCTATCATTGCTTCACTAAATTCCTTTGCTTCTTTGTCAGTGATAGTTGACTGTATTCATGTTGGTCTAATTCTGGGCTCTTTATTCTTCTCCATTGACTCTCTTGTCTGTTCTTTTGCCAGTACCACACTGTCTTGATTATGATGGCATTATAGGCAGTCTTAAAATTGGGTAACGTTAGTCCTCTAACTGTACTTCAGTACTGAATTGGCTATTCTGAGTCTTTGCCTCGTCACATAAACTTTAGACATTTGTCAATATACACATAATAATTTTCTGGGATTTTGACTGGAATTCTGTAAATCTGTAGAAAAGTTGAAAAGAAGCGACATCTTCTTAACAGTACTGAGTCTTCCTGCCCACGAATATGGGCTTTCTCTCCATGTGTTTGGCTCCATCATCTCATAGTTACCATCATGTACATTTTATTACACATATTTGTGATCTCATAGATTCCTCTCACTGAAGCACGCATGGCAGGGATTTAAACAGACACACATGCATGCACTCATACACAGCCTAAATAGTTCTGGATAAAACTTATAAATCCAGGGGTGGCGAGAGGATCTTGGGACTTTTCTAGATTGATGGCTAGCACAGGAGCTGCTGAGTAGTGGATGGTGGCAAACAAGAATGAGAAGCAAGCACAGTGAAAGGTAGAAGACTTTAGTGATTATCTTATGCTGACTACGGGTGGATCTGTGTTGGGATAGATTGGGATACTGAAGAGATCACAGTGAGTTTCACCAGTTTCTCTTGGTCTCATAACAACCGTCTGAAATGGCAGTGCTGAGCTTGTGTGCTGGCCTTAGGTCCTTCGCACGGGTGAGCGCACCGTGGGTGTCAGAGCTTACTGAGTAAGTGATTGGGAGAGAGACAGATGTGGAGATTATCTCTGAGGAGGGTCTTGGGAACAGGCTAACCAGGCAGCATGCCTTGGGTCATTCCAGAGTTATGAGGCAGTAAGAAAAAAACAGTGATAGTGAACCACTTTGTAAATCAGTATTTAGACCCTTAACAGCAACACAGCACCGGCTCTGCATGCAAACTGTCCTCAGTGAAGTAAAATAAATGCTGCAAGGGAACACAGGACCTATCCGGGCTTGGTGGGTTGGAAGGAGGGGCAGGTTGTTAGTGTGAACCCGTAACATTCTGTCCATGCTGGTGGGTGACCTAGGTTTCACTTACCTCATTTTATTTTTCAAACTTTGTTTTCATCAGTACCCTTTGCAGAACGAGATTACATTCATTGTGGGGAGCTGGTACATGTCCACAACATAACATAGTTCTTTTTACATGTTCCTCCTCTGCCCTTCCTTCTGGTCCTGTCCATTTATAAAGGACCTGTCTCCCTGTTTCCTATTGCCTGTCTTTTATTTTGTTCTGCACTTAGGTCAGGTTTCTCAAATGAGAAACTGTGTGATATAGATGCTTCTGTGTTGTGTTTCCTTGTGTGGTAGAGCAGCTCAGGGTAGGGTGGAGGGAAGGAAGATGGGCATGCGTTGTGCTGTGGGTCTTCTGAGAAGAATGCTCACTGACTTGGCATCACCGGTGGGTGGCCCATGCCATGGGCGCCTGAAGGAGCATGCCAGACTTCTCTCAGGTGGGTTGGGATCTGCTTCACACAAGTCAGCATAAATTACTTCAGCTTTGTTCTTAAATGTGCCGGGTGGCACACCAGATTTACACTGTACTTTTGTATAGTGTACTTTGCCACTTTTCCTTTTGCTGAGCCTTTTTTCTTTGTGTTTCAGATTTCTTTATGAGTCATCCACGAGGACTTTGGGAGAGTTTCTGAATTCCTGACCAAGCCCCCATCTTTGGATATGTAGAAGTGGGAAAAGAACTCAAGAAGTAAAAATGTGTGTTTTTCTGGCTGTTAATGTTGATAATAGGGTAGGATGGAAAGTGAAGCATGAGCCAAGAACTCAGATGTTCCCAAAGGTTTGCCCGGCACCTGTGAGGATAATATATATAATATAGAGGATTCTGGGTGCCAGTGGTGATGAAATCCACTGTAGAGAAGAAAAAGACGTTTTACCAACAAGCCTGGTTGTTTTAAAAATCCCTTTATATATATATATATATAAGCATATATATATATATATGCTTATCCCTAATAAGCATATATATATATATATATATATATATATATATATACATATTTCCTGCAGACAGTGAGTAATAAAGCGTGCCAGCCTATCTGTGTGTGTCATTTAGATGTCAGCCGGTTTTCCTGCGGGGCAGGGCTGTCCCAGGACCCTGCATGGTGGCTGTGGTGGTTCAGGGCCTGCGCTCCACTGGGGGACCACTGAGCACTACCACAGCTGGAGCTGGTGACTGTCATCCATGACCTCTTCTCCCTGCCCTGCAGGCACCAGGGTTGTCTTGGCGGCAGACACCTTGGAACAGATTGGGATTAGTGCTGCCTGGTCTTCATGTTCATTTCATCTTCCTCAGCCTTCGAGTAAGAAGGTTAAAAAATCCCCAGTGCTCCCTGCCTGTACGTCCCTGAGGAGATACAAGAAATGGTCTTGCTGTACTTAGGAGCATTTAGGATTTTCCAGGGTATACTAAGAAACAGAAGGGGTGGGCATTACTACTGCAGCTTGGTTTGGTTAATTTATTTTTTAAAATGTATTTGGTTGTTGCAGGGTCTTACTACGCAGTTTGGACTCATGGTGTTCCTTTCTGCTTTCAGCCTCTTCAGTTCTGGGTTTACAGGTATGCACCACTACACCTGGACTCAGTGTCTGGTTCAGCTTACCCTAGGGCAGGGCTGGTGTGGCATGTGCTGCTGGGGATCAAACTGGGGTCCCTGCACTTGCCCAAGCAAGCACTTTAGTCCACTGAGCTATCTTGCCAGCCCCAGTTTGGTTAATTTTGATCACAGGACTTTTCTGAACTTCCAATTTTTTTCGTGAGTTGAACTGTGTTCTATGTTGGTGTGTGACATTGCACTGGGAACACATTTCTGTCACTCTGGATACATTGGAGTTGCTGTTAGGTAAGGGGTGTGCTAATTCATGCAGTTAACTGAGGAGGTCAATGTCCCTCTGCCGTTATTCATTCTCCCCTTTCCGCATAGAAATAGCTCTCTGATTTTGTAGTTGTAGGCATGCCCCCACGAGCCAAGACCACATTCACCAGTTGGCCCACTCTCTGCGCAGCCAGGTACCCCAAGGAACCGTGAAAGCCGGGCTGTTTAACCGGTACCCTGCCCTGCTCCAGATCGGAGTGGACTGCAGCTGCTCTACTCTGCGTGGTCTGGGGGAACGGTGTGAGTTGCCCTCCAAGGCCCTGGTGCCTCCGTGAGACCTGGAGACACAGGCTGGGAGCAGAGCAGAGCCTCAGCTCGTGGCTGTGGAGGCGTTCTGCCATGGAGAGGGCCTGGGAACACCGGCAGTGAAGCAGGGGAAGTTTAAATGGGCCAGACAGAGTGAGCATGCCTGTAGCTGCAGTGCTTGGGAGGCTGCAGCAAGAGGTTCGCTGCGTACTTGAGGCCAGTCTGGGTAACAGAATGAGTTCAAGGCCAGTTTGAACTGAAGTGCATAGTGAAAAACTGTCTCAAAAAGGTAAAAAAAAAAAACCTATCAGTGGTTCTGCAGTCTAGCTCCACAGTCCTCAAGCTGTCACTTGCGTGGGGGATGGTCATTCCCACCCAGACAGTGCAGGCATGATGGTCTGCAGGCGCCGTGCTGACTGGGTTCCTGAACCTGCCTGGTAGGTGCTCTTGGGGACCATCACTGCAGGTCCATGTGCATGCATTCCCAGGGCCTGCATCCCGGGGTGGCGGAGCAGGGCAGTGTGTTAAGTGTACCTGTTCTCCACTGGCTGCGTGTGTTAAGTGTACCCCGTTCTCCACACTGGCTGCATGTGTTAAGTGTACCCCGTTTCTCCACACTGGCTGCGTGTGTTAAGTGTACCCAGTTCTCCACACTGGCTGCATGTGTTAAGTGTACCCCGTTTCTCCACACTGGCTGCGTGTGTTAAGTGTACCCCTTTCTCCACACTGGCTGTGACATTTTATACTCCAGCAACTGCTGCACAGCTCTTCTCGGGGCTTGCAGGTGTGTTCCTTAAGTAAGTATGGGGTGACCTGCTATAGCTTCATTTGCATTGTGGATGTCAGGCACTGCATGCGCCAGTGTTCGTGGGACTGCGCTGGGGAGGTCACAGCTCGGGTTGTGCCCTGAACTGTTTCTGCTGTGTTGTCCTGTCATCTGTCTCACTGAGTTGTGAGGTCCCTTGGGTGCCCAGGTGGTCTGCCTTGACCATCTGCCAGTTACTCATGCTCCTCTGGCATGTCAGTTCTCTGCCCACTTTCTGTTTTGTGGTCCCACCATTTGCAGCCCCTCCCAGGCTGCATGGCCTGGCCGTTTCATTTGAGGCTTCGTGTGCATGTCTAGTCATCCTTTTAAAAAATTATTTTTAAATTGTGTTAGTAGATTTTGCAGTTTATGCAGTTCACAGTCATTCTGGGGAGATACATAGTCATCTAGATGGTTTTTATCCCCTCCCCCTTCCCTCTTACCTTCCTTTTCTTTAAAATCTCCTCTTCCCATTTTCATTCCTTTTTTTTTGTACCAGGGGTCAAATTCGACTTTATGGCATGCCAGGCAGGTGTTTATGCCACTGAGCTATCTCCCAGGCTCTCCCCATTTTCATTCTTAGTAATGTTATTTACCATGTTTATGACATAACATGTTTACATTCATTGGAGTTACTAGTTTCCCGTACATGGCATATCTTTATTCTATGTATTTCCCATCTCCTCTTGGCCTCGTTCTCCAGGACCCCTTTCATTTGCAAGGTATCTATCCCTTTGTCTCTCAATCCATCCTATTTTGTGCTTAGTTTGTATTTTGCCTGACTCAAGTCAAAGATACTATATGGCATTTACACATACGTGCCTGATTTGTTTCACTTTACATATTTTCCAAGTGTATCCATTTTTCTACAGATGTCTCAATTTGTCCTTCTTTGTAGCTGTGTAGGATTCAATTATGTACAGATACCACACATTCTTCATCTAGTGGTTTGCTGGTGGGTTTAAAGGCTGCTTCCAGGATTTAGCTGCTCGGACTTGTGTTGCTATAAGCATTGATATGCATGTACAGCTGTAGTGCAGTGCTTCAGCTTTTGGGGAAAGATACATACAAGGGGTCCTACGGAGTTTAGTTTTCAGGAAATCTCCATACTGACTTCCAAACTGGATTATACTAGTTTATATTCCCTCCAACAACAAAGTTCCTGTTCCACATATCCATGCTAGCGTCTGTTACTGTTTCACTTCTTGATAAGGGCCATTGTGTGGTATAAGATGGAATCTATGTATTTATTTACCTGTGCTGGGAATTGAGCTCCGGGCTGTGCTTGCCAGGCAGGTCCTGTGCCACTGAGCTACATCCCCAGCCCCAGATGGGATCTTACATTGTTTTAATTTGCATTTCTCTAATGATCAAAGATGTTGAACAGTTTTTCATTGGCCAATTGTACTTTAGCCTCTGAGAAGTGTCTGTTCTTTCACTTTTTTTTTTCCCAAGTCTTTTATTTATTTTGGTACAAGGTCTGGCTGTGCAGCTGGAGCTCATAGTAATCCTCCTGTCTTAGCTTCCCCAGCAATGAGATTACAAGTATGTGCCACTACACTCAGTTTTCATGGCCAGCACAGTGGCATGGCATGCAGTACGGGGGATTGAACCCAGGCTTTTGTGCTTGCCAGGCAGACGCTTAGACTGCTGAGCTATTTCCCCAGCCCTCACTTCCCACTTCTAGACTGGGTCTTTTGTTTTGGTGGTATAGTTTTTCATTTCTTGTATAACCTTTTTGTAGAGTTGCACTACCTGGTATTAGCTTTCCTTTCCACTTGTGCCCCCGGATCTTTAGGCGAGCTAGGAGACCTTGGGGTGTTCTGTTGCCTTGTTTCTCGTGATCCTGTGTATGTCTGTTTTTGTCACTTTGGACTCCCATGTAGAATGGATATTGGCATAGAGGGAGACCAATGGACAGCCCTACTGTATTACCTTGACTATAGTAACCAATTAAGCAACAACCATCATCCCAGATGTCAATTGTATATTAACAAACCCTCATGAACAGCCCTGACAGAACAAAGAGAAATACAATTTTAGCAAAGAAAATTTAGGCCACCCATATATTGACCTAAAGTACTCAAACTATTAATTGCTAGATGTAGGCAGCAGGGCCAGAGCTCAAGCCTACCATAAGCTCTGCACCCTTACGCCTTCCTCTAGACTGCACCCTGTGGCGGTTACACCTGCCAAGCCTGGCCTTTCACAACAGTACAGATGCTGTGATCTTCCTGGTCTGGTCCCTGCTTCCCAGTGGCTCCCAGGATATCCCTGTTCTCATCTTGTCCGAGCCTGTCTTCCAGGCTGTATCTCCCTGTTCCTGGGTTTGGTCTCTTTGAGCAGGTTGTTTGAGTGGTGGTCACCCTTTTGCCTGCACAGACCCCATGAGTGTGGACAGCATTAACCTAGAACCCTAGTCATTCGTATTCCTGAGAGCAGGTATAGAAAGGCAGGCTGGTGCTCTGGCCACTGAGGGGTATCATCTTCATGGAGTCTTTCCATCCAAGACCTTCATGGCAGTGTCTCAGGGTCTCTGCCCTCTGCCTCAGGGTGTGTCCAGCACCAGTCCTGCCTGGAGGGCAGCCAGGTAGTGAGCAGGGGAGGGTTTGAGTGCCTGGGGCATGCGGACCTGAGGCTGTGTGCTGTGTACACCCTCCTTTCCAGGGAATGTCTGTCAGCTGTGTGGCACTTTCATTTCTGCCCTCCTCTACTTCCCCAACCTTAGGTGACTTTTTTTTTTTTTAATTGAGAAATAAATATGAATGAGACAGTTTCACAGCTGATTAATAGGACAGTTTTGATAATCAATACACTGTACATTGTCATCTTCTTAGTGGTTTTCCATAGTATAAGAAGCAGACAGGATATTCTGTCCAAACACTGTTAGTACACCTCTTTCTTCTCATTGAATTAAATGAAAGTAGCTGTAAATTTATCCTATTTTGTATATATAAATACAAAATGATCTTTCCTTTGTATCTTTTTTTTTTTTTTTTTGTCCTGTCAGAGGTGAATATTCTATTGGCATCTAAAAACTATAGGTGTCTGAATTCAACTAAACAATCTAACACTGTCTAGCAGTCTATAATATTAGTGGGTTATCCTCAGAAGTTACTGACTTGAGCGAGCCTTTTACAGCTCATCATATTAATGTGGATTTATTTTATACCGCGTTTTTATACTTTTCTGCTAGATGGTTAAGACCAAGATATAGCAAGACCTATATAACAAGAAATGCAAGTTTTGTATCTGATAAGGTCAGCCAAATACTCTCAGGATTTATCCTATAGCCCTGTACCGCCCTTTGTACATCCTTTTGTCAGTGTCAGCCATGAGGATGAGTCACGGCCATTGCTTGACCAATTTGCTCTCTGTGAAAGCTTGAAAAAATGTTTTTTCTCTCCATGTGACTCTCCCCAGGCTCACTTTACATCATTGAACACATTCCTCTGCGGATCCATAATCTTCTTGGTCAGAAAATTTGGAGCACAACTGAGTTACATGTTGTTGCAGTACAGGTTCTTCTATGTCCCAAGTCTTCACTGACCTTGAAAGGCTAGGGCCAAAATGTTGGCTAACCTTGCAGCCCTTCCTTTTCTTCAATTTTGATCTGCTAGCTTAGGTTGTTAACCCTCCAGAAGAGAAGCTAATTATGTACCTGCAATATATGCAGTGTGTTTTACCCTGTCTAAATATCAAACATCTTTGGCATATCATGGAACAGGTATTTTCCATCAGATATTGATATGTTGAACTTTAAGTCCTTACAGAATATGAAGGAAAAATAATTACATAAAAGTAGAAATAAGCATTAACATATTTTTACAAAGAAATTTAGAAACCTAAGCATATACAGAATTGTAAGACCTTATACTAGGGAGACAATATGATTTTTACAGATGTGGGTCTGGTTTATCTCACTAATAAGTATATCTTCAAGTGGCACCCACTTAAATATGAAGGATTCAAGTTTATCATTCTTTATAGTTAGTAGTACTCTATTATATAAAGTACCACATCTTTTTCAACCATTCCACATGTGACAAGCATCTTGGTTGTTTCCAAGATCTGGCTATCACAAATTGTGCTGCTATAAACATAGGTATGCATATATCACTATGATACGACGCTTTCAGTTCCTCCAGGAAAATTCCCAGTAGGGGGATAACAGGCTTGAATGGGATTTCCAGTCCTAGTTTTCTAAGGAGTCTCCACACTGATTTCCATAATGGTTGCACCAGTCTACACTCCCATCAACAGTAGAGAAGGGTTCCCCTCTCCCCACAGCCTCGCCAACATTTGTTGTTGGTTGATTTCTTTATGATAGCCATTCTTTGTGGTGTGAGACGGTATCTCAGTGTTGTTTTAATTTGCATTTCACAGATAGCTAATGATGTGGAGCATTTTTTTCATCTATTCACTTCTTTAATTTTGTCCTCTGAGAAGTGTGTGTTCATCTTGGATGCCCATTTCTGGATTGGGTCTTTAAATTTAGGGGCCCTAATGTTCTTTAGTGCTTTATAAATTCTAGAGCAGACCTTTGTCTGAGTGCTTATTAAGATTTTTTCGAAGTTTGTGGGTTGTCTTTTCATTTTGTTGATAATTTCTTTTGACGTGAAAAATCTTCTCAATAAGAAGTGGTCCCAGTTGTTAATTCTTTCAACTGTTTCCCGTGTGATTTGGTTTCTGTTCATGAGCTCTTTGCCTACCCGTATGTCTTCAGGAGATCCTCCTACTTTTTCTTCTAGGAGATTTAGTGTTTCTGTTTTAATGTTCAGTTCTTTAATCCATTTTGACTTTAGTTTAGTGCATGGTGACAGACCTGTGTCAACATTTAGTCTTCAATATGTAGAGAGCCAAATTTTCCAGCACCATTTGTTAAAGAGACTATCTTTCTTCCAGTAAGTGTGTTTGGCCCCTTTGTCGAAGATCAGGTGGCTAAGTGCATTCCTAGAGGCCTCTGCATCTACTAGTGTATTCTGTTGATCGTCAGGTCTGTTTTGTTGCCAATACCATGCTGATTTTATTATAGTAACTTTGTAGTATAATTTCAAGTCAGGAATTGTAATGCTTCCTGCTTTGTCTTTGTTGGCCAGGATTGCCTTGGCTATTCTAAGTCTTTTTTAATTCCAAATAAATTTTAGGAACAATTTCTCTAGGTCTGGGAGGTATGTTGGTCGTAGTCTCATACCTAGGTGACTTTGAAGCATATCCCGTATATCACATAACAGCAACCAAGTAACTACATAGATGAAATGTACATTATGTTAGAAAAGGAAGAGGTCAAGAGATGGAGGCAGTGGGAAGAGAGGCAAAACTTTGAAATGAAAAGAAACGAGGCCAGGGAGATGGTTCAGTGGAATAAGTGCTTTCCTGGCAATTGCAAAGGCCTGAGTTTAATCCCGCTTCCGCCAAAAATAAATAAATAAATAAATAAAATGAAAAGAATTATGAAGCAATCTCAAAACATTATATAGGGCTGGCCAAATAGCTCAGCGGATTACAGCACCGCAAGCAGGAGCAGGGACCAGGGGTCCAATCCCTGGGCTTGCCAGCCCCGCCCCTGGGTGGGCTGAGTCAGCAATTGAGACTGGGTATAGTGCACACACCTATAATCCCAGCTCTTGGAAGGCTATAAACAGGCGGATCACTAGTCCGATCTTATAGTGAGACTCTGACCACCCTGTAGACCCTTCCCAAAAACAAAAAACAAATTATATGGAAGACAGTTACAATAAAAACCATGTAATATTTTGTACCTCACATTCTTAAATTGGTTATTATATCCTTGAATTGGAATCCTGTAAGGTTTATGCACCGCTTTGCCTTTTGGACCCCTCTGCCTTCCCAGAGGCCATGTTCTTATTCCACACCCCTACCTCCCACAGTGTACTCAACTTGCTTCTGGGATGCTTCCCAGTGCTGACTCCAGCTACCAACAGGGATTGTCTTTTATGTTGACTCACCATTGGTTCCATCCTTTCTGTTCCAGCAGCTGGAATATTTGTTGGATGACTACTATACGGTCTGTCTGGGAAAAGAGGAGAAAGTCCTAGGTATTCCCTTTTGCTTACAAGTACTCAATAATGCCCACCTTCCAGAAGCATTGTCACTAGTGTGCTTTGTTACATTGCGGCCAGGCTACAGGCACCACAGGCCACAGGGCCTGGCCCATCAGCTTCCTGTGCTGGACCTGGAATGGGCTGTCTGCCAAGGACTCTTGGTTGGCAGACAGCGGTGTGGCTGGGCAAGGTGGTGCTGACGGGCCTCAGGTGGCTGGCTCTGGCCTTTTCAGCACTGTCAGGAGAGGATGCTGGAAAGGACTGAAGTCCTGGTTGTGATAAGTGCCTTTGTTACATGTCACACTGGTAATGAGTCCAGCTGCTGGGGATGCCAGCGTTCAGCCCTGCCTGTTGGACACCAGGGATGCCCCTCAGTGCTGCAAGCCTACGTTACCAGGACAGCATTTCACACACCACAGTCCCCGTGGGCCCTTGGAGCAGTGTGAGGCTGTGCTGGATTCTGCTCTTGGCACTGACCCCGCAGGGGAGCACAAAGGCCTTTCCATGGGGCTGTTTTGCCCCACCTGGATACATAGTCAGGTATTTATTTTTATCAATTGGTAGATTTTTAAAACTGCTTTTAGTCCTGTAATCACATTTACATTGTGCCAAGACTAGATTTTCAGAAAAGATAAATTTAGCAAGAGTATTTGCTCATTTCCAAAATAGGTAATTCATTTTCTACCTGTGTGGCTCATTGTGTTAAAAAGTAAGCAAACCTGCGCCTTGCTAGTCCCTTTCTCAGATAAATGGTGGTGTGCCAGATAGACTCACCTCCCTTGCTTTTAGCCTCCTGTGTCTGGAAGCCTCTTGAAAACGGCGTGGAGCAGCCCATCATCCCCTGTGCTCCAGGGAGTAACCCACTCAGGAGTGTCGGCCATCGTGATGCAAGCACTGTGTCAGCCCCGCCTTGAGCGCCTCAGCTTTGAAGGAGATGTCTAGACATAACCTAACAGACCCTCGCCAGCTAAAGGCTGGGGGAATAAGAACATGTCTGAAAGCTGTTCACATGCTAGCCACCTGTGAGTAGCTGCCAGCACACCACGTCGCCATCGGCATGGCTGGGTCACACACTGAGGGCCACTGTGATCACCCATCTGGCCAAGTCAGCCTGCAGCCCGGCCTTATTCCTGATGGCTTTTTCTTCCCTCAGTCTCTGCGTTTATTTGCCTCTAGTTTCTCTTGGTATCTTAGCAAAGCCAGTATTGATGTTTCCAGGCCAGAGAGCTGAGTGTATGCAGTGCTGAGGCCAGGAGGGGTGGAGGTGCTGGCTGTACCCTGTCACCTGCTTTTGTTACTGGTAACTGTCATTTCTTCCTTCCCTGTTTCTTCATTTCTCCATTCTTGGGACATTTTTCTTTTAACTTTGCTTAAACATAGAGTCCTGGGCCAAGGCCCTTGGGGTGAAACAGGACCTTTTAATTCAAGCAGTGATCAAACAAAGAACAAACAGTTCCATTCTAGGACCTGTTCAACAGTAAACAAGGAAGCAGAGACAACACAGCCCAGAACAAACAGTTGTCCAGGATGTAGGCGCAGGTTTGTGCGCTAAGCTCCAGTCCTCTGTAAATGCCACGACACTGGAATCTGAGTTACTGCAGGTGCCAGTGGCATGGGTACAGCGGGAGCTGGCCATTGCTAATGGCTGCTTCTGTGCCAGGAACAGAGTTAGGGAGCTGATAGCACAGCTCAGCCCGGCCCATGTGCTTCTGGCCATTGTGGGTCACAAAGAGCCTTCTCCCAGCCTGTCTCCAGCTTTTCCTGTCTTTTGTGTCACCAAGTCTGCGAGCCAGCCCTCAAGACCCCAGGGCTTCTGTCTCTCTGTCCAGCTTTCCCAGCACCCACTTCTGGACCTGGTGGGGTACGGCCTATGGTAGGTGTCATGGGTAGCAGGTCTGCAGGTGGATCAGCTCGATTCTGGTCAAGGAGTCTCCTTTACCTCTGTGACAGCAGTCCAGGCTGCAGGGAAACAAGGCACAGGTGGAACTCAATCTGCTGAGCGCTCGGGCAGCACGGCAGGGTGGGCAGCCTCAGGTGCGCACACCTACCCACACAGCGGAACACCACCCAACCGCCCCGTGAACCCGCCCTGTCCTGGGTGCAGGGCGCTGGGGGAGGGCCCCCGCAGACACTAGCTGGGCCTCAGCGGCTCTCCCCGTGCGGGTTACAGGCTGAGGGCCGCGCAGCTTCCCAGCCGAGACTCCCTCAGGAGCTTCTCCCTGTGACCAGCCACAGCTGCACTCGCGGGTGGTCAGTTCGATTCAAACCGAAGGAATTAGGTTTCTCAGGCCAGGCAGCGCTGGGGAGCAGCTTAACTTCACCCCTGGGACCGCGGAGCCTGCATGACCCCTGAACCCAACCTGGAGCGCGGCCGTAGGCCGACGGAGGAGGGGGGGGGCAAGCGGGGCGGGGCCGAGCTCGCGACGACGGGCGTGTCCTGGGGCGGGGCCTGCGGGGGCGTGTCCTAGGCAGTGGGCGGGGCCTTCGGCGCTGTCCGGTGCTGAAGCTCTGCCCGGCGCCGCCGCAGGAGCGCGGAGAGGCGCGGCCGCGGGAGCTGGCGCCGCCTGCTCTGTCCTGCTCGGTCCTTGCTCCCGCGCGGCCATGGACTGAGCTTCGAGCGGGCCACAGGGATGGGGCCGCCGCTCCGGGCTCTGCTGCTGCTGCTGCCGCTTGCACTGCCCGCTGCCCCCGCCCCCGCACCCCGCGGCCGGCAGCTCCAGGGGCGCCTGGGTAAGTGAGGGGCGCAAGGCAGACGGCTTGCGGTGGAGAGGGAGCCTGGGGGAGGGGTGTCTGTCAGGGGATGCGCCTCGGAGCGAGGGGGGCGCTTTGAGGGGGAAGGGCGCCTGCAGAAGGGGTCGCGAGGGTGGGGTCGGAGAAGGCTTGGGGGTCGCAGGCCTAGCGTCACCCCAGGCTCAGCCCTTCGCCCCCCCACCGCCACGCGAGCGGTGTTGCTTCCCTGCCTCAGTTTCCAGGCCCGGGCGGGCCCAGGAGCATAACTGTGGAGGAAAGGGCCGCGTGGACAGGACTCCATGGGGCCTCCCTCGCCCCGCGCTCCTGTTAGACCGGAGGTGGGGGCGGAGGACATT
Source organism: Octodon degus (assembly GCF_000260255.1). Taxonomy (NCBI): domain Eukaryota; kingdom Metazoa; phylum Chordata; class Mammalia; order Rodentia; family Octodontidae; genus Octodon; species Octodon degus. Next base: position 543,056 of record NW_004524603.1, read on the forward strand.
TTCCTCCCTGCTGGGGAGGGAAAAGGAGGGAGGCGACAAGGAGGAGGGCGGACTGGCGTCTTTTCCGACTGGGTACCTCCCTCCTCGTCTTGTCTGAGGAGGTTCGCCATAGAGCAACGTGTGCAGGAAGCATTGGGGCCCGGACTGCTGCTAGCTGGCTGGAACCCTGGGGTTCAAGGACAGTGGGCAAAACTGGGCGGGTGTCAGACGCAGCCTCCAAGCTGTCTGGGGACCCTGCAACATCCTCCTGCCCCTATCCCTCTTGGTCTCAGTATTGCTTTATCTATCTAAGCAGCAAACAAAAACCGCAGGAAATGAGGCAAGCAGTGGCCCTCCCAGATCCCCAGGCCCGCACACAGTGATCCTGGGCTCTTCCAGCAGCTGGCATCCTGCACAGGCAGAGCACAGGCTGTGTGCACTCCAGGACGCTACACAGGCATGTCCTGCTTTGGGGAGCTGTCTCTGCTCCTCTCCTTCACCCCAGTTGGCCCTCCTGTGCCCTGGCTTTCTGGAAGGGGTGAAATTCCTTTGTGGATTTGATCTGGGCTGAACTCATGGGAGCTGTGTTTGCCCAGCTAGCCAGGTGCCACCCTCCATGCCTGTGGGAGGTGGGGCATCATGGCGTGAGTTGCCTGCTGGGCCTTAGTGGCCTCTCTTTCTTTGTGACTGCCAGTTCATAGCATTTTGCCAAAATCACAGAGAAGGGGAGGTAACTGAGGGAGAGCTGAGAAAACCCAAAGATGAAAGCGAATGAAGACACTGTGCTGTCCTGGACCATCTTGCTGAGCACAGTGATGTTGTCTTGGCAACAGCAAAGTGGAATCATGCCGTGTAAAAGGCGTGCCCTCTGCAGCCACACAGCTTTCAGTGTTCCAATCTCAGGTCTGGGAGCTGGTGGATCAGAGACCACACAGAAATTATGGGGGCTAGGGTGCCCTGTTCCCCTCCATCCAGTTAGAGGGGCTATGTCATGCAGTCTCTGTGGAACAACATGAAGGACCCAAGATTTGCACGAACGATGCCAGGGACAGGAACAACGCTATCTTCCCTGCAAGTGTCTGTGCCCCTCAGCTGGACCCTGCACCAGCTCTGCTCAGTTGCTGCTGCATATGCTCTGGACCTCTCTGCAGAAGACATGGCAGGGACAGGTCCCCCAGGACAAGCAGGTGCTGCGTTCTCTGTCTCTGCCATCTCGATCCTGGTGATAGTCACAGCAGCTGCTTTGTTCCAGTACAAATGCAGCTTGAAGACACGCAGCAACCTTGAACCTGACCCAGCCATCACCCGCCTCTCGAGTTGAGGCCTACAGAACAGATGGCTGAGGAGATCCTTGAGTTTGTGTCTTTTTTGCATCAAGCAGCATCATATGTTAGAACTAGGGTGATTCTACCCGTGTGGGGCTATGCTTGCCCTCTAGTTTTTGGTTTTTGTTTTGTTTGTTTTGTTTTGTTTTTTGTTTTCAGCACTGGGGATTGAACTCAGGGAGCACTAAGCTACATCCCCAGCCTTTATGACATATATATATATATATATATATATATATATATATATATATGTATTTGAGACAGGGTATTACTAAATTGCCCAGACTCAAATTTGCAATTCTGCCTCAGGCTCCAGAGTGGCTGAGATTACAGGCAACAGCACCTCTTTTCAGTTTCTTGATTCATCTTGCCAAGACAAGTCTCCTGCATCAGGCAGTATTGTCCAGGACAGCTTGGTGACTCTGCATGTACTTTTGTCTTTGTGTACTTCACTCCTTCTTTCCCTTGCAGCCTCCCTCTCTGCCCTTCTCTGAGAGTGCAGGGCCTTTTTTGACCAGGTCCTCCATATTTTTCCATCAGTCTGTTTTGAGCTTAAGCAACCATTCTGCAGTTCTGTGGAGGTCAATTTGTGAACCTGGATGGTGGCTCCCAAACTAAAGGCATCTAAAGTACCCCCCATTCACTAAAGAAATGTGCATTTCCTTTGCCAGAGGCTGAGCCCGAGAAGAGTCCAGATTCAAGCCTTGCCAGGGCCTGGCTGTGACGATGGACAACTGGGTTTTTTGCCCTTTTGTTTTCTCACTACTTGCCCACATGTATTCTTCATTCACCCACGTGGAGTTGAGAAGCAGAGCTGGCAGCAGCAGGAGTGGTTGCTTTGTGAACTGCATGGCCTGATTATCAAATTTTAAATCAAAGGATCCTTCCTCTCACCAAAGCACAAACCCGTCTTTGCTTTCTGGGGTCCAGAGCCTTTGTGTTTGGTTCTATGGTGATGAGCTGAAGCCCAATTCTCACTGCATCTGTGAGCTGTTCCCGGCTTCCTCTCCATCAGCCCCTGGGGCTGGGGTACCTGGGCAGGACTAGGGTGTGTGGAAAGGAGGTGCCAGGCAGTGGGTTCAAAGTGAGATGCTCTGCATGGAGGTGTGAGGGCTGTGCCTGTGTTCAGAAGTAGCTGTCAAGTGTGTCTGCAGGGAATAAAAGGTTTTGAATGGCCTCCTCTCCATGCTAAACTTAGCTGCGCACCCCAGCTCCCCTTTCAAAGCCGATCTGTTTTCACACTTGCCTGTCAAGGTCATCATTCAGTGACCCCCAAGGAGGGGCAGCCTTACCTTCCCCAGTGGGGCCTCTCGCAGCACACATGCCAGGAAACTTGCACGTTAGGGGCTCCTGACCCAAGAGGAGCCCAGCTGCGGCAGCTGAACTGTGGGTGGAGGGCAGGTAGCATACCCCCCTTTGGGTTCTCATTCTGTTGTAATTATGGATTCTTTCATGTGATTATGGTTACACTCTTCACACATGGTGTTACCTACATTGAGAATGTAGTTATTCAACCAGCGTTCTCGGGGTCTGGAGAAGCCAGGGACGTGGGCAGAGGGAGAAAAGCATGAAGCTGAACAGCTGCTGGGCTGCGGCTGTACAGGGTCTTATCAAGAAGGTCTTGAGATCACAGAAATAGAGATAGGCACACAAGACACAAGGAAACAATTTTTGTTTGTCTCCTTGATTACTTTAAAACTGTGGGACATACGCCTGCTCTGTTGTGTGGAGATGCACTAATCCCTAGGAGTATTGGTTACTGGCCTTGAACTTCCCTAGCCCTCCTCATCCTCCCCAAGACTGAGGATGTCAAAATGAAAGAAACTAATTCCCAGGGACCCTCAGTTGCCCTCTGTCACAGCATTGAGTCCAAGAGCCCTCTGGAGTGGTGCCCAGAAGTCCTTGCGCCTACAGTGCACGACCCAGGAAAGCAGAGCCCTGGTGACCTTTGAGGTGAGCTCTCCTCCTCTGAGTGGGAGCAGTTACCCCATGATGGGAGCCAAGACCCCACACTTTCCAGCAAGGACAACCCTGGGAACCAAGTGGACTCTCAAGGGCTCCTACAAATGGGAACCCAAACTGAGAATGAGCTGCCAGGCCCTGGCCTGTCCCAGCTGATCCTTAAATGTTCCACCTGCTTCTGGGAGCAGGGGGAGCACCTCCTGTACTCCAGCTGCAGCCTTCTCCTGTTCCTCTTGCTGTCTAATTCTACCTGAAAGGTCTGTGCTGTGCCTCACACTGATGTGCCAAAGGCCGGCATCTCCTCTGGGAGACACTGTTCCTTTTGCAATTCAATGTGGCCCAAACTAAAAGCAACTCTTAGCTTTGGGGGGCAAGTACTTAAGATCTGCTAGGGTGCGTATGAACATTGCTAGTTTAAGGATCCTTTGTTCCTGGAGGAGTGAAGAGACACCCTAAGAAATGGGCCGAAAGGGTTCTGTCCAGATGCATCTCAGAGATGAAGGCCAATTTGCCGAAGCTAGCGCAGGGCTGTCTTATCTTTCCTGACAAGATGTTCTGTTTCCCAGAGAAAGCAAACAGCTGAGCTCATGGCAGATAGCCCTCTGTTCCACATAAATGCACCTGGCAGCTGTTTCCACATTAGTCTAAATTGACCTTCATAAATGTAGACCCAGCTGGACTTATTTCTCCTAATGCTGGTTGATAAGAAGACCAGCAAACTTGAGAAGCAGAAAAGTCAGACTACTTTCCTGATGCCTGGAAACGTGGAAACAGTTTGTTGAAGGAAGGGCTTTTTTCTCTTTCAGTTCCTGCTATCCCGAGCACTGTGCCAGCCCACTCTTCAAATATCTAGGACAGGAAGTAAAAGCGGGCGCGGCTCCCCGGGGACACCTCTGCCTCCACACGTTAAGTACCTTTTGTTTGTAGTCTGCCTTGCCTGGCTGATAGGCAGCAGCTCTTGCTGGACTTTGAGTTCAGCACTGCCTTTGTCTTTGGAGGCCAGGCGGGTGCAGGTGATGGCAGGAAACCAGAGGAGCGTGGCTGGTGGCAGATCCTCAGTGTGCACTGTCCCTGTGGGGGCGGATGAGAGAGCACTGTTCCCTCTGGGGACACTGAGCATGGCTCAGAGGGCAGAGGATGGGCCCAGGTAGCCTGTGCAACCAGGCAGTGCAGGGTGACTGGGGCCCATGGCAGGCAAGAGCAGGAGCTCACGGGTGCAGGCCAGACTGGAGTGTACTTTGCAAGTACACTGCTCCTTTCCTTTTGGTGCTGCAGTCTGCATATGGCTTCAGGGGCCTTTGCTATCAGGTCACAGAGCAGCAGGCCCTTTGCCTGACAGCCCACTGCTGGCTTCGTCCTGGCGCCCTGGTCCTGAGCTGAGTTTTCTGTGTGTTCCCATGAGCTGCCCAGGAGTGCCCGTGCAGGAACACTTCAGGCTCTGCCTTAGAGGTGAGAAGACCGAGACTCCTTCACATGGCTGAAGGAAGTGCCTGTGGCCTCCAGAGCCTCTTCCTTCCCAGTGGCTGATGCCGGTGGCCCGGGGTGGCTTCTGGGGTCCGGCAGGAGGTTGGTTGCTGCAAGAACACTGTCCTCCGAGGCCAGCAGGATCAGGACTGTGTCTTCTTTAGCCGCTGCTCATCTCTCTGGAGCTCAGAACCTGCAACGGGTCTGCTAGGCCTGTTCCAGGAAGATTTTAAAATACTTGATGGCTCTGGGGCCAGGGACATCATTTTTTTGGTTGGCTTTTGTTTGGGGGTCAGATTGATTGTTCCGAGGAACTTTGATGTTGGAAGAAGATGGCTGGTTTTGAACCCTTTAGCCCTCTGTGTTAGCGGAGACGCAAATGCTGCGTAGCATCTCCTCTGTGTCATCCTAGTGGCAGCTGTTCTGAACAGTTGCCAAGCACCACCAGACTGAAAGCCCAAAGAGCAAGCTCCGGAGGAGCCCTTGTCCTGGACTTGTAACAAACAGTCCACCTCAGAACAAGGATGAGTGAGGGAAACCCTCTAAGAAACAAATCTAAGAGCAGTTTCCTGTGAGCTGACCCTTGGAGGGACGCAGGCCTGGGTGGTGCCCTTCAGCCACTCTACTTTCTCCAAAGTAGCTGTGGAGAGAAAGACAGACAGATCCACCCTGTGGCGTGGGCGTTCTGTGTCCTGCCTGGTTCTGAAGGCCCATTCTGGTTGCTGACCTGGTTTTTAGAGGGAAATGGCTTTGCATGGATGGGGCGATCGGCTCTGGTTTCCACAGCAAGACACATTCAGTTGTGGATAGATGGAGCTGCTGGGACACTGGCGGGAGCGTGTGGGTTCCTATCTCTCTTGGGCAGCATCAAGCAGCATTTCCTGAGGTGGGACTGAAGGCAGCTCAGCGACCTGAATGTTATCTGAGACGGCTAGCATCCACAGAGCTCTTGATGGGTGGAGGAACGTGGTCTGTGAGGGGCAGAATGAGGTACGGCCAGTGGCCTTCCCATTCATGTCCTCCATACACATTCACTTCCCCCGGAAGCCCTGGAAACCTCTGCCTGAAAATAGGCTGAGCCTGAGATTCTGCTCAAGTACAGCTCCCAGGGAAGAGGACAGGGGCTTCCTGCACCCTTGCTCCTGTGGCCTTGCCTCCCACCATTCTCTCCTCTCTGCATCTACTCCCAGCATCCTTTTCTGCTGCATCCTCTCCTCCTGTATCCTATCCTCCCAGCATCTTCTCTTCCTACATTCTCCCAGCATTCCTGTGTCCCCTCCTCCTACATCCTTTCTTCTTGTGTCCTCTCCTCCTGCATCCCCTCCTCCTGTATCCTCTCCTCTCAGCATCCTCTCTTTCTACATCCGCTCCTCCCAACATCCTCTCTTTCCAGTATCCTCTCCTCCTGCGTCCTCTCCTCCAGCATCCTCTCCCTGTATCCTCTCCTCCCAGCATCCTCTCTTTCCAGTATTCTCTCCTCCTACAACCTCTCCTCCCAGCATCCTCTCTTACAACCTCTCCTCCCAGCATCCTCTCTTACAACCTCTCCTCCCAGCATCCTCTCCTCCTACAACCTCTCCTCCTGGCATCCTCTCCTCCTACATCCTCTCCTCCCAGCATCCTTTCCTCTTGCATTTTCTTCTCGTTGTGTCCTTGCACCTGATTTATTATCTTTCAGTATCCTCACAACTCCTTTGCAATGGTCTCTGGCCCTTAGTTCCATAACATAGCCAACATGAAATTGGTAATTAAGGTGACAAGAAATAGGGACTTTCACAGAAATAGGATTTTTCACAGGATTCCTGCTGAGTGAAACTGCAGGTGGTCTAACATGGTAGGTAGTGTGTATGGGTCAAAAGCACACATTAAAGGAAGGTGACATATGGTGTTGACTTGCTGAGAGGTTACCTCAGCTTATTGGCCTGATATTTGCAGCTACTAATATTTAGAAGTCCAGAGAAGTAGAAGGATGTCAACTGAATTTATACTATAAGCAAAATACACAATTCTTCCTTCTTTGAGAGGGTTACCTAAGGTGGTGGGATAGTCCTTGATAACTGCGGCTTCCAGCCAGTTCTAATCACTACTCTCAGAAGCCCTGTTTCTCCAGTTACTCCTGGACCTTGGTGGCCAGATGAGATGGAATCTCATTACTGAAAATGATATGACTTTAGAGAGCCTGAGTTTCAGATGAACTGACTATTGACATTTTTGCAAAAGCATTACTATTATAAACAGTAGTAGCACTCATAACTGTAAACACATATTTTAAAGGCAGTCATATCCACCTTGAACACAGGCATGATTATGTTGTTACAATAAGTAATGATGGCAGCAGGGTTTGAAATTTGGCATCATCCCCTCAAAGAACTTGAAGTATGACTTAAATGATAATAAGAGAATTTTCTAACAAAGTTAGGTTTGAGCATACAATAAAAAAAGAAAGTAGATCCTCTTTCACATACACTACTTTTTTGTAAAATTGTTTTTAAGAGAAGGAAAATTTATTGGGAAAAGGGATGGAAGCAGGCATAGCCTCTGAGACAGGAGGGGCCCCAAATGGGTTTCCCTCTTTTCAGCAATTGTTATGGAAAATTTGATAAATGCCAAATTCTGAGCACTTTTAAAATACATTTGGTGTGTCTAGGTGGCGCTGTAAATGTCATTACAGGTTCCAGGACAATGCGCAGGGTGGGAAGTGCAGGGCTGCTCAGACTGGCAGCCCTTGGCCCAGCTCTGCCCGCTGAAGCTGGGCAAGGAGCCTGGGCCACTCTCCCATGGCAGCTGCTGAAGGTCGGGGAGGGTCTTCCCCTGGGGGTGATCCCTGCTTTCATACAAACCTGTGGCTCTCAGTCAGCGACATCATGTAACTGGGCAGGAGTGTGGGGAGCCAGGGGTACCCCTCAGCACCCAACAATGCACAGGGCTCTGGGGTGCAGTGGGGATGGCAGTGCTCTCCTGTGGGGTGGGGACTCGGAGGTGGCCAGGGGAGGGGCAGGGTGTTCTGGGGGCCCCATCCGTGCAGGGCAGAGTCAGGCTCCTGAGATGCCTCCAGGCTAGCCAGCCCCTTTCTGCACTGCTCCCAGCAGTTCCTTCGCACTGGCGTTCCAGGGTGCCCAGTGGGGCACTCACAGTCTCACTTTTACTCTGCCTCACCTTTCTGCCCTGGGATGTGCTAAAAACCCCAGAATTCCACTTGGTTGCAGAGTTGAATTGGGGGAAAGAAGCTCATGTTGGAAACCAAGCTCAGAGACCTCCATGGAGCAGACAGGTGTGGTAGGAGGCTCTTTCTGCAAGGCCTTATGTGGCCACTGCTGTCCGGGCCACAGTGCCCTTGGCTCCAGGCCCTAGTGCTTCTGTTTGCTTCTTGTTTGGGTCAGCAACAAATTCTTGAAGAAGAAAATGCCACACTCTCCTATGGCAACTGTTGAAGGCCTGGGGAGGGTCTTCCCCTGGGGGTGATCCCTGCTTTTGCACAAACCTGTGCCCTCAGTCAATGGCATTATGTAACTGGGCAAGAGTGTGGGGAGCCAGGGGTGCCCTTCAGCACCCAAGAATGCACAGAGTAGTCCCTTGGAGGACTGTCCTGCCCAGAAAGCCAGAGAGGCCCAGGGCAAGCAGGCAGAGCCTTGGAAGAAAGGTGCCTGTCCTGCAGTCTTCCCCCATGGAAGGACAGGCAATCCCAAACAAATGAAAGGGGTAAGGCCATAAATTGTAGCAGAATAAGCTTTTATTTGAAAGCTTCAGAATTTAGTTTTTTCTTAGTGCATATTTACCATGCACAATGATCATATGCATCCCAGGGCTTTTGTGCCTGTTCACAGCATAAGCCTGAGCTGGGTGCAGAGGTGGTAATCCCAGTTCAGGGCTGAGGCAGGTGGGTCGCCAGGAGACCAAGGCCAGCCTGAGCTGCATAACAGGACCCTGCCCCAAAAACCCAAAGCAAAGAAGCTCCTGCTCCCTTGCCCCCTCTCCTCTTCTTCCCTCCCACTTAGGAAGCGCCGGCTTCTCCCCACTCCTCCTCCTTTTCCTTCCATGCTTTCCTCCTTTCCTCCCCCTCTTCCTCCCTTGCTCCCCTTCCCATGGGAGCAGGTTCCTCCTGTTCCCAAGATCTCTCCCCACTTTCACCCCTTATTTGCCCTTTGGGTTTCTCACACAAGAGAAATAATGGCACATTTAAGCTTGTGTGTCAGATTTATGTCACTTGAAATTATAGTCTCAAGGTGGATCCATTACAAATAAAAGATGGATCCATTTACCTAAAAATATCTCAAGTTTACTTTCTTTATGGCAGAATAGTGCTTCACTTTATATAAATACATTTGCTTTACCCATTCAGCTGCTGACAGACACATGGGCTGTTTCTGAGCTCTCGCTGTTATAAGCTGTACTGTAGCAGAACAGACTTTGAGAGAAAAAATAAAACCTTGTCCTCAGTCAGTCCTGGCCAGAGTGACCACTGCAGCCGGAAGCCTCCTGACCTTAGGAAGGAAGCTGGGCTGCCTGTGGCCGCAGGACCCCTGGAGGCGCCTCTTTTGCCGTGTCTCACAGGCAGCGCAGAGGCCGTAGGCCCTGGAGGACGAAGCACGCCTGTGCATGTCTGCACGCATGCTCACAGGCGTGGGTGTGCTCTACCGAACCTGTGGTTATTATCAGGCAACCTCTCCAATGATGGAAAATAATGAGATTAAATAGTATTCATGATTAAGTATTGTTACTTTTATTAGTTTAGTTTTTTTTCTGTTTGTGGAGGTTGAGAAAGGGTCTCCCTGTGAATGTGCTGATGTAGCCCAGGTTGGCCTCAAACTCGTGGAGTGACCCTCCTGCTTCGGCTTCCTGAATGCTGGAATAACAGGCATTTGCCACCACACCTAGCTGTGGCTGAAATATTTTGTTGAAAGTACAAGTGCTTCTGTGCTCCCCAACCCCTGTCTTAATAACTCTCCGGATGCTTACTGTTGTTTACTTATCTTTTGGTGCTGCGGACCGATGCCAGGGACCTGCATACAGAGCCGCGTGCACAGCCCCATCCAAAGCCCCTGCTCCCTCGCCTGCTCAAGCGTGGGTCTCCACTACAGTGCGCTGAGCTCAGGGCTGCGTGCGCCCGTGCTGCATGTCAGTCGCATCTGGATGGTTTGCAGGGTGGTGCCTTCTGTGAGTCTGAAGAGCAGCTGGCACTCTGGCTTGTGCCAGCACCAGTGGTGGCTTCCTTGTGGCCCCTGTCAGTGCAGGTGCCCCTTGCCCAGGGTCTCTTCAGGCCCCTGTGAGCTATGGCAAACGGCAGGTTCTGCCCATGCAGGTCATTCGTGCGCCACCAACACAGCCCACACCACAGCACCTCGGCCGTGTGTCAAGTATGCCTGTGTTTCTGCCTGCGGTTGGGTAGGGCCTGCTCTGTTTGTTTTGCTGGATAAACAAACACCTTAGTTGTAGCCCTCTAGCACTGGGGAAGGGACCACAGTTGAGTTTTGTCAATTTGGGAGTGACTTCTACATAGAGAAACCCAGCAGGAGGCTTGTGAGTGACTAGGGAGGAGCTCTCGGGCAGGCCTGGCAAGTTGCTGGTCTCTGGGTCTGGTGGTGTCAGGCTCCGAGAAGAGAGTCTGAGGCCTGTGGGGCCCTCGGTCCAGTCAGGAGGTGAGACTGCCCCTACCCGCTCCTCTAAGGTTGGAGTTGAGCTTCTTGTGTGTCTTGTAGTTTTTGAAAAAAATAAAGGTGTGGTGGTATATGCCCTAAATCTGGGCTACCTGGGAGGCTGGGGCAGGAGGATCACAAATTCAAGGCCAGTCTGGGCAAATTAGCAAAAACTCTCTGAAAGCAAACAAACAAAAGGGCTGGGATGTAGATCAGTGCTGGGCTCAGTCCCCGGTACCAAAAGGTGATACTGTGGAATGACCATTTTCTCAAGTGATAGTCTTCTGCTAAAAGTCACTTGGTTATATCTGGAGAGCACCCTGGGCCTGCGGCAGCCAGTGCTGGCTTCCAGGAGCCAGGGTTCTCAGCACACACACCTGAGCTGGCTAGCACGGTCCTGGGGCCAGACAAGGCCCTGTTCCCGGCTGGTCAGTGGTGCTTTATGTATGTTGTGAGAGTAATGTGGAAGGAGAAACCTGGAAGCCAGCCTAAGGGTGCTCACTCGCTCACTCTCATGGGCCCTGACCTTATTCTAAAAACTGCAAAGGAGTTGGCCACCCTCCTTCAGCTCAGAGCGCCTCTGGACTGTCGCTTGGTCATTCAGCTGAGCTACAAGGCCAGCCACTTGGGAATGTAGGCTCTTGGGATTGAGCATCCCCTGGCGGCATCGTCCTGGCCAGCTCCCCTGGCAACATCATAAGTTCAAGCTTCCTCTGGCAGCATGTGCATGCAGATGTTACCCCCATCTTGTGTCAGCTTAGTCACTTTCTACTGAAGAGCAAAGCCTACAACAACGTGCCCACAATTCAAACAGCTCTGTGTTCAGCTGTGGCACCCCCGCAGCAGGAAAACCAGTGCTGGAAACCAGCAGGATCACAGTGAGGAGCTGGCGGTGAGGGCAGGATCAGCAGGAGAGGGGACAGGGGTGGTCTGTCCCTGGAGGCATAGCCAGCCCTGGGCAGGGTAGGGGGTCAGAAGCCCTGTGCTGGGAAAGGGTCCCTGGTGTGCCTGCCACCTGAGCTGGGAAAAGGCACAGCATCCACGGGTGATTCCCGGTGGGCTGGGGCCAGGGGCAGGCAGAAGCCTGCGAGCGGGCAGAGCAGAAGCAGATCTTGGAGGAAGGGTGCAGCGCTGGAGTGGCAGGGAGCACCACGGTGGGGCGGCAAGCAGCACCCGCCAGGCTGCGTGCGGAAATGCAGTGTCCTACCCATCAGGATCCTGTCCTCTCACAAAGAACCAAGAGGATCCCTTTCCTGTGAATTAGACCATTAACCAAGTGCAAGCATATTTTTTTAAAAAATGTCTGAATACTCGCTATGTGCTTAGAATTGCACGGAGCGCTAGGACACAAACACAACAGGACAGGGCTCCTGTCTTCCAGCCTCCCTATTGCCCCTCCCAGTGTCTTCCCTGCCACCTTCCAGAAGCTTCCTCCTCACTTTCCGGAAGCTACCTTGGCTCCCTATCAGCACCCAGGGCCTCTCTTGTTCCAGAGCATTCCTAATCCTTGTCCTTTGGTGGAATTTTTTTGGCTGATTGAAATAAGGGTAGAGGATTTTCCATGCCACACACACTGCTTGGTGGGGTAGCTCTTACTCCTTCAGTGAGACTTTGGTGAGTACACAGGCCACTTTAACTCCATGGATATTTATTCTGTTGTTTCCTAATTCTGGGCAGCGAATGAACACTAACTTCTAAGGGACTGAACAGAAACAAGTGCTTTTCATTAGGTTGCAAACAAAGGGGCCCAAGGAAATAAAAACCGAGATAAAGCCGAAATAGGCCTAGCTTAGCTCCTGAGGCAGAGGCTCGGGTCCAGGGTGAGCATCACCTCCCATCACTGATGCCCTAGAAGAGAGCGAAAGTGGAGTGCCAACAGTACAAGCTTATTTACTGGCCAGAGCACAAGAGGAGGGACACCCGGCTCTCAGAAGCCTGGACCTGCAGGGGTGGGAAGGTCACAGACATGGGTAGAACAACTGAGAGGAGGAAAGCCTGCCCTGAAGGTTCAAGGAGTGGGGAGAGAGATTGGGGGCAGGCCCCGCCCCCCGCCCCTAGCCTGGGCTGGCTCCTGCCTTGGCCCCGCCCCCTGCCCCTAGCCTGGGCTGGCCCCTGCCGTGGCCCCGCCCCCCGCCCCTAGCCTGGGCTGGCCTTGCTGTGGCCCCGCCCCCCGCCCCTAGCCTGGGCTGGCCTTGCTGTGGCCCCACCCCCTGCCCCTAGCCTGGGCTGGCCCCTGCTGTGGCCCCGCCCCCCGCCGTGGCCCCACCCCCTGTCCCTAGCCTGGGCTGGACCCTGCCGTGACCCCGCCCCCCGCCGTGGTCCCACCCCCTGTCCCTAGCCTGGGCTGGCCCCTGCTGTGGCCCCGCCCCCGCCGTGGCCCCGCCCCCTGCCCCTAGCCTGGGCTGGACCCTGCTGTGGCCCCGCCCCCGCCGTGGCCCCGCCCCCTGTCCCTAGCCTGGGCTGGACCCTGCCGTGACCCCGCCCCCACCGTGGCCCCGCCCCCTGTCCCTAGCCTGGGCTGGACCCTGCTGTGGCCCCGCCCCCCGCCGTGGTCCCACCCCCTGCCCCTAGCCTGGGCTGGCCCCTGCCAGGGCTCCTGACAATGGAAATTAGGCTATGAGGAAGTTAGAGGCCTTCCAGTGGTCCCTCTGGAGCCCATCTTAGAACCAGCCGATTTCCTAGCTTCCTATGAGCATCCATCCTCAGAGGCGAGCAACATGAGGTGAGGTAGAATCCTGGGGTCCAGAGCCGGTGAGAAAATGAGGCTTTGCAAGCTGGTGGCCTCGTGATCTGCATCGTCGTCTAGGAAAGGTGCAGATGAAGCATGTGTGATCAGGGAAAAGTGACTTGGCAGGAAGGGCTGCCTGCAGCGCGTGTGACACCGAGGACGCTAAGATCCTGGTCAGCTCCCAAATGCCTGAGGTGAGGTCCGCGGGCTGCATCCCAGCCCTCTGAGGTGCGGGGGTCGCCCGATCCAAGGCACCTGACCCTCTCCTCACCTACCTCTGGGTCAGGGCCATCTGCCTCCATCAGGCATCCCTGCGCCCCACCAGAGGAGTGGGGAGGACCCTGGACTGGTTGGAGAAGCAGGTTGGAGTCTGAGCTGACGCTCCGTATCTTTTGAATCAGTGGTCTGCACATGGACTTGGAGAAGGTCGTCACGAAAGGAGAAAGTACACTGGGATCAGAACAGATTCCTTCGGGGATGGTCGGGGTACTGCTGGCTGCTTGACCTGGAAAGATGGGCTCACAGTGGGGATGTGGAGCCGTGCACATTAAGAGAGAAAGTGTGTGACGTGGCCAACAAGTGCTGTCGGGCTGTAGTCAGCGGCTGCGGTTAATGTTGGCATCCTTATGTCTTCCGCAGCAGCAAGAGCAGCCCCCTTTCTCACTGAGGAAAAATAGTGATGTTTCAAAAAGAATCTGACATGGTAATTCCTAGGCTTCTTGCTGCTCAAACTGGCCCCGGCTGTAGCGTGCCTGTGGTCCCTCAGGCTCTCCTGACCTTGCTGGTGCGTTTCCTTCGCGAGCCAGGCCTGGCCCTCCTCACACACCCTGTGACTTCCTGTGATTACTCTCAGCAGTACTCTTGTGGGGCGGAACAAGAGGCTGTGGTCTGGCCTTGTGCTGGCGCTCAGCTTTGTGAGGTTTATACTCCTGGTGGTCAGTGATAGAAAAGGTCTGGGGCTCGATGCCCAGCCCCTTGCTGGTGTTCCACAGCCGGGAGATCCCGTGGGGAAACGTGACCCCAGACAGCCTGCGCCGAGCCTCCCACGGCCAGCACCAGGCACCAGGGAGCACCAGGTCAGACATGTTCAACCTGCAGATTTCTTAAATTCTGAGATTTTAAGCACGCTTATTTTTGATGTTAGTGGTTTTTAAATCTTACAAAGGGATTGTGAGTTTTTTCTTTAAGAGATATGGATGCAAGTGGTGTTTACTGTGAGAATATTCATGTGGCCTCCTGATTTTCTACAGCATAATCTGGGCATGTGATTTATGCCAGTATCTGAAGCCCTTCCTCTCCTGCAGATTCCTCAGGACTCCAGAGTGCTGTCTAGTCAGATAGCTGTTTTCTTCTCTCAAAGTAGAGACTCCTCCGGGTCTGGGTCTGCCCACCTGTAGAGCCGGAAGTCAAATGGGTACTATTTGCAGCTTTGCAATTTCAGATGTTGGCTTTTAATAGACAGAAGTGCTGCCTCCTGCTTCTCCAGGTGCACTTTCGGCTCTGTTAGCAGCACGCTCGGTTCTTCCTGCAGGTCAGGGTTGTCGGGGCAGTGATAACCTGGCTCTGTCCCAGGCCTGGGTGGCAGTAAAGGCAGGATGGGTGTCATCTGGGGTGCCCTCACTTCTGCTGCTGGGGCCTCTCTCAGGGAGGAGCATGGCACCAGTCTTCCTGGACTGTCTCAGTTCTCTGGTATCTGCGGCCCTCTGAACCCTGTCTCTCATTGCCTCTGACCTTCACCGGAGACCCTGTCTCCCCAGGAGTGGTTCTTGCCGGGACTTCCTAACTGTTTCCAATCTTAACTCGGGCCCCCTGGGGACCTGCACATCCTCGTAGTGTGTGGCAGGAACTCTCAGGCCTTCATCCGTGAGCTGGAGTTGGAGGGCTGCACAGAACCTGCTCGCCTCAGCCTTGACATTTGCATGGCCGTAATGAAAAGCCTTCCTAAAAATAAACTCGGCCTGTGCAATCCCTGTGGCATCTGTGTGGATGCGGAGCGTGCAAGCGGAGGCAGCCTCGTCATTCCTCTTCGTCACAGCAACAGGACGGTCATGAGCCTCGTAGGAATTTTCTGGGCCCAGGGATATTGGCACAACCCATAACCTCCACAGGGGCTGCAGCGCCAGGCCCCCGTGGAGCTCACAGAAGCACACACCTTCCTCTGACTTTCTGATCGGGCTGCAGTGCTGGTGCTTGTCAAGAAGTAGGTGTGATAACAGCCACTTGTGAAATCCAGAGGCAAAGAGGGGCAGCAGCTGTTCCTCCCTGCTGGAACAAAATGAGAAGGTTAAAAAAACCTTTTCTTGTTGGAGCCCTGTGAAGGGGGAAGTTCAGAGTCTCAGAAAGGAATCCAGCTTTATAGAACACACATCATCAGAATGGCTGTAGGTGAACAGCTGTACCGAGAGGCTGCACATGCAGGGCGCCCGCCCTGGGGATGAGACGGGGACATCTTTCGGCTGTAACACAACTTGCAAAGGTCACAGCATGAAGTCATTCAGGGTTGGTGGTCAAAGTTGCTTATGGCCAGGGCGCCTGGCTGGGGCCCATGGTCACCCCGGCCTCCTCTCTGGCTACTTCTGGCTGCGTGGGACTGAGGCCTGGCCGGCGGGACCTCCCCATGCCAGCACACAGAGCAGTGGTTGTATTAATCTTCAGTGTTGTCAGAATTATTTGTGACCTCAGAGAAAGATCTTAGAAAGTAAGGAAAATGACCAAGACACAAGAAGATAGAGCCGCCATAAATATTTAGAGGACAGTGTTGAGGTTAATTAACAACTGCTTGGAGCTGGGCAGCTGAAGAACACCGTCAAGCACCATTTGCCTCAGCTTCCTCACCTATGCACTGGGTGGCACCAGCATCTGCCCTGGAGGTTGCTGGGAGTCTGGGCGAAGTTGTTCCCACTTTGCAAGTGGAGAAAACATGTCAGGGTCCTGAGATGACAGAGATACCCAGCCCATGTCCCTGTGTCTCTGTCCCACGACTTTGTTCCTGATGGGTTGCCGAGTGCTGTGTGGCTGAGGCCCGCGGGTCCCAGACTGGAAGTCTGAAGTCCAAGTCTGGGGTTCCCACTGCTGACAGCAGGCTCTCTTTGGATCCTGAGGGAAACTTTTGTTTTGGAGACACACCTGCCTTTGTGCCCTGCTGGGGCAGTGCCCAGTGACCATAGCTGAGATGACAGCTACAGCCTAGCCACATCCCGGTCTCTACCCCAGGATGGGTCCTGTCCACTGGCGCAGCCTCTCTCGGTGTGATTTATCTGAGAGCCTCAATATGTCAGTAGAATGTAGGTCCAAAAGCAATCCAGGAGCATCACGTCCGGACATTTGGCTCCAGAAGCAGTGTGGACACAGCTCATAATTCCACAAAGGAGGCTCTGGTGCCCTCTGTCCTGTCCTTGCCTCTCTTCTGGCAGCACAGATTTCTGAATGGCAGCAGCCTCCCTGGACTGTGTGTGCCTGAGAAATACACTTCGCAATTTGAGCGAAGGTGTTGTACTGGGCAGGGCCTGGCACAGTTCTCCTTATGGTTTTCAGAGCACAAGCCCCATTTAAGGCCAGCTTGCATGGAGCAGGACCTGAGTGCTGCCTCCCCTTGCACCATTTTTGGCTTTGCATCTTTTGCCCTGGCTCCTAGCAAGGCATTTCCTCTCCTTGTGTTGTGATGCCCTGGTGGACTGGGGCTTGGAGCCTTTTCTGGGCTGAGGGCAGACCCGCTGCTTGCGGGGCTCCGCTGGTCACCCTGGTCTCTCCCCTGGAGTATGCGTACACATGAAGGCATGGTGCGCATGTGGAAGGTGGGTACTTGCGCATATGTGCGTGTTAGGATGTCGGCTGAATATATCACCAGTGAGCAGCTGAGAGCGGTGTGATTAGCTCCACACAGAGAAGCTCTTGCTGGACCAGGTTGAAGTCTCAAGGCCGACAGCTCGGTGGAGTTTTCAGCTTGCTCCAACTGGCACTGGCAGCGTTTCCCCCAGGCCTCAGGTCGGGAAGCCTCATGGCCCGTTTGCAAGCTGCCAGTGAGCAAGGCCTGCGCTTGGTGCTTGGGCCCTCACGGCTGTGCTTGGCCTGCGCTCCCAAGCAGGCATCCAACCCTGGGCTCTATGCAGGAGCACTGGGGTTGACAGCTCACACTGGACATGTGTGGCAGTGGCTCTGCCTCTCCCAAGCAGCTGTTTCCACCCCAGCGAGGTTCTCCCAGGAGCCTTCTGTCCTGTGCTGGAGATGATGTGTTTGCAGGTGGGTTTCGTGTGGTCCTTCCTTCTCTGCCCCACTGGGCTGCATAACTTCCTGCCTGCAGGGGGAGCAGGGCTCTGTGAGAACCAGAGGTGCCAGCTGCCCTTTCACCTTCTGGGGATCCCAGACACTTGGTCTGTGAAAGACCTGTTTCCCATGTATCCTGCTGATTCTCTTCTCCCACTCATGGGGCTTGGGGTGGGGCCCGCCGCTTCCGTCTCCTGCCCCAGCCATGGTCATCAGTCTGTCGTCAACTCTCGCTCACCTCCAGGCAGACTCCAGCTCGAGAGCGCAGCGAGGCGAGGCTTGTGGGGCCATATGAATTATTAAGGCCGCAGCTGTGGAGGGGCTTTCTTCTTGGCTGCCAACACACACGTCTCTGCCTCCAGCAGCACGTGGGCCTTGTGTGAGGACCGGCGCTGCTGCTTTTAAGGCTAAATGGACTATTAATAATGGGCAGCCTTAACACAACTGTTTGTCTGTGGAGATGGAGCGGGTGTGTTAATGCAGACAGGCCCAGCGTGTTGCTGCCCTGATCCTCAATTTGTCATTGCCATTGATTGTAGGATTGTTTCTCATCTGAAGAGAAGAAGGGAGAATGGCTGTGTGGCCCCGTCCCTGTCATGGTCCCAATGTGACCCCCCCAGAACGCACATGGAGTCCTGTCCTGAGGCAGTGGCATTAGGAGGTCACCACTGGGTGACAGGGAGCCCCGGGATGACTGAAGGTCCTTCATGGGTTACTGCAGACCCCTGCGAGTGCCTGCCTCTTCTGCTAGTAAGACAGCGAGCAGACACTGCCTGCCCAGGCACCCATCCTGCTGGCACCTTGGTCTGACTGGCAGCCTCTGGAATAAGGAAACAATTGCCTGCTGTTGTCTGGCACCAGGCTGTAGGTTCTGAGCTCCAACACCCACCTCCAGCTCCACCCAGGAGGCTCCCTGCAGGGTGTCCATTCTCCTCCGAGATCACGCCCTCTGCCTTAGTGCTGCCCTTCCGCCACATTCTGCGTGTCCCTCGAGTTCGGCACAGGGGGCAGGAGCAACTGCGTGGAGTGTGGACTGCCAGCCAAGCCTGGCCTCCCATGGCCACAGCCCTTGAGAAGTTCCCTACTTGCCTGGGAGCTGAGGAACCTGGTGCTGGCTTTGCTTTAAAAAAAAAAAAACATGGAATTTATTAGGTGAATATACATGTTCTTGCTGGGATTTGAACAGCTGTAATGGGTCAATAGCTACAACCACTCCTTGCTAAAGGATAGAGCACGCTATAATCCAAGTTCTAAATCTTTTTTATTCTGGCGGAACCAGGGATTGAACTCAGGCCCTTGCACTTGCCAGGGAAGTGTTTATTCCACTGAACCATCTCCCTGGCCCCTCAAAGTTCTAATTCTTAAGTCTATAAAATCATGCATAAAATATCCTGAAGGATCCTCCTTGTATCCTGCACAAGGGACTATGGATTCATTCCTGCTTGCATTTTGCTCTTTATAGCCCTTTAGTGGCCTCAAACTTGTCCTGCACATGTCGGCAGGTGTTCATGAGTTCACTCAGGCCTTTCTGCAGTGAATCAGCAGCTGGAAAAGCACCTCAAGTCAGAATGTGCAAATTAAGTTTGCTCCCTGAAGGGTGTGTCTAGTGTAACCACAAAATTCTACTTCCGGATTTTTCACGATCGTTTCCCAGGTCCTCCTTGGGGAACGCAAGCATCACACACTGTCTGTTCCAGTTGCCTCTCTAACTTCCGGTCCTCTTCTATCGTGGGGTGACTTCCCAAATCTGTAGGGGGCGCTGGTGGAACGGCAGCCCATCCCATATTGCCCCAGTGCTGGCTGTGGAAGGGCAGTGCAGACCAACATTCTTTACTTCTGGTGAGGCCCATGGAGGCTGGAGCTTCTGGCTGAGCCCCACTCAGGAGGGTCTGAACTGGGGCCAGCTTGGGTCGGCTGCAGCTCTGTGGTGAGTGCTTGCTTGGTGTGCAGGAGGCCCAGGGATTGATCCACAGTAACACACACAGAAAAAAGCTCCAGCTAGCTTTGAAAGAGTGAAATGTCACCAGAGTCTGGCGCATTGGAAACAGGCAGAGCCTTTGTTTAAAACTTTCTTGCATTCAGTACCTGTACAGCCTCAGGCCACTGGCCCGGCGGAACCATGGTGCAGCCCAAGCTGGGGCTAGTGCCACATGGGTCCTCACTGCTGGGAACTGAGGCCTCTGGGTTCTCCGTGGCTCTGGAGCTGAACGGGTTCCTACCACCAGGGCTCCTTGAGGCTGCTGGGCAGCTGCACATGTTGTTGCCACTGCCAGAAGCATGTGCGAGAGCCCATGGAGTTGCCCCTGTGGACGAAGCTCAGCAAATATGAGGGCTGTGTGCAGCCAGCTCTTGGCCTATGAATTCCATGTCCTGGCCATGGCTGCTGGCCAACTCCAAATCTGTTCTGCATTTTGTTGCCTCTTGGCATGGGACCGTAGAAGCACTGGCCAACCTCCTGACTTGGTCATAGATGAGACCAGTGTCTAGGAGAGAAGGTGAGCCCAGAAGGTTGGCAACTCCTGGAGCAGACAACCTGCTGGGCAAGTGGCAAGAGCCCCTGGAGAAGCCTGTGGCTAATGCAGACTGTAGTAGCAGGTGGGAGCTTACTTCAAAGGTGGTTTGTTCCACAGGACAGGCTGCAATTGGAGAAGAGAGCCAGCAATGCACCTGCCACTGTGTTTGAGAGCTTAGCCAGGAGCTATTGCAGGGAGGGATTAATTGTTCAAAACGGAGTACAGAGCAACTCCACTTCAAGGCCTCCAGTGTGTTCTGACACAGTGGCTGGGTGGGAGGCGACCACAAGAGATCTCCACAGCCAGGTGTGGGCTGTCTAGACCTCCTGAGGAGCTTAAGCTCAAGCTGGGAAGAATGTGGGGTCTTACCCTCTGTGATGTGAAGCCAGGTCTAAGAGTGTGGCTTTCAAAGACAGCTGGGTCTGGAAGTGCTACATTAAGTTGGGGAGTCTGCTTGCTCCTCCACCTGACTTGATGCACCCCCAGTGGCCTGACTGCTTGTCCTACTACCAGCATGAGGAAGGACAGGCTCCAGGTTGCAAAGGTGCCACAGTCTGGGGTGAACAGAAGAAGGGCCCCTGGATCACATGTGTGGGAGGGGTGGGGGGCACCCCATAAACCCACAGGCCCTAAAACTGAGTGGAGAAATCTCAAGCCTGCAGATCCTTGAAAGAAACCATTCCTTCAGAAGATAGGGAAATTTGTTTTGGACACCTATGGCAGAAGGTGCTACAAATTTGTACAATTGGAAAGTACCCTGAAATACTAATCAGAATTATTAGTGTTAGAATCACTGGGATGTTCTGGCTTTGAGGAACTGTGAGTATCACTTTACCTGATCTCCTGTTCTGCTTAATCTTCCCGGATTCCTGACATCCACTGACTTCACCAAGTTTACAAGGGTGTGAAATTTGGTAAAATAGAAGCCAGTGCCTTTGATTCCCAGGCTCCGTGTGGCGAGTGGGTGCTCCCTTCTGTCTGGAGCTTGCTGGCCTGGCTCTGTGGGTCTCCTTAACAGGAGTGCACCGTGGGAGTGGGTTAGGCAGGCCCAGGACCTCCAGGACAGCACCCAGCCAGAGCACCTAGGGCTCTGATGCCCACGTGGGCACCTCCCCCTCAAGGTGCAGGTGCCCATGCTCCCCTGCAGCAGGCCAGGTGCCTTCTGCTGTCACTTCAGGGCACCTTCTGCTTGACTGCGTTCTGACCTGTGTCCCTCGGCACACAGTAGGTTTCCTCATGAGAAGATGCAGGAAATGATGGCTGCATGGTGGGGTTTCCTGAGGACCAGCTTTGTTGTCCTTGGAGCCCCCCTTTCTGGAGCCCACAGCTGTGGCCAGGCTTCCCATTGTGTTCATGGTTTCTTTCCTTCTTCTTTTTTTTTTTTTGTGGAACCGGGGATTGAACTCAGGCCCTTGCGCTTGCCAGGGAAGCGCTTATTCCACTGAGCCATCTCCCGGCCCCCCAGTGTGTTATGTGTGGGTGTGTGGCTGCCCTGACCACTGACCACAGTAGCATCAGGGGCAGCAGCCAGGTGCGGGGGCAGCCCAGGTGTCCTCCCGCAGATGCGTGCTTCACCAGGGTGGCCCAGCCATGTGACAGGGCAGCATTCAGGCATAAGAAGGAAGAAGGTGCTGACAGCTACACTGTGACCAGCGTCGAGGACGTGAGTGCCGGGAAAGGTGCTAGCCGCAGATGGACCGATGTTGTAGGGTGCCATTGCTCGAGGCTCCCACAGTGGTCAGCCCCACAGGAACAGGAAGTAGAGTGGCAGTGCAGGGCCAAGGAGGAGGTTGGTCAGCGCTTACAAGGGCAGGGCTTCAGTTTGGGAAGCTGAGAAAGTCCCGGAGGTCTGTACAGCAGAGTGCGTGTAGCAAATGTGGCTGCACTCTGCATTAAAAATGGTTCAGGTAAATTTTATGTCACTTTTTTTTTAACCACAGTAAACAACACTAAACCATGCAAGTGGGAACACAGCAGCAGAGTATTTTCCTGTGGCATCCCTGCCTCTCAGACCCCCGTCTTTGCTCCAGGTCTCCAGGCTCCCTGTGATTGGGTGCAGTGTCCTCTGGAGGCTGTGGGGTCCATCTGAGCATCAGGCTGAGGCTGAGGCGGGCCGCCTCTCCTGCGTGAGCCCTGGTGCTGCTGTTTGACCTTCATAGAGCGAATGGTGCTTTGTTACTTTTACTGGAGATGAGTGATAAATAAAGGGATCTGCCTGCACCGTGGGGCCTCGGGCCCCTGTCCCTCGGCCTGGGAAGGCGGCATCATGTTGTGAGAGGAAGAAGTCAGGCCTGAGTGGCGGGTGTGGTGCGACTGGACCCAGCCCAGCTCTGTCGCCACCACCGCCAAGCACACTGAGCTTTCTTGACAGCTGTCAGGCTGCAGGCATGCCACAGGGACAAGTTCCAGCCCAGCTATCCTGAGCCCCGGTAGGGTGGCCACGTCCTGAGTGTGATGCCTTGGATTGAAGGAGTCATGGTCAGTTCCCTTGTTGTGGACAGGGAGGGAGTCCCCTCCCTCAGAGGAGGGTTTGGGCGACTACTCTTGACCCCCATACCCTCAGCCCAGGCCCAGGTCTCTGGTAAAGCCATGTGGGCCCACGTTAGCACACTGCCACACCACAGCTGTGGTGGGCAGCTCAAACAGCGGTGCCAGGGCTGTCACATGCCTCACATCTCCATTGTTTTCTTTAGCATCCTGGGAACAAAGCCCAGAAAAGTGGTGGAGCCTGCCAGAGCCACCCAGGGTTGGAGACGCAGTCAGGGTCTGGCCCCTCCTTAGAGTGCCTCTTCTACAGCCACCTACAAAGGAGGATGGGGCCCTGGGGATGTTGCAGTCTTAATTGTAGGAGGTGCAGCACCTTCCCTAGAGAGGAGCAGCCTGTTCAGACATCTGCTTGGCTCCAGAGGTGCCTGCCCTGCCTGGTCGGGCTCCCACCTGTTGCTGCAGGCTCTGGTTGGACACAGGACCACCCTGGCTGGGCGCCGCCCTGATTCCTCTCTGAGAGCAGAACTGTGCTCTGTGGGTCCGCGTGTCTCCCTGTACACATCACAGAGACCCCAACCCTCTTGGGCTTGGTGGCACCGGGGCCTCTTGGGGCTGGGGGCATGTCGGGAGGGACAGGTGACTCTCCCCTGGGACCACGGGAGCAGCAGTACAGGTAAGTGTAAGGCCAGCTTCCTTCAGTCCTAGCTGCAGAGGAAGAAAACCCAGCTTTCCCAGAACAGTTTTGGAGCCTCCAGGTGCTGGTGTCCGCACCTGTCCTGTCCGGGAGCTGGCGCTGTGTGCCGGGGTGCCTGTGCTGTGAGAGGAGCGACAGCACACAGCTCCGCCACCCCAGAGCCTGCGGCTCGCAGGGCTGCTGCTCCGTGTGTCCTGCCTCTTTGCCTAACTCCTCCACCTTTCCATGTCCCGAGCACCCTTAGACGTTCTCAGCTGGCGACGCTGTCTGGGTCCCATGCTCCCTGGAGGAAGGCATCCACCTTCGAGGCCCTGGTCCTTCCAGGCTATGAGGCAGATCAGGCTCTTGTTCCAGAGCTCAGGTGCCGTGTGTGAGTATGTGCTCGCCCAGTGGTGGGGTCTCAGCCGGTCCAACCCCATTTCCTGTGCTGCTCGGCAAGGGTGGCTTTGATGCCTTGGCTCTGTTTTTTCTTTTTCTTTTTTTTGTATTTTAGGGAAGGGTCTACAGGGTGTTCAGGGCCTCACTACTAGATTGGACTCATAGTGATCCACCTGTTTACAGCCTCCCAGAAGCTTTGATTACAGGTGCGCGCCACCACGCCTAGTCTCAATTGTTGTCTCGGTGCGCCCCTGGGATGGGGCCGGCATGGCAGGCCTGGGGATCCAACCCCCGGCCCCTGTACCTGCTTGCAGGGGCTTTAATCTGCTGAGCTGTTTGGCCAGCCCTCATGCTTTGACTCTGATGTGGCCATAGCGAGGGGCTGCTGGGTCAGATTTCCACAGGTATTCAGAGCAGGGACGGGGACCCACCCAGCCTCAAGGTCTCAGAGCTCCCCTCTCTTGCTGTAAGTGGGCTGGGAGAGAGCCCTGGCCCTGCCTTCCTGCCTCTATGGGCCCTTCCAGAAACACACACCAGGGCCAAGCGCAGGGGCAGGTGGCTGCGTACCCGCTTCCTAGGCTCGGGTCACTGCTGGTCTCTGCCCCATCTAGGAAGAGATGCCAACCTCAGGCACTGGTTGATTTGAGACCTAGAACCAACCGGCTTACTCCATCTTCCCCAGGACACTGGCGACATCAGGTCTGCTACTTCTATCTGTGTGGGAGGGTTGTGTCTGCCCAGCCTCCTCTGGCCCTGCTCTGGGACCCAAGCCCAGGGCCTTTGCACTGAGCTTCACTCCCAGCCCTTTTTACTTTTTGAGGCAGGGTCTTGCTAAGTTGCTGCTACTCAGATTGGGACTGAATTTGCAATGCTCCTGCCTCAGCCTCCCAGAGTGCTGTGACTGCAGTGTGTGTCGCCACACCCAGCTCTTTGGTGCCTTCTTTTTGTTTTGGGTACCAGGAGTCTAACTCAGGATCTCATGCTCGCCAGACAGGCGCTGTGCCTCTGAGCTTCATCCCTGGCCCTGGCCCTGGCCCTGGCCCCTTCCTGATGACAAGGGCTGGCAGCTAGCAAGTATATGTGTGAGAGCCCGGCTGTGAACGTGGCAGGACACCTCTGGGGACCACCCTGACTTCCGCTCTGAAAGGCCGGGGGGACGCAAGGTGGACAGTGAGTGGCAGCAGTGGGTGCACTTGCCGCCACTGTGACAGGGTACCCCGGGTGGATGCCTTCACGCCCTCGTCTTCCCGCCAGGCTGGGAGTTGGGGTGCAGCCTCCCTGGATGTCTGCTTGGCCTCAGAGGGCGCCTGTTAGGGCGGCTTTGCTGCTGGCCTCTTGGGCTCCATCGGGACCACCTGCCTCAGCTCAGCAGCTGCCATGGACCCGGATGGACAGGGCAGTGTCCTGGAGGCTGCTGGCCAAGGCAGCCTCTGTCCCCACATGGCCACCCTGCAGTGAGGCTCACAGATTCCCCTGGGGTACAGGTAGAGCTACACTTCTGGTCCCTCATGGGGTGAGACTCATAATCCTCCCGGCGGGGCCTCAGGACTGGTTGCCAGGTGCAGGCAGAGGCCCGAGCTCAGGTTGGGCTAGAGCCTGTGGCTGTGGCCCCTGGAGAGAAGCAGCAGGCACAGGACAGCAGGCTGCCTCAGCCAGTCCTGGGCACAGGCCGGGCCAGTGGCCCCACATCAGCCACCTCCCCAGAGTGCACCCCGTGACCCCGCACATCAGGCAGGCTTCCCAGGGACTGTGAAGGCTTCTGGCGTGGCCCCGTCTCCAGGCAGAAATGTCTCTGTGTTTTATGACGCTGCATGGCAATTTGTTGAAACTGATATCATTTTTTAAAAACTGTCTTTATTTTTGATTGGTGCAGTAATTGTATATGTTTAAGGGGCAGGGGGGACACTTGGGGGTACAGTGTGTGAAGATCAGATCAGGAAGTTGGCACTGTGGCCTCAGAACAAACTCCCTCTGCGTGGGGTGTGCTGCCCTTGATTGCAGGGAGTAAGCACATCCTCAGCCCTTCTAGATGTTACATTTGGACAGCATCTTACCAAGCGGGGCAGGCTGGCCTAGAGCTCTGAGCTCCAAGCCTGCGAGGAGCTGGGGTTATAGTCCCGCACCACCATGCCCAGGTGTAAGGTGATCGAGACTTATTTTTGGATGTTCCTGGGTACAACTTACACTTCCTCCAAATTGTTGTTTTCCTGGTATACTCATCCTTTTACAATTTCTTTACACTGAGGGAAACCGAAGAGGGACTGTAGGACTTTGCTATTGTCCTTGGTCCTGAAGCACAGAGGATGCTGGTTTATTGTGCTTAGCAGACTATGAGCAGTTTGCCAAAGGGCTGACTGCTGCAGGAGCTGGGAAGTGTGTACAAACACTCAGCCAGTGCTTCTCTCTCTCATGTCTACCTCTCTGACCCAGGCTCTGCCTCTGTTTCTCATCTGCACCTGCTGGCTGTCTGCCCGCCCGTCTACCACCGTCCATGTCATCCATCTGTAGCTATCATCTGTATCTATCTATACATGACTTACATGCCTATTTATCTGTAATCTGTGTGTTTCTTATTTATCCACCACGTACACCTCCTGTCTTCTTTTACCTGTTTGCTACCGTGCTATCCATCGCCTATTTATTGCCTATCACCTCTACCCTACTCTCTACCATCTAGAGCTGTCACCTGCCACCTGTCTACCTTTCCATCTACTTACATATGTGTCATCTGCCATCCCTACTGATCAGCCTTCTGTCATCTGCTGCATACAGTGCTACACGTGTCCTCACCCTCTAGGGCCGTGCTTGTCTCTGGGGGCAGAGTCTCGGTTAGGGAATTTCTATTGCTCCACAGGTCTCTGGTCTATGCCAGTGGGGTTTGTTGTAGTCCAGGGTTTATAAGGTGAAACAGTACAATACAAGACACTTAATTATAAGATTTAATTTATAATAGTCATCCAAAGAGTCATATGCAAAGAGAGTACAGGAACTGTGCCCATGTACTAAAGCCCGAAGAATCCGACTGAGGGCCCAGATCTCGCGGTGCTATCCTGCATGAGTCCAGCTGGAGACCTAGACCTAATGCCTTGCACGAGCTCAACTAGTAGCCTAGAGCCCATGGCAGTGTCTCATGCAGGCCCCTTTCATGGACCTGCAATGGGAAGGCCCAAAGGTCCAGAGCTCCCTGAAAAAGTACCACAGCCATTGCAGCAACCGCAAGGCCCTGAGCTCCTCCGGGGAGAAGCAAGCCAAGACCATCAGGAAGCCGGTGCAGCCGGCTTCTCCAGGGGGCTGAGCAGTGGGCCATCCTCAGTGACAGTAAGGTCCCAAGTGCCTTTGATGATGTGAGCAGTCGAGGTCATCAGGAAAGCCAGCACAACAAGGTCCTCCAGGAGAACCAACGGCCCCCTGCAGCTTGCCAGCAGCTTCTCTTCTCCTCCAGTGCAGCCTCTTATGCTGCAGGCCACGACCCTCAGGTGGGCCCCCCACACCCAGCACCGTGCTAGTTCAGTTCAGCGGGGTGTTGTAAGCCCATCACCAGTTGTCAGTCCACTGCAGGGTTCAAGGAATATTGCAGAATGGCACAAAATTGAAAAGGAATCGGGACAGAAGCTACCTGGGATCTTTCAGCATGGACAGGGCCAGTCAGCCCTCAGACACTGAGGCTGGGCCTGCGACACTGTGCTGCTCAGCACACGCATCTTTGAGAAGTGTAAATGAGCCATTTAAAAGCCAGAACAAAGCCAAGGGGAGCCGTGGGCATGCCAAGCCCCTGTCTCAGCCCCAGCTTCCGCTGTGGGCCACTGGCTCAGGAAATGGAGAAGAGCAGAGCAGGCCACCACCCAGCCTGGAGCAGAGGCAGCCCCCATGTGTGGCCGTGGAGTATGGTCCCCATGGGTGCCCTAGAGTGTGTCCTGAATCTGAGATGAGCGGCTATAACACATGACTCTCGCCTCTCAGGGTCTACGGGACTGGAGGACCTTGGCCCACTGGATGCCCTGGGCTCTGGCGGGAGCAGGTGATCTCTACCTCTCATTCCCAGAATGAGGGAAGAGTGTGGAGGGTGAGTCCTCATAGGGAGGGTGCCGGGATTTGCTCACGGAGCCACATATCCATGTCCAATGCTGCTGGCAGCCTGAAAACTGGGGGGGGGGGGGCAGGGGGGGGGGGGCTGCTGGGGTGCCAGGTAGGAAGAGGGTGAGGAGGAAGGGACTCGTGAGGTCGCTGAAAACAAGCAGCGCTTCTATTCCTAATACTTTTGGTTTTGCTTTTTTTTTTTTTTTTTTTTTTTGTGGTGCTAGATTGAACCCAGGGCCTTCTCCCTGTGGTATAGCTCTAATTTTTTCTTAAATGGTTTACTTTTTTTTGTGTGTGTGGATTTTTATTTTTATTTATTTTTTATTTTTTATTTTTTTATTGCTTTATTTTTTATTTTTTTATTTTTCAACAAATAATACACTGCATATATTCTTCTTAGTGGTTAATTGCTGTACAAGATGCGGACTTGTGATCCTATTTACAAACACCATTAGAACAAATCATTCTATTCATTAACAGAATGTAACTATATATCTATCCCAACCACTTTGAATACACAGATACAAAATGGACATTCATCTGTATACCCCATTTTTTCTAAGTTCCGTTATTGAATATTATAGGTGTGTAAACTCAGCAAAATATTCTAAAAGAGTCCAGTAGCCCATATTAGCATTGGGTCTTCTGTTTTAAATGTTTTACTTTTAAGACAGTATCTTGCTAAGCCACTAAATTGCCCGGGATGGGCTCAAGCTTACAATCCTCCTGCTTCAGCCTCCCGAGTGCTGGGATTCAGAAGTTTGGCCCTACAGTTGGCCTGAGCTCAGTGTTTAGTGTCCTGCTTAAGTTCCTAGGATGTCTGTCAAGGTGATGGCCCTGGCCTTGAAAGCTGGGCCTGGCCATCAACTGCTGGTCATCACAGTGGGGCACCAAGGAGCAGCCACAGTTGTCCCACGGGTCCCCTGGAAGCCACTGTTTTCCTGGAGCCCTCCGTGTCAGTTGCTGTAGAGTGGTGCTCAGAGTCAGCCAGGTCCTTGCCAAGTGTCCAGACACAGTGGTCAGCAGTGTCCCCCAGGAGTGTCTTCTGTGGCAAGACTGGCACAAGGGGCCTGGGGAGCTGCCCCACTTCTCTCCTCCAAAGTGTCCCCCTTTTCCTACATGGAGCAATGCCTGTCCAGCAGCAGTGGTGGAGGGCCTGTGGCCTTATGCCGGTCCCCCTTTCATGAAACCAGCCTCTCCGAGAGCCTGGTACTGGTCCTTCCTTCACAGTGCACTTGAGGGCGCTGCCTCTGCCCCATGTGGTGGCCTCTCGGCTGCCTTGCACCTGCGTCAAGGAGAGGGGCTGCTGCCCAGAGGGCTCAGCTGCCAGGCGGCTGATTTATTACAGGACACTTTCTTCTTGTCCTTTAGTCAGTTAGTATCTCATGAGACCAGGCTCAAGTGGGACTGTGCCTTCCATGTCCCTGTGGAGCTGGAGTCCTCCTGGGCCACTGTGGGGCACACAGATTCCCTCCTACAGTGCTGTGCCCACAGCTGGTGTGGGGCCCTTGCTCGGCGGGTGGTACCCCCTACCACGAGATGGGCGGAGGAGGAGGGAGGCAGCCCCTGCATGTCTCGCATGGGTGCGGCTGGGTGGTGCTGCTCTTCCCGAGGACGCCCCGCTCCAGGGCTCCTCTCCCCGTACATGAAGGCATCAGGTGTGGCTGTGTTACAGTGTTCCAGGAATTGCCTATAGGAGTGGGATAGGTGATTGCCGTGACTTCCTGGAGGTCAGTGGACATCCCTGGATCAGGCTTCCAGGAGGGGTGGTGGCATCTCAGGTTGAAGGTGCAGGTAGTGCACCTTCCTTGTTCAGAACTATGTGTGTGGGTGAGCCTGCAGTGCCTGCCACAGGGCCGACTGAGTGGTCCCATCAGAGGTGGCTGGCGGCTTCCTCACCTCACAGTGAGCTCTGAGCTCCCTGCAGCCACACACCTGGGCAGGACATGTGCTGGAGTGCGGGTGTTTCCCGGCCCCCACCAGCCTTGGCCTGGTTCCCACGTTGCCCAGCTCTTGTGGTTGTGTGCCGGTGCCCAGTTTTGGCTGATAGCCCTGGCAAGAAATGATTTCTAGGCTGCGTCCTGTGATTCTGAAGATTCGGGGAGCAGGCACAATGGCAGCTTCGGGGCAGCAGCGTGCTGGGCCTGCCGCTTGCCTTCCCACCGCCCCAGCTCTCCAGTAGCCAGCGGAGGGGCCTTGAGAGACCCTGATGACATTCAGGGGGCACCCGGCCAAGCCCCTACGGGCTGCTACTCAGAGGACAAATGGCACCATCACTCCTGGGAAGGGGCTAGACGTGGGAGGTACACGCTGCGAAGCACTCAGGAAAGCATGAAGCAACAAGGAAATAGAAACAGGCAATGCGCGTGAGCCTCTTCCTGTGACTGTTCCCCGTGCTGAGTGTAAGAGGGAAGCTTGAAGAGCCCGGAGCTCTGAGAGACAGCAGGCAGGGGTCTCATTTCTGCCCTCCGGTGAGGAGACTGGGGGAGAGAGGCTCTGGAACGCAGTAATTATTAGCAAAAGCCGGAAACAATCCCCTCCAGAAAAAAAAAAAAAAAAAAAAACCAAACTGCAAACCAGGAAATTGCAACCAGAAAAACAAGATGCGTGCAGGCGGGGCACCTGCCTGGAGGAGAAGGCAGCGCGGGGAAGGTTGTGCAGGCGGGGCACCTGCCTGTAGCTCTCCTGGACGGCAGAGCCCTCCTCCGGGTGGGGCGTGTGACCTCCAGGCTGCAGAGCCCCAGCTCACCCAGCTCCTCTGGCCACAGGAAGGGAGGAGAAGGCAGCGCGGGGAAGGTTGTGAAGGCGCAACTTGGAGCCGCTCCCACTCGCGCAGGAACGGCGGCCGGGATGCAGAGCCTGGTGGGGGGCCGGCACTTCTGGAAGCAGCTTCCCGCATGGACTGTGCACCCGAGGGTGTCCCGAGCGCAGTGCCTCCTGGGCGCCGTGAGGTTTAGGCAGGTGTCTCTCTGGTGTTGCCAAGCGGGGCTTCCGCGGTGGTTGTGCTGCTCTCCTGCCCGGGGCTACCCTGCCTCTGGCCCCTTCGGCAGGGGCCGAGGCCTAGTGCTTATGATCCCCTAGTCGCGTCTTTGCAGTGGGCCTGAGCCCAGCAGGGATGAGCTCAGAGAAGGACGTCTGTGCTGTGCTTGCCCTCCCCGCCCAGTGGGCAACAAGCCAGACTCCCTTTAGCCCGCAGTGGGACCTGACTCGTGTCGGCAGGTTTTGGGGAGGCGAGGGAACGCTGGTGCGACTCAGGCCTGGAATCAGCTGATTCCACCGAATTTCAGAGCCACTGCCTCACCCTGCTGAGCTGCTCCTGGGAAGACAGCCTGCGCAGCATCCTCCTGCCTGAACTCGGGGCTCTGCTGCTGCTTGCAGCGGGCTCCAAGCAGGTGCCGGTCCCTCGGGTGTGCACCCCTTTCTTCCCATCCCTGAGCTTGGGCTGATAGTGGAGAGTTGGCGTGGTGGGGCTAAGTAGCCCTGTCCTTCTTCGCACTGCACGTGTCAGGTACTGGGTGCACCCTCAGAAAGCTGACTGACACAGAAGGCCCCTGTTAGCAGTACCTTTCCTGCGGGGTGTGGCAGTGTATACCTGTAATCCCAGCCCTGGAGAGGCTGAGGCAGGGGTATCACCATGAGTTTGAGGCCAGCTTGGGCCACATAGTGAGTTCAAGGCCAATCTGGACTGTCTTGCAAGGTTCTGTCTCAAAAATACAGAGAAAAAGAAAAGAAAAGAAAAGAAAAAAAACAACCCAAAACAATACAGACAGACAGGAAAAAGAAGAAACCCCTTATCCTTCATCCTGCCAAGCCCCATTCAGATTTGGGCTCTGGGGAGCAGGTGGGACCAGGAGGCGGTCTGGGGCTGGATTGGATGTCCCTGCGCAGGGAGGAGCTGCTGTGTGTACCCTTGGTGGAAATGGAACCCCTGTTCTCACCGTCAGCGACTCTAAGGGCCACGAGGACCAGCAGCTAATGTGGGGTAAGTCGACAACACATAGGCAGCTGTGTTTCTGTGGCTTGTGTCACAAGGCCTTTAAAACAGAAACGGCAAAAAGCAAAGCCATGCTTGTGATTTAGGGTGTAACCGTCCACAGATCCGCGGGTGCATTTGAATTCACAGTCACACACGTAGTAGAAACGTGGAAAAGCAGCTCAGGGAGGATACACCACCAGGGTGCTTGCTCAGTGCCAGGGCGAGTCTTTGCAGTCTCCAGTGGGTGTAGCTTAGGGAACATCAGGGAGCACTTTTCCTGGGAACGCTTGAATCTGCAATTCTAGTTTCCTCTGGAGCCCCGAGAGGTGTGAGTGGCTCTTCCCAAGTTGCCCTTCATCAGTGTGAACCATTTCCTGGGCAGACCTCTGTCCCTGCAGGGGCAGAGCCGAATGGGGCCCAGCTGCTTCCACTGTGTGGGCCTGGGGAAACCGCCTGCGTGTTAGTTCCTGCGGTCAGGAGGTAAGGACATGGAGCACAGAAAGGCTCCAGGACGAGAATGCTGTGTCCTCCCAGGGTTGACCAACCTCGACCTCCAAGCCCTATGTTGTGACTGGCTGTCACTCAGCAGCCCGGGCTTGTCTGGGATGGGTTGGAGGCTCCCTAAGATTCATCAGAATGCATCAGAGAGGTGGCTCGGTGCCAGTAAGATTCGGGTTATGCACATACCCAGAGCCCTGAGATTTCAGAACAGGAAACACATTCCTTCTTCTGTGGACACTTGCATGTGTCCCTTTACTGGCCATGCAGGAGTGGGAAACGCAGGCACGTGCTCCAGGTCAGCTCTCCTGGTGCCCACATGGTGATGCCCGCCCAGGCAGGCACCCAGTTGCTGGGAGGGAGTGATGGAAACAGACATTTGCAGATGCGCTCCTCAGTTATTTGGTACACAGCAGAGCGGAGTTGGAAACACTGTCCACATTAGAGGGATCCTCAGCTGTGCCGAGCACTCTGCAGAACAGGAAAGTGACACTACGGCAACTCGTGGAAGGGCTCTGAAAACACCGCCCTGCCTGAAGATGCCACGGCGTGGTTGGAGCCCTCCCCACAGCCTTCCAGGGCTTCAGCTAGGGTTAGCACTCGGGAAGCTGGAGCTGGCTCACAAGCCTGCCCACACCTGGGCACACTCTCTCCACTACTGCACCGCATGTCTCCCTAATTAGACACTGCCCTCTGTCTTAGCGCAGGCTGCTGTGACAAATACTCCAGCAGCAGACACTGCTTATTGACAGCTCTGCTGGCTGTGGGCCTGAGGCCAGGGCACTGGCACTCGGGGGCCTGACGTGCTGCTTCCTAGTTTGTTTGTACGTGGTGCTGCCTCCTGTGTGCCTGTGGGAGGAGGGAGGAGTGCCTGTGTGCCTTACAAAGGCACCCACTTGTCCAAGACTCCTCTGTCACCTGTGGTCACCCACAAGCCCAATGCCAGCCACGGTGGTGCGCTCACTCTGGGGTCCGGGGTCACAGGTATTCAGCTCATGCCGTCTCTCCACCTGACCACAGGATATCTGCTCAGGCTAACTGCTGTACTCTGACGTGGCCCATGTGTGCTGGGCAGAGTCCAAACAGTGCTACATGTGTGCTCCTGTTTGGTTCTTATTTTCTCATTTTCTTTGTTATTAGCTTCTGGGACCCAGTGAGTTTCAGTGTCATCCAGCTTCTGTGAGGTCCCAGCTGACCCAGACACAGGAGGATGGCCAGCAGACCCCCAAGGTCTCTCAGCTCATCTTCATGATTTGCTACTTCCTTATTAGTTCAGCTGGTTGGATTAATGAAGTTTGGGGCACTGCTTCACTGGCAGCCACCACAGGGCCAGGCTGAGGACCCAGGGGTCGGCCTACTGGATATAACTGGAGTTCTACTTCCCTTGTATGCCTGGTCTACTATGGAACTGAGGTTAGGTTATTGGTTTCTGAAGTATTTTTTTTCTGACTATAAAAATGACACAGGCTCATGGTGGAAAATTTAGTCATTTTGTTAAAAAAGTAAAGACAATACCAAGTTGGGTCACTGTATTAAGATTTATTGTTTCTTTCTAGTACTTTTAAAAGTGTATGATTTAAGGGGGCCAGGGAGATGGCTCAGTGGAATAAGCGCTTCCCTGGCAAGCACAAGGGCCTGAGTTCAATCCCCGGTTCTGCAATAAATAAATAAATAAATAAAGTGTATGATTTAAAAATGGATAGAGAAGTACAGTGTACCTCACAACACCGTGCATGGCTTTTTAAACTTTGTGCTAGCTGTCCCCCAAGACACTGGGAAAGTCTTCACAAAATCTCATTTTAAATGGCCTCTTTGTGGCGCTTTTGTGTGCTCTGCATCAGTGACCCTCAGCTGGGCTGAGGGTTCTCTGTGCTGGGCTCCATGCCGGGCCTCCGTCATGGCATGGTCCCGTGGATGCGTGGTCCCACGCAGCAGCAGGGTGTCAGACGGTGACAGCCAGGAGAGAGGCTGAGGGGCAGGTTACCTGCTAGGCTCTGTCCCTGGGCTCTCACTTGAGCTGGAGCCGGACTTTCAGTGGCCCGGGGAGGGGAGCTGCTGAATCCCTGCTTTACAGGAAGGAAACTGAGCCTGGGGTCATGAGGTGACAGGGACAGAGCTAGCTTTCTGCCGGGTGTGCTTGCTTCAGCGCCATGCACAGGGTGCTAGGATACCAGATCAAAACTGCCTTTCCTTTGACAAGAGTGTGGAGAGAGCAAAGTTTGTCTTTGCCACAGGAAATCCAGGTTGTTTATGTGATGTAAGCTGCAGAAAGCCACGTAGACCCGGCATTTGCGGGTGGGAGGTACAGTCGGCACATCCCCTCTTTAAAGAAGGCAGAGCCTGCAGTCTGGGCCCGGCGGTGGTCCTCTGAGTGTGCCGGAGCCCCACGGGCCCTGGCCTGTGGACCTGGGGTATCTGGGGGCATCAGGGCTCCCTGGGCCTGTCACTGAATGCGCAGTGCTTGCAGCTGCAGCTGGTCCCTGCAGTCTGTGCCGTGCAGCTCTCTGGGGGCTCCTCCTGAGGGCGTGCTGAGCCGGACAGAAAGGGGCCGAGGCATTGGCGGAGCGTGTGGGGTCACGGCTGTGTCACACCATGGTGGGGCGCTTTGGGCACGGCTGACGTGGGAGGCAAATTCGGTTTTTGGTTATTTAGGTTACAGATATTCATCGTGAGCACGTTTCTTTCTCCATGGACAGGAAGCACTGGGAACAGGAGCTGTCGACGCCGCTCCTGTGCCAGCAGCGCAGGCCGCACTGGCATGGCAGCAGGCCGAGCTGCGAGAGGCTCCAGTCCACAGCATCTGCGGACAGCCCACTACCAGTGTGGGCTGCTGGACTGTGTTGGATGCTCTGCTGAATTCACGCGCCTGCAGTACTTAGAAGCCGGTGGAACACCCACCCCTGACAGGACTAAACAAAAAAAGGGACACAAAGGAGGGACCTTTTTGTGTCTGTATATACAGAATAGTGAGGGTTGACATACAGCTACTTTCTCTTCATTCAATGAGAAGAAAGATTTGTACTAACAGTGTTCAGACAGGACATCCTGTCTGCTTCTTGTACTGTGGATAACCACTAAGAGGATAACAATGTACAGTGTATTAATTATTGAAAATGTTCTATTAATCAGCTTTGAAACTGTCTGATTGCTGTTTGTTTCTCAATAAAATAAAATTAAAAAAAAAAAAAAGGACGAGACAATTCGCAGGCTAAAATCAGGGGACCCTCTGTGCTGTTAGGACTGTGGGAAAACCAGAAAGCAGGTCCAATCCTCAGCATTTACTGAATCTAAGCACATAGAACTGTACTACTTAATACATTCCTCCATGAACTTTCCATGAAATTCAGATCGCGGAGAAGCGTGTACATGTCTTCTGTCTCCCTTCTGATCATCTTCGCCTTTTGCACAGGTCTTAATGGCATCGTCATCCCAGCTTCTCTTCACTTTGAAGCTGGCCCGAGGCTGAGGGGGCAGTGAGATTAAGGAGAGGATTTCTCCTAAGAAAGCTTTCTATATGGGCCCTTCTTCAGCTTTTTGTTCTGGTTCTTTCCTAGCCCACTCTTCAGCTTTTTCTTTTTCATTCTTTTCAATTCTGAAAGAAGAGCAGTGGCGGCGGCAGCAGCACTCTCCTCTTCCAGTCTTCATCTTCCTCCCTTTGGAGGGTCATCTGCATCAAGGTGGGCAGCAGGAATCTGGTCTAGCCCGAGGCATCTGTGACTCAGAAGAGGGGATTGTGTTCTCGGGTTGGATGGTCTCTAGTTTCTTACAGCAGTGCTTTCTCTCTGTCTGTGTCTGTCTGTCTGTCTGTCTGTCTCTCTCTCTCCTAAAGTCATGATGCCAAACCTCTTCTGGGACATCCTGAGTAGTTTGCCTATGTTTTATCTTTCCGTGAGATGGAAGGTACCTACCTGAATATTGTTTTGAGAGTTTACTCAAATCACCTTCTCCTTTTCCTCTTCCACCTCTTGCAGGTTCAAATGTTGGCTGCTGTCTTTTTTTTTTTTTTTTTTTTGTGATACAGGGATTGAACTCAGAACCTTGTACTTGCTAGGCAGACAGTTAAGCCACTGAGCTATCTCCCCTGCCCCATTGTCATTTTTTATGTTGGGCTCCAAGGTGCAATAGCATCCCCCAAAGATCATATAAACACCATCGTGACTCCAGCATTCTGGAATCCCCTCTGTCTGAGGCTGTGTGGGAGGTTAACTTAGTGTCAACGCTGAGAGCCAGGACCAGGCGATGACTCGGTGGTATAAACGCCTGCCTGGCAAATGTACAGTCCTGAGGTCAGCACTGCCTAGCCTTGTTTGGGCCCGTGGCACATGCGAGTTTCTCCTGTGGCCATGCCCTTGGTGGAGACGCTCCTGTTGTCACGCATGCCTGTTCAGGCACCCAGAGAATGGACAGAAGTGAGATCCTGCTGCCAATGCCTGCAGAAATGGTGTTGACTTCAGGCTTGATCCTGATGCCTTGTTTGCAAGGCAGTCACTGCTCGCGGGAGCTTTGTCTCTCTGACACGCTCATGTGAACACACACTCGCAGACACCTGCACAGGCTCCCACTCACCTATGAAGACACACACGTTCACTCACACACAGGTGCTCTGAGGGTACCTCCCATGTCCATGTGTCCAGAGAGGGTGAGCTATGTGCTGTGTGCAGTGATTTTGCAGAGTTGAGACCTGGGCACTCATGCGGGAAACCATCCAGGAGGTGTGTGCCATCCTCCCGGGGCTTCAGCCATGGAAGAAGACGTATTCCTGTGGGTCTCCCATTGCCATGTCTTCAGGGGTCTTGGGTTGTGCACAGGCGCTGGAGCAGGGCCTGGGCTGGCATTCTGTGGGGGAGGGGAAGGCATCTCTGCCTGTGAGTGGAGCCCTAGAGTGGAGAAGGCATGGAGGACACATGCTTCTGTTAAAATGGATCGTTAAAAAGCCCTGGTAGAAATGTCATTACACCAAAGAATAGTCTTCACTGTAGTGGCTAACAGTGACATTCCAGGGACCTGGGCTGCTGTCTCTTGTGGCAGGAGGGAGGGCTGGAAAGTGCCTATCTTGTGAGCCAGGAGGAAGGAGGTATGGATGCCAGCTCCAGGCTCCACAGAGGCCTCCATGCAGCTGCTGACAGGAGTCAAGGGCAGGGCAGCCCGTCTGGGGCTGCAGCTCGGTCTCTGCTTGTTTTGAATCCAGGAAGGGCCACCAGGACCAGGCTGCTTAGGAACCAATCACACGTCACCCAGGCGAGCCGCCTATCCCAGTGCTGCAGGACCTGCCACTTCTCCTGGGACCCGGTTTTGTCCTGCATTAGTGGCCCTGGAGGCTCTTGGCAGATGCCCAGTTTCCAAAATGTGGAAGTCATGACCTCTGGCCCACTTCTGGAAGTAGCTTCTCCATGGAGCAAGTGCTCTGTGTGCCCACTCAGAGCTGGGAGCTGGCCTCCCCACTGCCCCTGGGCCAGGCCTGCAGCCTGGTGGAGGTCTGCGTGGAAGTCACTTGGAAGTCCTGCAGGCCAGGAGCCCTTGTCCACACAGGTGTCCTGGAGGGGGCTACAGAGGACAGCATGGCCCTCACTGCTGGTGTGAGTGTCCCTTTCAGGCCCAAGGGCAGTGGCGTTTCTCCTGGGGGCCCGAGTCTGCGCCTCTCCTGCACCTCCAGGTGGGGATGGCACTCGCCCATCTTTCTGCGTCAGCTCCTTGGAGCACAGGGTTGCTGAGGTCCACTCTGGCCTGATTCCTCGAGCTCTGTGGAAGAGATGGCTCAGTGGTGGGAATTTACTGTCCCTGCCCTGGAGGCCCACCGCCTGAGACTGGCTTGGGGAGGGCTGGCTCCTCCTGCGCTGCAGGGGCATCCGTCCCAGTTTCCCTGCCTGCCAGAGCGCTTTTGCTGTTCCTAGGCGTGAGACACCTCGCCCCATCTCTGCCATCCTCTTCCGACAGCCTTCTTCCTGTGTCTGTGTCCAAATGCCCCTTGGTCTGAGGATTCTGGTCACCCTGGGGTAGGCTCTGTCCTGATGACCAAGCTTCACTGCGTGGTCACGTCTGCAGCCACCCTGTTCCCGAGAGGCATCTGAGAGGCTGAGTTGGGCCTCGGCCTGTGGATTGTGGGCACAGGCTTCTGCCTGGCGTGCCCTGCTCGGGCATTCCACCCTGCCCGGCCCACCGCTGCCTCAAAGGCGCCTTCGCTGCCCCTGGACACAAGCTCAGCGCTGCACACCAGCCAGGCCATCCTTGTCCTTTCCCGGGAGGTCTCCTCCTGGTCCTGGAACGTGCACCCCTGCTGCCTGTGTTCTCGCTGTGACCTTCCGACACCTCTCTCTGGTTCCAGGGCCTTGGCAGCCCCCTGATGTCGGTGACCTCTGAGGCCCAGGTTGTCTCGTCCTCGGTGGGAGCCCGGGCTGTTTTTGGGTCTTTCCATTTATGGGCCTCATCTGAGCATCT
The DNA here is from genome assembly GCF_000260255.1 of Octodon degus. Classification (NCBI taxonomy): domain Eukaryota; kingdom Metazoa; phylum Chordata; class Mammalia; order Rodentia; family Octodontidae; genus Octodon; species Octodon degus. The sequence goes on from NW_004524603.1 coordinate 581,468, forward strand.
CAACCCCAGCGCATCTCGCCCTCTCTGCTCTCAGTCTCCACTGCACCACAGATGGGTCGGTGGGAGTGAGGAAGGAGGCTGGTGGGATGCTAGCAGGACCAGGAGGTAGGAGCAGTGCCGGGGTGGAGGGACGGCAGTGTCTCGAGGTAACGGGAAGGTCTCTGGCCCGTCGGCAGGGCTCGTGGACACGGGGTCCTGACCATCCTGGTGTGGCAGTGAGAGGCACACGTGGTGTCCACGTCAGCGGGGCAGTGAGCAGCGTGATGCTGCTGGCCTCTGCGCCCACCGCCCCTCAGCGTACCCTCTGCATCCTTGTTCCTTGGCTTTGGAGACGAAGCCTCTAAACTGCCCTAGGCTAGCCTGAGCTCACGCTCTCCTACCTCTGGCTCCTGAGCAGCTGGACCTGGGTGTTTACCACTGCACCCGGCCCATTGTGGCATTCCTCACAGACTGTGAGTTCATTTGGGTTGTGTTGCTGCAGTATTTGGCCATTTACTGACAGATTCCTCCTCGGTAAGCTCAGACCTGGAGAGGTAGCGTGCTGTGCAGAAGGTGTGCGGTGGCTGGGAAGCGTGGTCCTGGCTTCGTGTCCGTCTCAGCACACGAAGTGTGGCCTGGGGTGCATCGCCCGATGCCATGAGGGATCTGGATGTTCTGGGGATGCTTTTGGCTTTTGATTGCACCTGTCTAGTGGTTGTAGCAGAAGTTGTGTTTTGTCAAAATCATAGTGTAATTTGTTATCTCGTAGGAATGAATGCTTGGGAGGGAGGCAGTGAGGGCTCAGTGTGTGCTCAGTAAACTCAGTTTTGCGGCTGCGTAGGCTGTCGAGGGACTTCCTCGTAGAAGGGAGGGAGTGGCAGCCATATCTCTCACTGAGGATGGCACAGTACAGCGGTGCCCAGGAGG
>NW_004524603.1:582578-583221 GCF_000260255.1 Octodon degus
GGAGGACCCTCTCACCGGAGCATGGTGCAGGGAGGGAAGCCCCCCTGCTTGCCTGGGGGCCCCACTCATTAGCGTGGCAGCACGGCTCCAGCAGCAAGGGAGGGGCACACTGCATGGTGCCTCTGTGCCTAGGAGCTGCGTGTGACCGTGAGCCCAGGGAGCTGGCAGGCTTGGTGGCTTCCACTGTGACTTCACAGAGCATGTGTTGCCTGGTGGGTTGTGCTGTGAGACTGCTGTGTGACAGCATAGGTTGACTCTGGCCCAGGAACCCACAGACCTGTGTGAGTAGGGCTGACTTTAAGGTCCACGCACATTTTACAGTGGAGAAATTCAGGTCTAGGAAGGCCGGGTCATCCATCCGCATCACGCAGTGGTTTGGTGCAGTCTGTGATCAGAACCTGGATACCCAATGCCAGATTCCTGGTCATCTTGCTCCCTTTTCTGTCACTAGGACCAGGTACCCAACATCCACAGCTTAGAGAGGAGGCTTATTTGCTTCCCAGCTTCAGTGGTTCCAGCTATGGTTTGCTGGCTCCAAGGCAGAGGCAGCATGGTAGAAATTCTTCAAGAGGAAGGGTGCTCAATGCTTGACAGCCAGGAAGCAGGGGGATGTGGAGAGAGGGAGTGGGAAGGGAGGAAAGGA
>NW_004524603.1:583328-585142 GCF_000260255.1 Octodon degus
GGGGGAGGGGTGTGACACAGTAGTATTTCAGTTCATGAACCTAATCCACAGTTCTAGAACAGACGGTCATGTTTGTGTTCATGTTGGAAAGGTGGCTGTGGTCATGTTCAGCACCCAATACAGAGTTTGCCAACGTGTGTGTCTGTGAACCCTGAAAGCCTTCATGAGCCAAGGATCACACTGCACACGCCAGGTCATGCCTCGACCACACTGCACCTCCTGAGAACAGTTACTAGCACCCCGTGATCGATTCATCTTCAAGTGCCCATCTCTGAACACATGCATTTTGGGGACATTTCAAATCCAACCATGACCTTGGCATCTCCCAGCTCACATACCGAGGCCGGATGGGCAGGAAGTCTCTGCAGCCACAGTTCCAGGAGGCAGCCTTGGAGAGAAGCTGTGGAGTAGGTGGCTGGGATTCTGCATGGGAGGTGTGAGAGGAGCTGGACCGGATTCTCTGTGTTCCTGCCCCATGAAATCTCTGGGCAGAAATAACAGCAAGTCCCCAGAGACTTGAATGGTGTCTGCAGTTCTCGCGAGGTTGGGCTTCAGCGCTCAAGAGTGCCGCAGAGGCTCCTGGGTGGAAGGTGACTGCAGCTCAGGGTCTCTGTGGGGTGGATCCATCTACTGATGAGTGTGTAGTGGGATGTGCCACCGGGAGGCGAGTCTGGCTGGGTGGTCGCTGTAGGTGCGACTGTGAAGGGGCGTTCTTGGCCTCAGCTCTTCCACTCTCTCTGCTTCTTGCTCCCATGACCTGAGAGCTTTCCACCGTGTTAGGCCCTTCCGCCATGGAACTCCTTGTGTTGGAGCCACCATCCATGGACTACAGTCTCTGAAACTGTAAGCCAAAACAAACCTGTCTGTCTTTAGGCCTTGAGACCCTTTCTTTGGTCTCTGTGTCATTGCCTTCCTCCTGGAAGATTAAGTGCAGAGGTCAGCTCTACGGCTGGAAGACACTTCCCTGTTTTGGAATTGTTTGTGAAAAGGAAAGACAAGGTTGAGTTGGGGACAGCGCAGGAGTCCTAAAAATCATGCTGTGTTGATTCAGAAAGCTCACAGCGGGGAAACACTTCCCATGGCACATGTCCTATCCAGCATGTGCGCATGTGGTCGAGCAGTAATTACTCTGAGCAGGAGAAATTGGTTCTAGTCTAATGATAAGTAAAGCTGCAAAACACAATGGCAGCAGATGGGTTTAACTCACAGAGCACTACTGTGCTGGTGGCAGAGAACTGCAGAATTGGAGGGAGGAGGCATTCAGGCCGCTGCTTTCCTCTTTTGAAAGTGAGTCACTTCTTCACTTGGCAACTGGCAAAGGAAAGAGTCCTTACGTGTCTGGGAAACCGCATCAATAGCATTGATGGCATCGGGGGCAGCACGTGGTAGTTAGATTGCCGAAGGCCTGAGGGGCTCAGGCCAGAGCCACCCAGAGCAGTGGCGAGAATGGGGGCTTCAGGGCTGAGAAAAACTCCCGCTGGCCAGCTGTGGTGGTGCTCCAGAGACTGAGACAGGACGATTGCTGTGAGCTCAAGGCCAGCCTGGACTGTGGAGCAAGACCCTGTCTCAAAACATAAAAAGCAAAGCAAAGCAAAAATCCTCAAACATAGCGCAGTACTTCCAATACCCTGTGAGTCCCTCCCCCTGTCACTCCACCATCCAAGGCAGAATGGCACATGGCAGAGGGCAGCAATTCATGGCAGCAGAAAACAGTAAAGAGCAAGAGCAAAAAGGGCAGAGCAGTGGTGGCAGCAGCAGCAGAGGAGGCCGAGGAGGCCAAGGAGGCTGAAGGGGCAGAGGGGGCTGAGGGGGCA
>NW_004524603.1:585882-605413 GCF_000260255.1 Octodon degus
AGGGGGCACAGGGGGCGGAGGGGGCAGAGGCTAAGCCTTCCCCACCTACGCTATACCCAACAGTTCTCAGGCCAGATCCCAACATATCTGGCCTGAGAAGAGCGGGAAGTAGGAGGCGTCACTGACACTGCCCTAGCACCTCTTTATTTATTTATAGACTAATTCTGGTCTTGGCGTGCAAAAGTAATTCAGCTGTCATGGCTAACTGCGTGCTCAGCAGAGGCAGCTGGGCGACTGAAAACTCATAAAGCAGGGACTCAACGAACTGGCAGCGGAGCAGTGTGTGCTCGCGGACTTCTTGAATGTTTTCTGCCCTTCCCACTCAACAGCTGGAACAGCCCTGAGCATAAGGGGCTTGGATCCCAGGAAGCCAGGGGACAGGAAGGCCCCAGGCACCACTGGCCTGAGCCCACGTCCGCTTACGTCCTACAGTGGTTGGGACACTGCGGCGTTTGTGGAGAGGAGCCCCTCAGTGTTGCTGTGGATGACAAGATCCCGCAGCCGCAGTCAGGCTCACACTGACTCCAGGTGCCCACGCAGTCGAGAGGACTCTGCTGTCCTCTGCTGCAGCTCAGAGTTTCTCCCGGGACCTCTGTGTTGGTTGTCCCCAAGGGCCATGTGTTCCTCTCTCTTGTTAACGCTGTCCCTTGATGTGCAGTTTTACTTGTGCTTCTCTGTGGATCTAAGTCCACCCTCTTTCAAAGGCAAAGCTTGAGTGGTTGCAGCCTCTGGGGAATGTCCTGGCCAGCCTGGTCTGCCACTTTCTGAGTTCCTGCTGTACCTGGCCTTGGCACAGAGGACTCATGCCCCTGCCGGTCTTGTCCTGTCCCATGCCTTTCTGCTCCCCATGTGACAGACGCACAGCAGGCTCTTGATGTGCTCCTCTAACTGAGCACTGCAGGTGGAGCACGGTGCCACTCGGCAGGGGCGCTGGGCAGGAGGGTGGCTGTCCCCTGTAAAAGGCAGGCGCTGTCCCCGCCTCCAGAAGCACCAAGATCTTTCTGTTGACTCCAAGGCCTGGAAATCTTCACTGTGTCTTCTGAGAAGGGTGGATTCTTAATGTTTTTGCCCTTTGTTATGGTTTGTGTCTAGGAGTTCCCCAAAGCCTTGTGTAGTCATGGGACAGACTTCTAGAAGTTGTGATTAGTTCATGATCCAATGCTGGGATTATGGGTGTGAGTGCTGCCCCCGCCCTGGGGTGGACGGCCTGGGTACAGTGTAGGTGGGGGAGGCTTGCCCTCTGCCCCTCCGCCCCCGCCACCCTCTCCACCCCCTCCATCCCTCAGGCCCCCTCCGCCCCCTCTGCCCCTTCAGCCTCCTTGGCCTCCTCGGCCTCCTCTGCTGCTGCTGCCACCTCTGCTCTGCCCTTTTTGCTCTTGCTCTTTGCTATTTTCTGCTGCCATGAACTGCTGCCCTCTGCCATGTGCTGCTCTGCCTTGGAGCCAGCTGAGTCTGGACTGAAATCTCCACTAACTGTGAGCCAAATAAGCCTTTTCTTCCTTAATTCTGGATGTCGGGTATTTTGTCCCAGCAATGGGGGAAAAGTAACTGAGACAGAATTGTCACCCTACTTTCTGCTAAGCAGAACTTTACCTTTGGTCACTGGGATGGAAGATGGTAGCAGCTCTAATACTGTCATGTATTAATACTCCTTCTACCCAGTTAAATCCCTACCACCCTCTTAACCAGCGGACTTACTTATGCAGAGGCACTGATGGGGCAGTAGCTGTGGTGCAGACACCATGGCGGCTGTAACCAGGCTGAGCACACTCGTGGCTTCTTAGTGCCCACTTCTCTTGCTGAAGCAATGAGCAGCAAAGTAATTATGATGAAATTGGAGAGCTCGAGGGAAGCTTAAGGACGAGGACAGTGCTGCTGGGAGCTCACCTGGGAAGGGCCCAGAGAACCCCACAGAGGGCATGCTGCACCTGGCATGCCACTCACAGGTGACAGTGCCCAGGGAGCATCTGTCCGCCCAGGCTGTGGAGTCCTTTGCGCTGTATAAAGATTACTCCAGTTGGTGTGTGGAACGGGTCAGGGAGGAGCAAGTCTGGGGCAGTGAGACCAGTCGAGTTAGGACAGGGACTCGGGTAAGCAGTGTGGTACTGCACTGGTCTAAGAGCTGCCCAGAAAGGACAGCTGGGGGCAGGCAGGCAGAGGCTGTCTTTGGGATTGTGTCATGGGGCAGGGACGGGTAGGTTGTCTGCTGCTCAGCAAGGGGGGCGTCCTGTCCCCTGCTGTGCTTCTGCCACAGCTGGGGAGGGCTGCTCAGCTGTGTGCACCTGTCCTGGTCTACGATGTTCCTGAAGACTCATGCTCGGGGATGGGGCTTTGTGAGACGTTGGCCTGGGGCTACTCATCCTGTGCTCTTAGGGGCAAGGCTGGTTGCAGGCGATGGGTCCCGGGGTGTGCCTGGAGGATGTCTCTTCAGCCCTGCCTCCTCTTCCTCGCTCCGCTCTTGCTGCCACAGGTGAGGGGGCTGCTGGGACATCATTCCCTCGTGCCTTCTCCTCCCTCACCCTCTTGAGGAACTCCGCCCGCCCGCCCGCCCGCCTGCAGTATTCTCATGCCCTCATGTCCACGAGCGAGTCTCCAGTGTGGTCCCTCATCCCGCCCCTGGGAGCCTTCCCTTCCTGTGTGCTTGAGGACACCTCCTAGGTGTGCCTCCTGCGTCCCTGCCGTACCCTGCCTCCTGCATCTCACGGACCCGCAGCATAGCACTACCTCTCGGCTGCAATGAGTCCACCTCCTTTCTCTGCCACTCCACTTAACCGCAGCTGATCCCGAGTCCTTCTGGGGCCTTCTGGTGCTCCTCAGATGAGCATGTGAGAGATTTTCCTGGCTGTCCTCATGTTGGAGTTGGACTGCCTCGTATGAGTAGTGACAGGCCACTCCGAAACACAAGACAGTGTCCACTGATTCTGGGATCTAGGTCAGCTGGGGTCTGGGTGATTAGGGCTGGGCTTCCATCCCTGCCTGAACATCTTTGGGCCTCCCCTTGGGACCTGCAGGCCAACAGGCCCGTCCAAGTGTGTGCGTCTGCAATGTGCCTTTGTGTTTTAGCTCAGTGCCTTTTCTTCCTGCTATTGCTAACTCCAGGAGACACTAGACATCCCTTTCTCTGTTTCCTTTTGTAGCAAGCAGGACGACTTGGATGCCACAGGGTTCTGTGGTGCAGAAACAGGAACAGTTTCTGGGGAGCAGTTGGGGATTTGTCAACCAAAACCCTTCTATGTCCACAGACTGCAAAGCTTTAAGCCTGTCTTGGACTCAGGATGTGGTACTAAAGTATGTGGCTGTGTCTGGCGGTGCCACAGGGCCAGCAGGGCTCTGTGGGCTTTATGTAGGCTGATTTGTTTCTCTTTTTCGCCTCATGATGGGTTAGAACTGAGCCTCAGGTATGTGGGGCCCAAAGTCCGTCCCTGAGTGGCGAATGACAGCTGGAGCTCCTGTTTCAGGGTGTTGTAACTTTCCTGATGCCCTGGCGTTCTCCCAGCAACCATACAAGGTAAGAAAGGGAGAATTTTTATCTTTCAGTAATTGCAGAGATTTAAGTTCCAAGCTCACTTACAGTCTGCTGGTGACAGGGCAGTGTGGCAATATTTTTCTACAGTCTTACACATATGCCTTAAAAGTGCCTGGAATTCTGTTGCAGAAGTTTAAGGGAAAACGTCAGAGACATCTCCAAGGACTTCTAATCAGGGTTGCTGACTGCAGCCTCATTTTTAATGGCAAATCAACAACGTAAAGTTATTCCAAAACAGGACTGGTTAAATAGATGAAGTATGTGTGTACAAACGATTATTAAGCAGTGATTAAAATTCATGATGGCCATAAATAGTAGAAAGAAACATGCTTACGGAGTGCTCTGTGAGAGGTCAGGTGATGAGACTGCATAGACGGTATGACCCAGGCCTTGTAAATACCCCCAAAGAAGACTGAAAACCTGAGCGCTGGCAGGGCCGTGACCTGGGTGTGGGCTGAGAGGTGCGCCATTATCGGCCACAGGCAGGTGCCCACGCCGGCCGTGGGCGTGGCTGCTTCCCACACTACTTCAGCCACTGAGAGCCCAGCTGCGGCCCCTGTGCCAAGACTCACGAGCGCTGGTGCTTCCGAGCCTCACAGCGGCTGGCCCGCTCCCTCACGAGCATCTAGGGAACAGGACAGAATCGTGCTCCTGTGGGGACAGTGAGAGCCAGGGGCAGGCCGCTTTACTCCCCGGTGGCTTGGTCACTTAGGGAGTCTTATGTTTAATTCTCACAGACATGCTTTGTCCTGACAATGGGCAGCTCACGCTCGCTCAGTGAGCGCTTCCTCCTCACAGAGCCCTGAAAACTCTCAGTTGGCAGCTCTGGCGCCTTTCAGCCTCCCTCACTGGTGGTGGTAACCGATGGGGCAGGGTCTCCCGTCCTGGGCCCTGAGTCCCAGGGGCTGACATCATGGCAAGAGGAGGGGTCCTGGCTGCTGTGAAGCCTGTGACAACAGGTCAAGGAGGAGAGCAGAAGCTCTGGGGCAGGTTTTCTGAGAGCACTCAAGGCGTCCTGAGTCACAGGTGGAACATTTCAGGGGCTGCCACACGCAGCAGCTGGGAGCTGGCACGTGACAGCATGAACCCGTCTGAGAGGCCCCTGCACCCTGTGGCACCCAGCCACACAGCTCCCCTGCAACTCACATCTCTGGGTACTCACTGCCTGCTCCTGAGCACCGTGGCATGAGCAGGGCCTCAGAGACACTGTGGAGCTGGGAGGCCCAGGCAAGCAGGTCTCTGGGGAAGGGTCCAGTGCCTGGGCTGCCTGCAGCGGAGTGGACAGCAGTGTCAGTCACCCGGTCTTAAGGAGTACAGTTTGAACCTGACCTTTCCTCCTCTGCCTCAACATCGTGGACCCGCCAGTCTCCACCCCAGGACCCCTGCAGGGACACAGTGGCCAGGGCTACTCAGAGCCCCACTGGGCATGGCCTATGCGACCCACTGCCCTTCCCTGCCAGTCACGTGTGGCACGAGTGACTCTTTTGGGTCCCCCTGGCCCCTACATAGCCCAGAGCAGTTCCCGGACTCCTCTGCGGATCATGTATCCTTTCAGCATCCCTCTTGGGAAATTTAAATTATTTTGCCACCATCACAGCAAGACGAAGTGTTTCTCAAATTTTGAAGGTGCCAGTTGTAAACCCTGCTGAATGTGGGCTTGGCTCCTTGGCCTGGGCGGACCTGAGATTTTGCATTTCCAAGGAGCCCAGAGAGCCCAGGCCTGGCCTCCACATCCCACCCGGAGAAGCAAAAGGAGAGCGTGTGCAAGAAACTTTTAACTTAAAACCTCACGTTTAAATTAGAATCCAAGCACATCATTAAAGATTTCTCCATAAAGTAAATTTAACAAGGCAGGATATGGGTGGGGACGGTGACAGGGACCCTGTCCTACCTGCAGGTTAACATGCGCCTCCCCTGGTGTGGCTCCTCCTCTGTGGGTACCCAGGGAGGGTCTGCTGTAGGACAGGGAAGTGGAGGCAGGGTGGGGGCCAGGCCCAGAGATCTTGTTGAGGAGAACAGTGGGTCCCCCCCCAGGGAGGGTGTGGGGCAGGAGGTGGGGCGGCACCACTGCCCGTGCTCACCTGTGTAATCACCTGCTGGACAGAGGCGCCAAGATCACCTGGTTTCCTTCTCAAGTCAGACAGGACCTGGGGAGACAGGTGGTGGCGAGGCCACAGGCTACAGTAGGAGAGAAGGGCTTGGCCAGGGAGTGCGTCCACGGTTCAGCTCAAGCTGTGACTCGCAAGTGATCTGTGAATGGACAGCGTGTGCCACGCGTGAAGCAGGTGCACAGCCTCTTCCCGAGGACAGTGGGAAGAGCGTGCTCTGGGGACACAGGCCCGAGCATGGCTCCACTGTGCGCCAGCTCTCTGGCTGTGGGTGTAGCTGACCTCATCTGGTGCTGGGCGTGGTGCCCTGCAGGGGGTGGCTGGACCAGAGAATGTGGGGTACGAGCACAGGCAAAACTGGGGTCCAGCAGTGTGTGGGGTGGTGCAAGCCCCAGGAAGCGGCAGAGTTGTTACAAGGTGTGGTTGTGTGCTATGTGGAACCACAGATGAAACCATATCCTAAGTGAGTTTGTAGTTTGTAAAAGACACTTTGTAATTTGTGGACAACTGCCACGGGACAAACAATAATAGACTTTGATTAGCATATGCCACTCGGTGCACGTGCCAGGGGATTTTTGTCATAGCTGTCTTGGCTACAATACTGAATTTATCTGGGCATCGAGTCATCATCAGCTCCGGTTTTGAGACTTTGGTGAGCATGCTCTTGGCTCAGAAGCACCTTCTGCGTGCTCTGTAGGCATCACCCCCATCTCTGTGTATTCTGGCTGAAAGGGGAGTGTTTTCTGGCAATAGAATTCGTTCTTACATTTTCTTATGTCATCAGGTAGCAAAAGTCTCTGGCGTCCTGTTGTTATTGCCCACATTTGTCCCAGGGCTGTTGCCGAGCGGGGTTGGAGGGCGGCATTTCAGTTCCCTTGCATATGCAGGAGGCGGGCCGGGAAGGCCAGGAAAGCAGTGTGGAGAGGGTGAGGGCCAGGCCAGGCAGGGCAGGGCGGGGCGTCAGCCAGTGTGGGGCTGCAACTCTTCACCTGTGGCTTTCCTGAGAGAACCCTTCCTAAGGGTCCCCTGAGTGTGACCGTGTCGAGGCAGCTGGCCTGGCGCCTTTCAGAGTTGGATCCATTTTTATTTTGAAAACAAACATGAGGCTTGAGGATGATGGCACATACTGCTTGACTGACAGGAACAAAAGGCAAGGGGATGGGGGCGCAGTGTGTGTTTGATGCGGTGGGCCTACGTGTGGGGCGTGAGTGTGTATGGTGTCCATGCACACGCGTGCTCAGGGTGTGCGGAAGCTGGAGGAGCCCTGTGGATGGGATTTGTGGGGGTGTGCCCTGAGCCATGCCCTGGTGGAGTTTGCAGATCCCGCCTGTCTCATGGGAAGGTGGCGGCTCCCTAATTTGGGAAGGTCACCTGCGTGGCCTTGGCCCATAGTCGGGAGAGGTGTGGACCATGCCATGCTGCCTACCAGGCACAGGGCAGGTGTGCACAGTGGTGCCCTGGGCAGGCAGGGGCACAGCGCCCCCAGGAGGGTGTCAGAGGCTGCAGATCAGGAGACCTGTGCCTGCCTTTTCTGTGACTTGTGGTCATAATTACTCTTCGTTGGTGGCTGCTATTCATGGTGAAACATGTGCTTCCTTATTTTAGAGCACATGACAACAGATGACATCAGTGGTCGTGCTAGTACATCGAGTGCTGGGTAAGGTGCATATCATGCCTGCAGCTCTGGTACTAAATCCCTTGCATTATGCTGCCGCTTGGCTTCCCAGGAGTGTGGGGCCTGCTGGCCCCTGGGAGCCTGACATGCCGGCACCAGTGACGGGGGCCTGAGGTTGGGACTCGGGTTCACTGGGGTGCAGGTCATGCTTGTGTCGTGACTAGTTCTCTGCCATGGTCGAGGCACAGCCAGGAAGCAGCCAACAGGTTTTGTCCTGGTCTTTTCTAGCAGAGCTCGCTCCCCTGCCATTTTCTGGGCCAGACAGCAAGTGCGAGTGTGAGCTGCAGGGTCCCTGCACCCCCGTGAGCAGCAGGATGGACAGCAATGACGTGAGCTGGCTCCTGCGACTAGTGCCGTGGTGAGACGTGCAGAGGCCCTGAGCGTCAGGACTCGGCTGTGGCTCAACCTGGGCACCAGCTTCTGCTCTCCAGGCCACTACCCTGCGGGGGGCCTGGAGCTCGGAGGGGCCACTCAGAGAGGGCCCCACAGGCTGACTTCATGCTCACAGTGACCTTGGGCCCCTGCCTCTGGGGACGAGCCTGGCACCGGGGCCGGCGAGGCCCGGTTTTCACATCTGCTGCAGGGCAGCCCGAGAAGCCTCTGCCAGCGCCGTCTTTCCTCCATGCCTTGCAGTTCAACACCTGTGAGTGAGGCGTGATGGGAGCGAGGGGCTCAGAAGCCTGACTCCCGCAGAGCCAGGTGTGCAGATGAGGAGGAGCCGCCCGTGGGCTCATGTGGTCCTCTGAGAAGTGGAGGCCACCAGCCGTGGGCGTAGATGCCAGTGGGCATGGGTGGGCAGGCAGCGGGCCCCCAGCTGGGCTTGGGCCTGTGCTCCTTGTAGGAGGAGGTGGCCCTGAAACACTGCCCTGTCCTTTGGGGGGCTTGAAAAGATGTAAGCTCGGGAGCCCGCCAGAGTAGATTTGGGGTGACTCTGACCTTCAGCTCACTGTGTTTATTTTGGGGTCCTGTGTGCAACATGGTTTGGGGCTGTGTTAAACTAATCTGTTTAATGTAATCAGTTCTCCAGCTCCGAGGTTGAGGCCAGGTAGTTAAGGGCTCCACCCTAAAGTCTCTCTGCAGGTGGGTGCCGTCCTCCTTACCAGCTCTCTCCTGATTTTCTGTCACATGTTCTGCAGCCCAGCCTGGTTGGAGCCCTAGCCCTGAGAACTGCATTAGCCAGGGTGGAGTGTGTTCTTGGGCTACAGTCCCAGTGCAACATGGGGAGTCCTGTCCAACGCCCATGCAGAGTGGCCACTGGGCAGCAAGGGCTTCTGAGGGCCTTTGGAGAGGTTCTTGAGGTGTGTGGAAGTCTGTCGACTAGAGTGAAACAGGAGGGACAGATGAGGCTTGGGCAGGAACACATCCTCGGGCTGTTGGGAGGTGCTGTGGTGTGTTCAAGACACACCCAGATTTTGGGGGCCTAGAGTAGGTATGACTATAGTTGGTCCAGCTGAGCGTCGATGTCACCCCATTTTCTGGGCCCCCAGTGCAGGGTGGGTGTTCCTTGTGTCCTGTCATGGGTACCACATAAAGTTGCATGGCCTCCACCAGCCTGCTCCTATCCTGTCTGCTGTTGGTTCCCAGGGCTCCTTTCTGGAAGATGGAATGCTGCAATGAGGTGCTCATGTCCCCAGGGGTGGCTGCCCCCACTTCTCTCTCCTCTCTGACTTCTTCACATTCCTTTCCTCCCTCTTAGGCCCTGCTGACCTGTTTCTTTCTCATCAGTGGCCTCATGGTCACCCCTTGCTCCCTAGGTGATCTGTCCCTGTCTCTCCTGGTGTCATGTGAGGGCACTGGTCTGTGGCACGTGAGGGCAGCCGGAGGTCCTCGTCTATCCTGGTGCTGTAGGCTATGGTCTCCTTCCTGGGAGGAGACCTGGGTCTGTGCCCCTGGGGATCAGGGAGGCTGGGGTCACAGGCAGAGATGCAGTGCTGCCTGGCAGGAGTGGAGGAGTGCAGAGGCCTCTCCTCAAGAGCTGCCCACTGTGTAGTGGGCTTGCTGAGCCTCCCTTGGTATGGCTGGTGTGCCATGCTTGCATGCAATGCCCAGGGCTCTGGCTCTGATCCCTAGCTCTGCAAAATCAAAGCCAAGGGAACCTGGCCCCATCTCACACGAGCAGATCTGCCTGATACGCGCGGAGCCCCTGCAGCAGCAGGCAGGTGCCTGGGGCACTGATCTCTGTCCCCTCACTGACTGCTGTCTCCTCGTCTCCCCACAGGCTGCCTGCTGGAGGATGGCCTTTGTGGATCGACGGAGGCCTGCATAAATGGTGAGTGTGTGGCAGCCCAGCTGGGTCTCAGGCCAGGTGTCCTTGAGCGGGATGTGCTGTGCCCTGCTGCTGGAGGGCTGCAGTCAGGGGAACTGCAGGTGGAGGGACATGGGTCATGCACTTCACGTGCAGAGGTGTGGGCCAGTGTCTCATCTGTTGGTGCCCGGAGCCTAGGGCCAGTCACGGGGGGCTCTAGGAGGGGCTTCTGGTGGGGAGGTCGGGGCAGCTGTGCCTTTCCCCCTTAGCACCTCTTCTTGTTCTCTGCCCCCTTTCATTCTGCGCATTTGCAGATGGAGGTCTGGTGCATAGCGGGGGTGCTCTGCTGAGAGCCACTGTGCAGGGTGTGTGGGGGCCGGGAGACAGAGCCCGTGGGCTCCTCCTTCTCAGGAGGCTGTGTGTATCTTGTTCGATGGGTCATGAATTCAGGACAGTTTGAGTTTGAACTCAGCTAATGAACCCAAAGATCAGCGAAGGGACAAAGAGATGCACAAGATTCCCCAGAGTGAGGTGGGGACACACCCTCTGGTCTTGGCCTGCTGCCCACCAGCTATGTCTCCCAATGGTATGCTGGCAAAGCTGCCTCTTCAGGGCCTGGATTCTCTGTACAGAGGCAGCGACAGGGACCCTCGCGCCCAGGAGGGTGTGGCTGGGGTGCAGCTGGGCTCCTTGTCTTTTAGGCCTGGTCAGGTGCAGGTGCCTGTTGCCCTTCCTTCTGGAGCACAGGCCTGTGCTCAGCGTGCACTACTTGCTTGGAGTCTAGAGGGCAAAAGCAGGGGTAGCAGGGGTCTCCAGGGTGGCAGACCTGTGCCTGTCGTCTGTCCTGGGCAGAGGTCACCCTTGGCAGTGTTTGTCTTTGTCTTTTTTTTTAATGTATCTAATACAGAGTCTGCAGGGTCTCACCACACAGCTTGGACTCGTAGTGATCCTTCCTGTTTTTAGCTTCCCAAGGTCTGGGATTACAGATGGGTGCCACCACACCCAGTCTCAGCATGCCCCCGGGGCGGGGACAGCACTGCAGGCTTGGGATGGAACACCCGGCCGCTGCATCTGCCTGGCAGGCACTTTAATCCACTGAGCTGTCTGGCCGGCCCCTCTCCTTTGTCTTGTTCCTTGTCAGGAAGGTTTCTTCACAGCATATGACAAAGTAGGATGGCAGGACAAGGACAAGAGAAGGTTGGCAGGTGGCCACTGGCCGGCTGTGTGGTGTCCTCCCAGTTCAGCCCTGGGCTCCTTGGAATGTACCTCAGAAAGCTTTCCTTTGGAGGGAGCATTTAAAACATTGTATTAAATATGTTATCTTCCCAAACGCAGCAGATTGTGCAGGTAAAAACGTAGGCATGTTCGGTCTGCCTGGAAATGCCTAAGTGTGGGCAAAGTCAACTCCGAAGCTCGCACCTGCCTTTGACAGGCAGCAGATCTGGACAGCCGGCCAGGACTGTTCTAGGGTTTCTCTTCTAAGCTCCTCTTGCCTCGCTCATGTGCATATTAAGCTAATGGCTTTGCATCCTTTAGAAAAAAAAGAGATGTTTAAATGTACGTAGAAATCTTCAGGCCTGGTTCTCAGCAACAGTCGATGTTTGGGCCCCTTCTCCAGGACAGCTAAGCCACAGCGGCCAGCCAGGCAGACCTCCATCTCTCAAACTGCACCCCAAGTCTCTGGGAGGAGCATGGGAAGCAGCACATTCTGCTGCCCTCACTCAGCCTGTATTTACTGTTGTCACGGTAACCCCATAGCGGGGCTGACAGCGGATTGGCCACAGGATGCGGCAGCCGCACCGGAGACAGGAAGTCCAGAATGCTCCAGAGTATTCTGCAGTCAGGCAGCAGTCTCCCTGCCTTCTTTTCTTGGGGTGCAAGTAGAAATGTATAACCCCATTAGCTTGTACATGTTTTCTCAAAGCCCAGCAGCCTTTGTTACTGAAAATTGAAATGCGTGGGTCAAATGAGATACTTTGTATCTCAGTTACTTTTCTTGTGGCTGCGCCAAGAGGCCGTGGGCCCTCGAGTTACAACCAGCCTGGCATGAGAACTGCGGGTAGAGCTTGGGTTTTTAGGGTAACATATGATCCCAGTCTTGAGCTGTGAGCTGAATGCCAGCTGCTCGTGCCTCCAGATGGCCTCAGATGCAGATTTCATCCTTAAACAGTTCTGAAAGGAACATTGCAACATCCTTTCCGGTGTGAGGTGAGTGGAGGAATCCTGGGCCAGCATCTCTCTGAGGACACTGAGGTCTGCCTGTGTCCAGGAGAGAGACTTTGAAGGCCGTGCAGAAGAGCCTGAGCCTTCAGCTGACTGAGTTACAAGCAGCTCTCGGGAACAAATCCGTTTGTACATTAAGAGTGCACTGTGCCCGACACTAGCAAGCTAGGAGAGGAAAGGTTTATTTGGCTTCGTTTGTAGCGTTTCAGTGTGTCATTGGGTGGCTCCAATACTCATGGCAGGCAAAGGCAGCACGGGCAGTGGACGACCACAGCTCCTTCCGTCCCTTTGTCTCATCCAGGATCCTTGGAGCAGGCAGCACTTACAGCCTTGGCCCTAGCACTGCACCAGGGACTAATCCCAGCCTCACACACTCAAGATCCAGCTGCCTCTGAAAAGCCCTGCCCATGACAGCAGGAGGCTTGGAGGACGCTGGACATAGCCATGACATCTCATGAGTCAGAAAGAAACCTCCTTGCCAGCCCTCACCTAGTAGGTTGCTACCTGACTTAGTCGCTCTCCCCTCACTGGTTCAAAGCACTCACATCCACAAGTGGAAGGAGGTCAGGGTTATCTTGGTTTGCAGGGTCAGAAGTTTCAGTCCCTGGTGCATGGTTGGTCCAGATGCAGAAGTGGCAGGGTAGGAAGGCCTGGCGGGAGAATCTGAATACCAGTCATGACGTTCAGTAGCTCTGAGTGGGGCACATCCAGAGACAGACAGCAGGTCTACAAGAACACCCCAAGGTATGACAACCGGTTACACTATATATGGTGTGATTTAAACATTTGAATGTTTAAATTAAGAGATTTACTATTTTAGCCAAAGGCCTATCCTGTGAGTCCCTGCCAAAACTCCCTCCTTGCCTCCAACATTTCTGCAGCGGCTCCGCAGTCCTCCTTCCTGAGTGTCGCTGGCTGCAGCGTCCTGGCTGCCTCCATGTCCTGAATAGATCCAAAACATTTCCCTCCCGGAGTCATTTTGACTGAGGGAAGAGCCAGAGCTGACACGGCTCCAGATCTGGTGAATAGAGCAGACAGGGACACACCATTCTGTTTTTATGAGGCTGCTTTGCCCTGGGGGCACTTTCCAGCAGCCTTCACCATATTTTCTACATTACATTGTAAATCCATGGCAATGACATTCACCATGTTTTTGATCACAGCTTGTAAAGACATGATTTCTAGAAACAAACACTGAGGAATGGAAAAGGGGGGCCTCGGTGTTGGAGGGAGCTGCCAGGCCGGCTGCACCCTTGCAGAGCTGGCACTGTGGGTACCTCACCACGGTCAGGCGAGAAGAGCAAGGCAGGTGCCCAGGTGTTGGGAGGTGGCAGCACGATGCTGGGACGGTGGTGTAGCTCACAGCCAGCTGCTCTGCCTCGGGGTACAAGGGGTGTCAGGCGCCACCTCCCCACCCCTCCGTGCCTCTTCCCAGTCATTGTCGCAGTACTGGTCTGGCTCTGAAGGGGGCCAGAAGCATCAGAAGGTGAAGCAGCGCAGTCTGGCATCACTGTATTAGGACCTTAAACTGGACCAGCTTCAGCTGGCCAATGAAGAGCGACACCTGGGTCCTTAGGGAAAAGAAAGAGCAGGGGCCCAGGTTGGGCCCAGGTTGCACTACGGCACCGCCAGCCTCACAGTTACACCGCAGCAAGAGGGCCTTTTGGGGGCCACCTACACCCCTGCATCCAGCCTGAGCCAGCCATGGCAGCAGGCATGGTGATGGGGCTGCTTCAGGTTTCCCAACGTGGGGAGGAGGCCGCTGAGGGAGCAGAGCTCTGAGCCCCACACACTGCCTGGGGGTGGGTGGATGTGCTGCAGTGAGCTTGGTTTTACAAAAGAAAACAAGAACCTGGGATCCATTCAGAGAGGAGATTAGACCTGAGATGTCTATGGCAGAATCGCAGCTTCTGGAAGGGATCCCCTGAACCCGTGCCCGTGCCCTTCCTGCAGGGGCTGGAGCAGCAGCATGGGCGAGAACGTGCTCGTGCCTGTCTGAGCGGAAAGCCAGGCCGGTGGCCTCTGTCCTGAGAGTCAGGGTCTGTTAAGCAAAGGCACTGTCGGGGATTCCTGCCACACAGGGGCTGCCCAAAGTGAAGGGTGTCAGGACATTCACGCCCACACATCCCCTGACCTGGGTGGTGTGACATCAGCCCCTGTGGGGTTCCCCAGAGCAGGGAGGGCAGCCGCGGCCATGGTGGCATGAGGAGGGAAAAAGAATGGATGGGTTGTTCTTTTCACAACACAAGAGACACAACCCCAGCCCTGGACCAAGGGGTGGTGTCCTTACTCATCCTAGGTCCGCAGCTGAGAGCCCCGTGACAAAGACAGTGACAGGAGAGGGTCCCCACTTCATATTAACTTGACCTCAGTCAGGAGCCTTCAGGAGGGAAGACAGAAACAGGGAAGCATATGTTTTAGGGGTGTCCTGCAGGTGTACCTTGGGCCCAAGGACCTGGGGTCGGAGTGGTAAACTGAGATGAGGCTTAGTGTGCTTGGGGATGGGGGGTCCTCTGCTGGCTGTGGGCGAGGCAGGGGGTTCCAGCTTCCAAGTTCTGGTCCTGCTCTCTGCTTGAACACATGGTGCCGAATGCCATAGTCTGTTATGGGCTAGAATGTCAAGTCCCCAAAGCATGTTTCAGAAACTGCCTAAGAAACGCTGGTACATGGAATCAATTTATAAATGGCAAGTGCAGCCGACTTGGCCTCCTCATCTGACCACAGCTCTTAGGAGGCCACATTCCTCACCTCTTCAGCCCGGCCCTACAAAGCAGCAAACGCATGCTGTCAGCCAGGGAAGGGGCTGCACCCTCCACCTCCTGGAAGTCTAGAAGCCCGTGGGCCTCAGCACCGAGGAGAGCTTGTGATGCAGGGACTCCACACGCTGAGTTTGCACTCAGCGGCAGCACCCGGAGCAGCACTGGGGTGGTCCCACACCCTGAGTCAGACTTAGTTTTGGGATGGAATCTCGCTGTGTTGCTGAGGCTGGCCTCCATGGGGCTGCTGCAGAGCTCGCTGGGAGTCTCCTGAAGAAGTGTCCTGGGAACAGCCATCCTCTCTGCTGTGTGATGCGGGCATCCGGCCCCAGGCCACATCTCAGCAGGGTGGCCCCCTAATTCCCAGGTTTCTTGCCTTTTCATGCTCTCCAGCGGCTCATGATTCATCTAGTGTGGATTTTATTGCTGCTACCTAATCTCTTTTTCAAGCCAACCGTGCTTTTTCACAGTCTCCCAGTTGTCAAATTAAAACTTCTTATTATTTTATTTTTCCAGTGCAATAAAACAGAATAGCTCTGTTTATCAAATTGCCACAGCATGCAGGGCACTAAATCACACAGGCGAGCGAGAGACCCCGCGTGTGGCCGCCGAACGTGAAAATGAAAAGAAAGAATCATTCGGAGGACTTCCGACAAACGTGTTTATTCGCCCTGCATCCTCAGGTCCCAGGAGGCTTTGGAAAGAAAAGAAGCAGGGAGGGGCCGGCCTGTACTTGGTGGGTGCCCATTTGGAGCCCGAGCTGCCCTTGTGGCAGCAGTGGACGCCATCATTTACAGGTGCTCCAGGGAGCCCGCTTTCCTCAGAGCTCTCACCTGGCTGAGCCGGTGCCTCAGCGAACGCTCTTGCTCTGCCCAGTTCTGCATGAATAAGCTGGGTTTGCAGAGGTGAGAGCCTCACTGAGCTCATGGCCCTCCAGGCTGTGGTTTGCCCTCATGGCCTGATCTCCACCTGGGGTCCTCTGCGTGCTGCCCCGCTGTGCCCCCCGTAGCTCCATGCCAAGGGTGGCAGCAGGGGTGCATCACCACCTGCCAGGGGCTGGGGAAACGAGCTCCTGCCCCAGGCAAGCTGCTCAGGGCAAATGGCCCTCCCTGTGTGGATGAGGCCCAGGGGCCTGTGTGATGAGCCACTTTGTTGGCACTGGGCACTGGGGACAGTGCAGAGCCGTGGCTCTGGGCATCAGGGGACAGCACAGAGCTGTGGCTCTGGGCACTGAGGACAGCACAGAGCTGTGGCTCTGGGCATCAGGGGACAACACAGAGCTGTGGCTCTGGGCACTGGGGACAGCACAGAGCCGTGGCTCTGGGCACTGGGGACAGTGCAAGGCTGTGGCTCTGGACAATGGGGGATAGCGCAGAGCCGTGGCTCTGGGCACTGGGGACAGTGCAGGGCTGTGGCTCTGGATAATGGGGGATAGCACAGAGCTGTGGCTCTGGGCATTGGGGGACAGCACAGAGCCGTGGCTCTGGGCACTGGGGACAGTGCAAGTCTGTGGCTCTGGACGATGGGAGACAGCACAGAACTGTGGCTCTGGGCACTGGGGACAGCGCAGGGCTGTGGCTCTGGACAATGGGGGACAGCACAGAGCTGTGGCTCTGCATGTCAGGTGTTGTTCCCAGGAAGAGGACTACATGACAGGGGACAGCTGAAGCTGAATCAAGATGTGTCTTGTCCCAGAAGCCACTCCCCCGATGAGGAGAATCACTGTGGACTGCACTTATGGACTAATAAAGATTAAGTGAACGGATCCATCAGGATCTTACCCTGACTCTCTGACATCTGAGGTCAGGAAACACCCTCTGTATTGTGAGACAGACACCAAGAGAAGAGGAGAAGGGCGGGGCTGCCTGTGTCTCCCACTGGCTCCACGTTCCTGCACACGCTGTTCCGAGCCTCCTGGGTGTGGGACGGCCCAGGCGGGGTACCTCTGGACCGCGTGTGCATCCCTGCATGCCCGCCATCTCCTCCGCCAGCAGCATACAGCCCCAGGACCTTGGCGTGGGAGTAAATCAGCCCCAGAGAGATGTGAAGATGAACCGTAATGCTGAGTAGTGATGAGCTCAACACTGGTAGTTACCAAGTGTGGATGGACCCCAGGGCGTAGCCAGTACCTCATGGTGACTGCATAGCCCAAGCTCTCTGTGGGCTCTTACTCTCAGGGCACTGGGGTGCTGGTGCTGACCCCAACAGGACAGAACACTAGGGCCTGGGACCGGATGTGCACTGTGAGCCTGCCCTGGAGAATAAGAAGTCTGGCCTGCGTTCTGGCCGCCACTGTTCTGTGTGTCGCAGTCACCTTGAAGGAGCCTGCTCAGACACAGTCACAGGTCCTGTGGTGACCACAGTCTCTGCTCCTGCCCTGCCAGGAGGGGCCCACAGCATGACAGCTTCCAGAATGCTGCAGAACTCTGGAGGTGCCTGGTGTGCGTGGGGTGAGGCCTGTTCTCCCCCTCCTTGCTACCCTTTGCTTTCCACTCCAAGAAGGATTCAACACAGCCTTATAGCTAGTTGCCTCCACAGGGGAGTCGCTGGGGCTGGGAATGTGTCTGGCGCGGTGCCCTTCCCTGGTGACCACCACCCTTCTTGGGGTCTGGCCCTATAAAGCAGAGGTCCGAGTTAGGGTCTGGGAGTGGATCTGGAGGCTCAGAGGCACTGGGGACCATCCTAAGGAGCCGGGCCTGTGTTGTTCTTGAGCAGACGCAGGTCCTCCGACCCAGGACTGTGGCCGCCCTGGTGCTGGTGTCGCTGGGTGTCCTCTGCCCACCCCTACCTCCCTCAGCTCCCATGCCCCATCCCTGCCCTGGGTGCCCTCACCCCTCAGCCAAGGACAGCAGACAGAAAGGCAGCAGCAGATCTGGGGACCTCTCACTCTTTCTGCCTGTGGGTCACAAATGGCTGCGGGGGGCTGACCCCAGACTCAGCTCTGTGCTTTCTTCAGAAGGGCGCTTTGTAACCTGCCTGGGGCGGCTCTACAAGACTGGTCACAGGCTTGGCGCCTCTGAAAGACAGGGAGAGCTGTACACTTGGGACTTTAAGAGTTATGTTTGTGTTTGCCTCAAGAGAGAACTTGCACATTCTTTGAAGCCAACTTCTCGGGCACCGTTACTCTCCTGCGTTCTGTTAATAATGGGAGATGGCAGTAGAGAGTGATTTATTAGATCAGGTTTATTATGGGTTGCTTAAAAATAGTGTATACATATTGATAAAGGAAAAGTGATAGAGAAAGTGCAGTGAATGTTTAAGTTTTTAAAAATGAGTTTAGTAAAAGGTAGGTTGCCATTAGCCCGCTCACTTGGACTTGAGGATCCCCCTTCACTTGGGCCGCGTCACTGCGTGCTTCTTGTCAGTGTCCTCAGTCGCGCTGTTGTGGCTGCCACATTGTCCTGTCCAGTTGATGGACTCGACCCTGAATGTTTACCTTCCAAGGTCGTTTGGCTTTGGGAAGAGCCAGAGGCCACACAGCGCCGGGCCTGGTGAGTAAGGCAGGAAGGAGCACACCGAGGTTGCATGCACGCCTTCCTCTTGGGTGGCACTTGGCAGCGGCGTTCACTGCAGTTCTGATCATGCCTTATAAAGACACTGAGGAAAGAGGACTTCCAGAAGTCCTTCAGAAAGTGGCCAGAGTAAAGGCTCAGTGTGCTCAGAGCGGGGCTGGGTGTATTCTGAGGAGGAGTCACAGCAATGTGACTTTTGCTGTAATAATTTTTTTTAAAAAACTAGACATTCGCTGTGTATTGTGATCACTTTTGTACTTCCCTAGTGTGACAGGGAGCCTGTTCCATGCTTAAATTCCAATTAATCCAATGTAAAAAGGAATGGAAATTAATTACCAAGTCAAGCCATGTGGCACGAAGTCTAATTTGGCATTTTAATGGGAAAAGTGATGTGATTTTTGAGCCGTCACATTAATGACTACTAGCGGCAAGTCACAGTGGCTCAACCTCCCCATGCTCATGTGGCAAGCAGGTGGCAGGCGATACCTCCTGAGCGCTCTGTCTGGGGGCTCACCCAGAGCTGTTGGAAGCAGATGCAGGCGGAGTGTGGTGCTTTCCTGCCTCCACCTGACCTGGCTGTGTCTACAGCTCAGGGGGCGGGGGGCTGTCCTTGCACAGAGGCACGGTGGTCTCTGCCCTCCCACAGCCTCAGGTGCTTGGCTGCAGCGTCCTCAGGCAGGGAACAGTAGATGATGCACACGGACCTGGGAGTCACGCTTGCCCTGTGAGGTGGCCCTCGCCTCCCTGCACACACAGCCTTCCTCTGCACCTCCCTGTCTGCCCACTTCTGTGCTGTGGGCTTTCATGAAGCTGCTGCCAACCCCTCCTGCATTCTGAGGGGTTGGGGTCATCCTGTGCCAGAACAGGAGACCCTGGTTTCGTGCACTGTGCCACGCCGGCATCATGCTATACTGCTAATGCACCCTGTCTGTGTGGCTCTGGCACTAGGAGGGTGACACTGGGGGACACTGTGTCTGTACTAAGCAAAATGTAGGGGAAATCCTCACCAAGGAAGGAGCATGTAGGCCTGGAGCCTCCAAGCCCCATCCTGGGATTGCGGTCACCTGAGTGTGAGCAAAAAAGACCTGTGAGCGTCACAAGTCTGCACTGTGTGGCTTCAGTGTCTGAGCACTGGGCTTCTCTGGGATAGCCTGGAGGCAAATGTGCTGGGATTCCTGCTGCTGAGGCAGCTCCAGAAACCAGTCTGCAGAGAAATGAGCCCAACAGCTCAAAATTGCAGTCACATTAGGGACAGCAATGTGAACAAGGGGCTGAGGGAGGTGGTTGGACGTAGTGGGGCAAGGCACAATGCAAAGCAGCCTTGACAAGCCCACGAGCACAGACGATCCTGAAGCATGATGGCTGTACCGGGGCCAGGTGTGTCCTAGGAGGAGAGGTCAGTGTGGAGGTGCCCCGGCCAGGTGTGTCCTAGGAGGCGAGGTCAGTGCGGAGGTGACTTGGGCCAGGTGTGTCCTAGGAAGAGAGG
>NW_004524603.1:605663-614962 GCF_000260255.1 Octodon degus
GGCCAGGTGTGTCCTAGGAAGAGAGGTCAGTGTGGAGGTGCCCCGGCCAGGTGTGTCCTAGGAGGAGAGGTCAGTTGGAGGTGACCTGGGCCAGATGTGTTCTAGGAAGAGGTGGGCATGGATGTGCCCTCACCTGGACTGGGTGTGTGCTCAGGGTTGGGAAGTCAGTGTGGATGAGTAGAAGAGGAGGGAGGGTGGCGATAGCCCTCCCCCTGCTGGCGACCTGTTGCCTGGGTCTGTCAGCTGGCCAGCAGAGCCTTGTGCGTTGCTCCGGGCCTATTCTCCTGAGAGGTGGTGCTGGGGCTGGTCTTAAGTGGATGGTGTGCTGCTGAGTTGGGGCAGAGCCTATCGCACATCTCCTTGACCTGCCACCTATCCACAGCATCGCTCCCTCCATCACAGCTGGAAGAACGACCTGTGTGAATGAAGAGGACAGCAGAACACTGGAGTCTTCCAGCTCAGGATGCACGGAGCTTGGCTGGGCACTGCCCACAGCCCGCGGGAGCAGGCCATCAAGGCAGCCATCCACAGTGTCTCCTGTGGTTTTCCTCCCTGCACCCAGGGAGCTTGCTGTGAACCCGCAGGGTCTAAACTCACGTCCTGCACAGTGGGACCTCGGAGGAGTGTGCCCCATGGCTCCCAGGCTTAGCAGTTGGAGAGCCTGCCTGTGCTGGCCCTTATTAACTCCTCCTCAGCTCGAACCAGGGCCCATGCCCGGAGTATAAGGAGCCCACTGAATTCTGCAGCATGCTCTTTACCCTGTTCAAGCCGCCCAGGCACTGTGCCCCCAGAATCCAGGGCAGCCTGCCTGGCAATGCTGTCTCACCCAGCTTCTCCACATCTGCCCCTAGGAACATGCTCTCCAGCCAAGCAGCCTCTTCTCCTCAACGCCACTCTCAGCCGGCACTCCTAACTTCCCTGGGGTGGTTGTCACCTGTCTGAGGGTCTGTCACCCACCGCACCTGGGATAGACCCCCTCCCCACAGGAGGACCCTTTTTCCCACCCAGCTGTAGGGCAGTGGAGGTACCCCTGCTCCAGGGGCCTGCTGGATGCCGCCTGTCACCATTTACAAGCAAGATTTCTCTCCTTGACATCCAGCTTGGATTGATTTGTCCACATGTCCAGTTAACTCTGCAATTCAGCCTCTGATGAAGGAGTGAGCTCCTCCTGTGGCATCATTGGTGGAGCTTTCTGTGTCCCTTTGGGCTCATGTGGCTGCGTGGGTCAGTGGGGGGCCCTGCGGGCTCTGCTCAGGCAGGCGGGCAGAGCCCTGCCGGGCTCACTCCCCGCAGGGTCTCACCCTGCCGAGACTTTCCTGGTGGCCCGTGCTGGGGCTGCTTTTGGTTGTCTATGCATAAGACTGTGAAGCCCACTTCAGGGCACAGAGGTGACAGGAGGGCCCTTCTGTGGAGAGAGGGGCTGGGCGTGGCTTAAACCGATGGAGTAAATTAGATGACAGCAGAGCCAAGAAGTGCTGTCCTTGGTATTTAGGCTAGGGTTTGCTTTGCAAATGTTTCCTTCCCTTTATCTTATTTTTTGATGCTTAAGACATTTGGTTCTTAAGATATTTATAGCTAACCTGTTTTGTGAAAATTAGTATTTGATTTACAACGTATCATCTACTGACTGCAGGATAGTCGGATGGTCCACACTGTTTTTCAGAGGCAAGGTTGGGGCTTTAATGAGCTCTCTTCGTGTCTGCCAGACTCCCTGAGCCTATGACAGCGATCTTTTGGGCCTTGTGTCTGGGGGATGCATTGCTTAGCTTAGGAAGCAGCAGCGGCTGCAGGAACAGGAAATATCCTCTTTTCCTTCTGGAGCCTGGTTGCCATGGAGATTGTATAAATTATAGAGGAGGCTGAGGCCCGCAGTGCACACACAGGTGTCTCATCTGCAGCCCTCTCAGTGGGCCAGGCATGGGGTGCCGTGGCTCTGTCTTGGTGCCCACTCAGCTGTGGGCCCACAGGGACTGGCCCCCCAGCTGGAACAGCTCCTTAGGGACAGTTTGCTCAAGCAACCGAGTGGCTCATGGCAGGAAGGATTTCAGGCTTTCACAGATGTTGACAGCTGCTCCTGCTTAGAGAATTCTGGGTCCAAGCTTGCCGCAGCATCAGAAAGTCCCTGGGTCCCAAAGCGACTGTGATCCACCTTGACAGGAGGCTGGAAGTGACGACTGGGTGTGGGCTCCTGGAGATCAGGGGGCTGTGGGTGTTTTCAGCCCTGACCTAGAGATTGGATGTGGCTCCCAGTCTTTGTTGACACAGTAGAATATTAAATTGAACTTGGACCCCAATGCTCCTGCTTAGCCTGTCCTCTGTGTGTGGCTGGCTGGTGTTTGCGTTGGGCTGGACTCCAGCAGCTCACCTGGAGCAGTATGGGCCCGCATCCAGCAGCTGGCTCTCAGGGCACAGCCCAGGTCCTGTGGTATGGCTCCCCATGCGCTGGCTTTTAGCTTCAGCCTGACATCACTGGAGCTGGGCTGGGAAGAGGTTTGCACGGCCACACACTGTAGCCAGTGCTTGTCTCATGCACAGTGTCCACTGTGCATCATTTGCCTGTGACCACTAATGAAGTATGTTCCCTTGGGGCTGGCAGTGGGTGGGACCTACACCTGCACCCTGAGGTCATGTGAGGAGGGCAGGGCTTGGGGTGATGCTCCGACCTTCTTAGTCTGGCTTTGAGCTCGTTGGTGTTTTGAGCAGGACCAATACCAGGGCGTGGCTGTGGGGACCAGAAGGACACTGTGTGGTGCTCATGTATCGCCTCTAGTTGTCACATGTGTCATCTGAGTAGATTTTGCTGTGTCCTGAGTGGTAGCAGGACTTCTCGTCTTTCCTGAGCAGATGCAAGCTCAGCCTCTTAGGTGTTTGGTCTGGGGATGTGTGGCAGGGTCCCAGCTGGGCCGTCTATGGCCCAGGGTCTTCCTGATCTCCTCCCGAGGCCATAGAATTCACACTGTCTACCTTTAAGACCCATACCATCCTGATGCTGGCAGAGAGTGGGGAGGTGGTTTCTTACCGGTGGGGCTTGTGTTCATCATGTGCCAGCCCATCTGCAGGAGCTGTGACTGGGCTGGGCATTGCGCGTACCTTGTGATGTCACATGTCTGCCTTTGGGCCTGAAATTGACTTTCAGCAGATAGAATGAATCAAGACTCGCCACACCCACCTGAGAGAGACCCTGTGCCCAAGGTGCCTGCCCAGCGGGCAGTGTTCCAGAGTGAGAGGAAATGACTTGTGGAAGGTCCCACCGCCCTCTTATCCACTGGCTTGGGGTGCACTGTGTTAACCTGGGCTGAGACTTGTTCTCAGAAGGGGAGAACCCTGGGGAACAGAGCCTGATTGTGCTGTGCTGAGATCCTGCAGAATCAGATAGCTGGAATGTGGCGGTGCTGCAGAGAAGGGGGGCAGGCTGGCTCCGGCAGGGCACTCTGGGCGTCAGAGTGTCAGCCCCACACGTGCTCAGCCGGCCTGCTGGGTCGTCTCTGGGTTCTGGCTCATGTGGAGCTGGCCTGCACCTCCCTGCCTGCTGCGGCCCTTCCACAATGCTCTCTTGCCCCACTTCCCCTGGCTAGATTTGTGTTGTCTTACTGCAGAGAAACACAGGAGGCTGAGAGCACCACATCTTATTTGTTCCTGTGAGATGGTGTCTGCTCTTTGGCTGTCTCAGTAAGGCCGCTGTGGACATTCCTGCTGCTCAAGAAGAAGGCGGAGTTTGTGTGGGCACCCATCACCCAGACCTGGAATCAGATTAGAAGCAGAAATGTGAGAACTAAAATAGAAAAAGCGATGTATCCCACAAGCCACTAGGAAGATGCGTGGTTGTCCGTTCCCGCAGCCCAGTTCCCTTGGCTGGTTCCTCAGCAAGGAATATTATGACCTACATCCAAATGGAGGTTGCCCACTTCTGCTGCGTCCTCTTCTCAGCCCCTGATGATGACGGTAGGAGAGATGCTCAGGGCCTGATCCAACACTCTTCCTGGGTGGGGTCCCCTCTCCCTCTCTCAGTCAGGTGGCTTTGCTGCCTTTGAGACTTGTTTCTGGGGAGCAGAGATGCCTGGAGCAGTGGCGGCCAGGGCTGGGCGGGCTCCTGCACTGCAGCTGAGGGTGCGGTCCACAACTTACGCGTTGCTTCTTCACACTTTTAAGAGAAATGCATAAAAAAACCAGACGCTGACTTCACAGAACCTGGGACCTGCTCTTTGTAGACCACGTGCTCCTGTCCTTTGTAGGAGAGGCAGTGCTGCTGACCACAAGGGGCGAGCACGTGGGTGCCCGTCACATGGCCGTGATCGCTGGGGCGTGAACAGCAAGCTGGAAGTCAGGAAACCCAGGCATGCCCAGCTCTGCCTCCAGCTGTTGGCCTGGCTCGTCTGTGAGTCACTGCCCCACTAGCGCCTCAGCCTCACCTGTGAGGAGGGTTGTTGGGAACTGCTTGCTAGAAACACCTGCAAGCCTTAAGCAGTACGGGCACCAGGCCCCACCTGGCACGGCGGGCTCAGGAACTCGGGTGGGTGGGGCCAGGCAGCCTCTCCTTCAGGCTCTTCCTTTCTTCCTTTTGTGAGCTCCCTGTGGTGGCTTTGAGGAGCAGTCAGAGCTGAGGACCTGGGCCAGATGAAGCTGAGGACACCTTCCTGCCCTAAAAATTCCATAGTGTCTGCTCTAGATGCCAGCTGTACTTTGTGAAACAAAGCCAGAGTCGTGGGGAGGGAACTCAAGCATTGTCTCTGGTCTGGCAGCAAGAACACCACTAGCGTGGACGATACTTCTCTGCGGGCATGCAAATCAATGCAAATGACTAATTTGCCATTTGAGAATTTGCAGATTGCAATGCAAACTTGTCTTAGGGAAATAACTTTGGTTTAATTGAGTGGCAATGCTCTGTGTTTTGTCATTAAGAATATTAGCTCAAGACACAGGAAGACAGTAAAAATACTGCACATAATACTGCGTAGTATCTTACTGTCCATGGGAGGTTAGATACACACTGTGTCTCCTCGGCTGCAAAACTCTGGATGCACCCACTGGATGCTGACACAGGGATGGCCTTGGGATGGATCTGGACAGGCCTGGCTTGTGGAGATGGTGTCACTTCGCACCAGTCCGCGCTGGTGGCACGGGTGGTGTCTCCATGCAGCAGAAGGGGAGGCTGAGGAGGTTAGGAGCCGCCCGTGCTCCACCACTAGTCCGTGCTGGAACTAGGGGTCCTGCCTAGCTTAGTGCTGGTCTGTAATCTGCAATGACCTTGCCAGCTGTTATCTTAAGCAATTACTTAGCCTTTCCGAACCTCAACTTGTCTTCCCCTTCAGACCATCAACCTCTTCTACTTGTTACTAAAATGTGGGTGATCTTTCTTCTGGAGGCAGTGAGAGTGCCCATGCAGTCTGCACAGAAGCTGGCGCTCGGGCGACACTTGCTGCGTGACGTGACCGTGGCCGTGAGGCGATGCTGACGGCAGTTGTGCCGATGGTGGTGGCCTGAGTGACGGAGCCATGATGACAGTGACGGTTGGGCCAGCGATGCTGGTGATGAGCTGACAGTGCTAGGCCAGTCACGGCAGGGACAGTGCAGCTGGTACAATGATGGTGATGAAAAGGGCGGCAGTGATGATGCTGGTGCTGGTGGCAGAGTGGTGGTGGCGACGGTGTGGTAGAGGAGGAAGAGAAGGTGGGGTACGTGAGGAGGGACGTAGCCTGCACGGCCTTGGACTCCAGCTCTAATGGGCTGCGTCCTGAAGGCCTGGTCTGTTGGTGACACCCACGTGAACGGTCCCTGGTGCCAGACCTGCCCCCATGGAGCACATGGCCCCTGTCGGCCCAGCAGGACATGACGTCCGCCGCAGCCAGGTCAGGGAAGCAGATGTTCTGTAAGAGTTTTAGCTCTCAGCTGAGCTCTCACTGGCAGGTCCAAGTCCAGGCCCGGCCCTCGCTCTGCAGCTGGCCTCCATCTTAGCACAGTGCATCCACCACCCTGCTGGGCAGCGTCTCAGGCTGCTCCCCCCTCGACATCCTTCAGTCAGGCTGAGCTGTGGGAGGATTTGCCTCAGGGAACCAAGTCCCAACCTTGAACTAACCTGCAGCTCCCTGGGTCCTGTGTCACAGGCAGGTCAGAGTTGTCCAGCTTTGAGGCGCATGTTCTTCCTGTGTGGAAAATGTCCTTGGGTCACCCGTAGACTTCACATAGCAAGTGAAGGTCGTGTGGACACAACGTTCCCTTCTGAAGCCCTCCCGCTTGGGAATTGGCTCTCAGTGCCACTCTGGGAGCTGCTTTCTGTCCTAAATGTTTTTAGTCAGTTGTCCTGATGTGAGGTGGGTGAAGAAACATTGCTTTCCTCAATGCTGGAATCTGCTCGAGCCAAGTGCATTTGGAGAAGGAAGCTGGGCTGCACCTAGACTGACCCCAGGGACCTTCCAGGACAGAACCAGGCATTTGCAGCAAACCGCACCCCGCTGGCCAACTCACAAGCCTGCACTCCGACAGCTGGATGCTCAGTGACCCCCCCTGCTCTGGGGAAACAGCCACAGAGGAGACGGCCTGGGCAGCAGTCCAGGATGTGAGCTCCTCCTGCTGCCCAGGGCAGCCACCGGCGCCTGCCCTCACTTTTCCTCAGTGGTTCTGTGGTGGAGAAAGCCGAAGGCCCAGCACCCTGATGGGGGTTGCCTGCACCTCATCTAACTTGATCCTTTGACCCCCCCCCCCAGCCATGTGTGGCCCTGAGAGGAGGACAGGGAAAGACACATGGACAGGCTGGGTGACGTGTTGGCAGTGCCGTGTGGAGCAGAGGCAGGGACAGATCAGGGCTGGCTCCCTCTCCTGTGGGCTCTGTGGCCTGTATCCCAGTAGTGCTGACCTGATGGCATGCGTGCCGCAGTGGGCCGTGTGTTATTGCTGAGAGCCTGAAGGTTTCCCGCCACTGCTGTAGGTCCTGGGGCAGGGCAGCACGGGCTCTGGGCTCTTTCCCAAAGCTTGCTGTGGCCTATGTGTGAGCACACATCTGCATGTGTGTGCAGCCGCTTTGTCCTGAAGCTTGCTGTGGCCTGCGTGTGCATGTGGGTGTGACCGTGAGCCATGAGCAAGTCATCTCACTTCCAGGGAGCTCTGGCAAATCCCTGTGCTCAGGCGTCAGGCTCGTCATCAAATTGGTGTACATGGATGAGGCCAGGTGTTCCCACGTGCAGCCCTAGTGACCATCCCCAGCTGTGGCCCCAGCGTCTGTGGCCTGTGTCTGACAGACCACTGACCACCAGGCTCAGCGCACTTTCTTGGCTCCATCCTTGAGTGGCTCCAGTGTCAGGGGAGACAGCTATGCTGTGTGCTCAGAGCAGGAAGGGAGGCTGCACAGGCTGAGCGAGGAGGACAGGGCGATGTCACTGGAAGAACTGTTGAAGGGGTCTGTTTGCTGCACATTGAGGGCTGCAGGCCACAAACCTGGCATCAGGAAGTCTCTGACATGCCTCGGAGACAAGTCAGCTTTCCCTCAGGGCCCTCTCACCTGGCTTGCCGACCACCTCTCTGTCTCCTGGTTGTGCAGCTGAGGAAGAGATGTGGGTGCTCCCCGACTGTGGACACTGCCCGGAGCCCATCTGGTAGAAGGGGCTCAGTCAGACCTGTGTGGTTCTGACCCTGGGGGGATCCAGGATGCCAAGCAAGCCCTGTGGTCATGAATCCCAGAGCAATTCCTCCATCATTTCTTGTAATTCCAGATGTAGCTCCAGAGAGCAGCTCTGGGTGGCCAGCTGTGGAGCAGGTTTCTGCACAAACCCTGCACCTGATCTGATGCTGTTGCGAGCCGCCGCGATTCTGGCTACAGCTGCTGGGTGCAGGGTCCTGCGTGGGGCTTTCTGGTGACTCCTTTTCCTCCCTCCCTCGTCCTCCTCTCTGTTGGGTGTCACCCAGCCCCAGCTCATAGAGTCCCTTTCTCAAAGTGGCTTTTCGCTGTCCATAGTCATGCGGACCTCTCTCAGTGGTGACTGCTCGTTGCCACCAGCTGTGGGTCACAAGGGAGATTTGGCCATGGCCAGCATGAGCTGCAGTGGGCTGGGGCAGCTGCCTGGATGCAGCTTCCTGCTTCTGTGTCTGCAGCGTGGTCCTGTGGCTGGAACTGCATGTGAGGTGGGGACCTGTAGGCTAGGGTGGGGGAGCTGGCAGGGGTCCTGCTGCGCTGTAGGAATGTGATTCCATGCAGCTCATCCTGCTGGGGTGGAGCACAGAGCCCAGGGCTTGCTCGACGCCAGGCTCTGCTGTGGAACTCGCCAGTCTTGGAGCCCAGATACATATCTGATGGCAGCTGGGCTGTCCCTGCCACCCAGCCGCTGGGCATCAGTACATTCGCTGTGGCTGGCAGCGAGGCAGGCTGGTCTAAATCCTCTGGCTGGTACTGGATTGACTGCAGGGAGGGCCTCTCTGGACCTGGAGCTGGAGCTGGGGCTGGGCCATGGTGCAGAGGATATGGAGGGATTCAGCGAAGGGGACATGAGACCAGGAGAGCACTCCAGGGACTGCAACCTAATCCCTCCTGCCCCCTAGAGGCTCCTGGAGGAAGGTGGTCCCAAGGGATTCATGCTGGGCCATGCTGGCTTGACCTGTTGTCCCATTATTTGACACACTGTCACTACTTCCAACCTCTCACTAGTGTATACTTGGACAGCTTTCATTCATTTATGGACATACTTTTTTATGTCTCTTTGAATGCTGGGATAAATATTTCCCTGTGTTACTTCACTCTTGATCTTAGCCAAAAGGCTCAGAAGGGATTCCATGTTATTTCATACTCTTTCAAAATACAAAGTAGGTATTAGCTTTGGGCCTTAATGTTAATATTGAGACCACAGTCCTCCGCGGCAGCCCGGAGACTCCGTCCATCCATTTGCCAGTTGCAAGACCTTCGCTGAGCGCATGTCCGTACCAGCCCCTGTGGTCAGTGTAGGGGCCAGGTGTGACTGGTGATGCAGATGGGAGACAGACTGCTCCATGGGATGTGGGGCACCCCCACGTGGGGCGCCCCACGCGTGCCGAGGAGGAGGGGTGAGGACAGGCGTGGAGCAGGCTGGCCCCCTGCTGGAGCTCGGTAGAGCTGAGTGGAGCCTGGCAAGGGTAGCTGCTGAGACACAGGAACAGAGCAGGGGCAACCTTCCTGGCCTCTTCATATCTGGCCCTCAAGTTAGGACCTGAGAGACCAGGACGCCCACGGCAGTGGAGGAGGTGCAGCCAGGTACAGACTGGCTCAGTCCTGGCACCCAGTATGTGCCCCGTGCTGCCGCTTCCAGAGCCAGGGATGAGGCACTTGGGGTGGGGGTGGG
>NW_004524603.1:623637-648224 GCF_000260255.1 Octodon degus
ATTCTCAGGATCATTGCCTTGCTCATCTTTTACATATAACTGCATGGCTTAACATTGCCATGTTTCCTAGCTCATCTCCTTTCCCTCTCTTGATTGCTTATTTACTTCTGATGCTACTAATTCATATATTTCAGCTAAGCTAGTGTCCACTGCATTTGTTCTGGGTGGGCATTGTGTTTCTTCCATATGTTTCTGCATTTGATTCTTAAGTTCAGATGCTATGAATTCAGAGTTTTCTTTTTTTTTTTTTGTTCCAGAAATTAATTCTGCTCTGAGTTCCTCTATATCTTTCTGCTCTTGTTTGTTTACTTTTGACAAACAAAAGTAAACGAACTTTGATCCACTTATTTCAGCTGAGCTAGTGTCCTCTGCACTTGTTATGGGTGGGCTTGAGGACTGAGATTGCATTTTGCTCCTTGTCTTTATCATTTCGTATAACACTTACCTCTGGCCTTTGGTGTAGAGCTTTGGTGCAATTATGTCCTTATCACTTAATGAAATTTGGGTACTGGTATACCAAGTTCTAGTTCATGCAGTTGTGCCTGGCTTGGGTTTGGTTACTGTGCTCAGCTCCTTATTGTTGTTGCCCTTGGAGGTGGGCCTGCTGTACACCTCTGGTAAGATGATCTGTTCCTGGATTAGCTGTGTGGTTTTGACCCTAGTCTCACTGCAGGGACTTTAGCTGCAGGGTTTTACCCCAAGCCTGTATGCCAGGTCTGGGCTGGGTCTGGAGGGGTATGGGGGGAGGCAAGAGAGTGCAGAAGTTCTCCCACATATTCACCGGGGCTGTGCTTTGGTGGGTCTGCAGGACTCCCAAGAGCAAGGAGGAAGTTCTCACTCACAGGATGGGTTGTGCTGGGTCTGGCTGGGTGGGGGAGGTCCAGAGAATGTGGGGAAAGGCCTCTCTCACGTGGCAGGCCTGGGCTTGGAGCAGCGGGTTGGTGCAGGACAGAGCAGAAGCTCTCCCCCACACTTGCAGGGCCTGGGGTTGGTCAGATATATCTTTATTTTCTTTCTTTTTCACTACCAGGGATCGAACTCACACCTAGGGCTTGCCAGGCAGGTGCTTAAGCTGCTGAGCTATATCTTCAGCTCTTCTTCCTTTCTTTTGTGCCCACTAACATTCATTCCAACACCACCAAACAAGTTGAAGGTCGGGACCAACCAAAACGGGCAGGGTGCTGAAAGTTGCAGGGAAAGCTATATGCAGCCAGAGGACCTTGGCTCCAGTCCTCCCAATGCAAGCCAGTAAGTGGGGGATGCAGAGCAGGGCCGTCTACAGCAGAGATCCTGTGGGGCGCTCCGGT
This sequence comes from Octodon degus, assembly GCF_000260255.1. NCBI lineage: Eukaryota > Metazoa > Chordata > Mammalia > Rodentia > Octodontidae > Octodon > Octodon degus. The sequence continues at coordinate 624,945 of NW_004524603.1, forward strand.
GTTGGAAATGCCCTGCCTGGGTTTAGGATGCGACTAATGGGCGGGTGGCAGGAGCAGTGAGCATGGGAGGAGCTAGGGTTACAGGGAGAAGACCGTGGGGGAGGGGCCCCAACATGGGGACCTGCTGTCCCCAGACTAGGAGAGAGAACAGCAGAAGCAGGATGAGGACGAGGAATCCAAACTGTGTGGAAGTAGCCAGACCGATGTTCAGGGGACACCATGAATCCTGAAGGAAGAGGAAAGTGGGGGCAAGGGGCGGTTGGCAGGCCCAGGCGAGCAGTGACAGAGTCCATGCGGACCAGGATGGGAGAGGCAGCCAGGCCCTGCAGAAGACAGAAAGCCCAGAAATAGGCTCCAGTGCTCATGGGTACTAGGGCGATGATGGCATTTTAAATCGCGGGGGAAAAGGTACACTACTCAGTAATGCTTGGGGACAGCTGGCCGGACATTTGGAAGATATATAGCTGGATCTCTCCTAGCGGCTGCCCCCAAAATAAAGTCCAAATGGCTCAGTGACTTAAAAATATAAAGGAACTTCATAAGTACCAGAAGAAAACTTGGAATTTTTAATAATTTTGAGCAAGAATTAAGTTTTTATAGCAAGACAGAAAACCTAGTATCTGGGAAAGCATAAATTTCAGGAGATTTTTACTCAGAAGCCCCCTCCTAGGAAATCAGGTGACAGATATATTCAAGGATGTGTTAAGGGCTCTGGTGTGATATGGGCTTTGGAACCTCGTGGGAAAACACAAGGCGGGTCCAACTGCCTTCAGCGGGGCCCCCACCTGGGATGGCAGCCCCAGGCACTGGGACTAGGACAAGGGGTGCAGAGCAGCCAGACCACCTCAGGGAGCTGGAGTCGGACTTGGGTCTCCTCAGCACCTCCAAGGTGAAAGGGGAGCCCATGAGGAGTGTCCGGTGAGAACACCATGCTGTCCTGCCCTTCGTGCCGAGGAGCCACTGAGAGAGGAGCCGGGAAGCTTGCTCCCCAGGGAAGTGGTCAGTAACTTCAGCTCCCCTGGGGCCAGGCTTTCTCTTAATAAAAGGAAGAAGCTATACAGACAGAGAACTGAAAGGTAGGCCACAGAGCAGGGGAAACTCTTCAACACACATAGCCAGCACAGATGTCATATTCAAAACAGCTAGAGCATGGCGAAGCCCTGAGGGAACGACGCTCAAGAGGACGTTTGCAGTGCACGCGGGCAGAAGCTGCCCAGGAGGGTCCAAACGTCTGAGAAGCCTATGAAGTGGCTTTTGGGCTCATTATGAAGTCAGAGCAATGAAGATCGAAGCCACAGGACTTGGCAAGTCGCCGCTAGTTGGGTGCGCGCAGCCTGGCCAGCCGCCATCCTGGGCACGCAGACCTTGCCCAGGTGGTTGGTGCAGTGTCCTGGCTGCAGCACCAAGGCTGGAGCTGTGGGTGTTAGGGTGAGCCTCCCACCCTAGGGCCTGGGCCTCGCTCTCACGGAAGTGATGCGCGTGTTGGGAGATGCCGTGGGGAGCCCGAGAGTAGCGCGGCCCACATCTCGCTGCCGTCTGCACATACCCCAGACGCACACTGGGGAGGAGGGACAAAGACCGTCTCTCATGGTGGGGGTCAGTCTTACCACCGTGGAGCTGAGGGGCAGGGCGAGGCACCAGGCAGCTCGCCATGCCCTAGAAGTCTGGTCCCGGGTGGGCAAGTAGTGGGAGCACATGGCTCAGGTTGGTCCGGCCAGCCCAGAGCCGAGTGGGCGCTGCTGGTTGTCAGGGTGGTGCAGCGGTCCCCAGGCAGTGGTTCTGTGTGCATTCACCCAGTGGCTGCACTGCACATGCTTGTGCATATCTCTGGGTATCACTATGCCTCTCGGGAGGTAGGGAGAAGGCACATGCATCCGGCGAGCACATCCGTGCTGCGGGTAGGTGACATCCCCTAAACCAGGCTCTGACCTGTGTGTGCCCTCCCAGATTCCACACTGCAGCCCTAAATGCTGCCCCCACACCCAGGAGCAAGGGTGAGGTGAGGTCTCCAGGGTGGAGCCCGGGCTCTGAGAGGAAGAAGAGGAAGAGACTGGAGCCTCTGCCACAGAGGGCAAGACGAGAAGGAACCATTGCTGCTAGGAGGGGCTGTCTCCACGCCCAGCCAGGCTGGGCCTGGCTGCAGACTTCCAGCTCTGGAATTGAGGGGCATTTCTGTTGTGCCCTGCGTAGGTGGTGTTTTCTCACCAGCCTGGACTGACCCAGAAGTGCCAAGGACTGGCTATCAGCTGTTTGGGCCTGGCAGGGGGGTACAGGGCAGTGCTTAGTTTTCATTGTTAATTTTCTATTTACTGCTTTTTTAAAAACAAAACAAAACAAAACAAAAAACAAACCATGCCCTTCTGGAGACAGATGTAGAGCACAGTTTTCAGATACTGAATGTCTAGGCATCTTCCCCAGTGTGCACGGCCAGCACAGTTGTGTGCTCCTGCTGTGTGCGTGCATGTGGGGAGTCATGGGGACATCCTGATGGGACAGAGGGCAGAAGCAGCACGTGCTCGCCACTTGAGGCTAACTGTGAGTTGAGCCCAAGACTCCTCTGCTGCAGTATTCCTGGCACTGCCTGTGGCATGTGCAGCCCACCCAGAGTGGAGGAAAGGGGGCTGTTGGAAGACGCACGTGCAGCGGCTTGCAGTCCTTGGCCCAGGCTGATTTGGTTCCACACTGAAGGCTCACCTGGTCGGGCAGAAGCTGGCTCATTGTTGAGGCCGCCCTCCCTTTGTGTTGGCTGGGACTCAGAGACCCAGCCTCTCCTCAGGCTCTCAGGCGCTTGGGAGGGCAGTGACAGGATTACTGTGCAGATGAGGAGACTCCAAATAAAATGCCAGCTTCGGGTTCAAAGGATGAATGTGTGTTGACGTGGGCCAGCACCTGTCCCTGTCCCAGCCTGGCTGGGGTCTGTCACCTTCCTGAGTGCAGCTGGCTAGGAGTTTTGGAGAGTCTGGCCGCTGGTGCCTCCAGCTGTAGTCTGAGGCTGTGTATTGGGCCAGTGAGGTGGGGAGAGGAGCAGGGGCCCCACCTGGGCACTCCTGGGACTGGAGAAGACACTGTCGGGTTGTGGGGGATTCAGCATGAGGTGGGCCCTGGGGCTCAGTGTGTGCTCCCCCAGCCCTGGTGTCCTGTGCTGGCAGCTTTGGGGTCACGCTCTGCTGTGAGCCCCACTGAAGGCCTCACAAAGGAAGCACCTGTGGCCCACATGCAGGCCGCGTGGCTGTCTCTGAGATCTGGCTGTCACGGGCCGGGCCCTGGCCCAGGGGACAAATGGATACCGATACCCAACAGGAACAGGCCCTCCAAGGTCCATCTGCCCCCTGCTCAGGGCCCTGGCAGCCGGGAGGAGGAGGGGCATCTCAGGCTCCAGGGGTGGTGGGCTGTGGCTGTGGAGGGAAGTTTCTTTTGGTTTCCATCAACTCCCTTCACCCAGAAGTGGAGTTGATTATCCACTGGCATGGTCCAGCCCCTCAGCCTGTGCGCTCAGGTGCAGGGAGACCACTCTGAAACCTGCAGTGTCCTCAGAGGAGGCCTGGCAGGTGGAGCGGGCGGGGCAGATGCCTGTGGGCAGAGCCCCTACTAGGCTGTGGTTCTGTGGCTGGGGACAAAGGGGTTGTGCTTCTATCAGAGCAAAAGGCCTTTCTCAGAAGGACTTGTGTGGCTGCAGAGGCTTCTGTCTGCTCCAGTACTTATCTTTCTAGGCCAGAGGTTTTGACTTCTAGGTTTTCAAAAATAACTCTGCCCTCACTCACTGACAGCGCGGTTTGTTGCGGGGGGGCAGTCTCTGGCTCTTGGCACCCATTTGGTGGATGAGGGGCTGTTCAAAGCCTCTGAAACTGGGACAGTATTGTTTTACTCTCTGCCAGAGAGGAGGCAGAGTGCAGCTTTCATCCACACCCTGTGCACAGGTGTGTGCCCACGACTCGAAGCAGTGTGTACTGGTCAACACCAGAGCCACGTGGAGAGTGGAGCCCTGGCCCGCGGGGCCCCGGATCCTGGTGGAGGCGGCCCAGCTGATCCCCGTCCAGGGCTTTTCTGGGCGCAGGTGCAACAGCATCCATGGTCGTGCAGATTTTCTTGTCACCACGATGCAGACAGTCACCCTGAGTGCCGAGAAACTGTCCTCCAAAGGCAGCTCGCCCGCTTTATTGCTGTGGTTGTGAGCCAGCCTTGTGGAGAAAGCTGAGTCAGACTGTTCCTTCATCATGGGAATGGTCTCTCTAAGCCTGGGCAGCAAGCAGCCTCCTGCTCTCCCTGACCGACGAGTTCTCAGCTCTGCCCCGGGGAAAGCAGCTTGCAGTTGCTGACAATGTCCCTCACTGCTGCTGGCCAGCCGCTGCTGCACTGGATGCTGGTGGAGCCGTGGAGGTCTGCAGCCCTGCATAGCCCGAGACCTCTGCTATCTCTGGCGAGACCTCTGCCATGGGTGGGCGTGTGCAGGAAGTGTCTCTACCCACAGAAGCGATCTGTGCACATGGCTGGGAAGCTTCCAGGCAGCAGCTGAAGCTGCTTCCCAAGTGTGTTAGCCTGGGTGTGCGGCAGAGGGCTGTCGCAGGGCCCAGACCCAGAGCAGCTCCCTGCTCCTGCACCGGCTCATCTATCCCCACCACTTCCAGGGATGGAGCATGTGGGTGTCCATGTGAGGACGTCAGCACTCAGAGCCCCTGGGCCTGTAGAGGCCAGGGTCAGGCAGCAGGCCTCGCAGAGGATGCCAGGGCCATGGTTCCCTCGGCACCCAGCCCTTGCAGAGGGCTTGGGGACACAGGTGGGTCATGGGGAGAGTCAGAGCCCTAAGGAATGGTTCTGTGTGCAAAACAGTCAAGTGGAAACTAGAGCTGAGCTGAAGAATTCAGTAGATGGATATAATAAAAGATTGGGCACGGCACACAGAGAGGGTGAGACAGCGGGGGGTAGGGATGGAGACCGCCAGGTGGAAGAACACAGTCTGGGCTGAAAGTCCCCTTTGCGGCCATGTCTCAGACTAGGAGGGCGGGTGGGAGTGGTGCTGAAAGACGTGGTGGCTGAGACTGCTTTTCGAATCTGAAGTTAGACACCAAACCTTAGATTTTAAAACTTCTATTGTATAACCCCTTTGTGAGTTAAAAGAGTTCGACTTCTGGCAGTTTGTGTGGTGCAATTCATGGCATGAACAGAGATGACCATGCCTCTGAACATCACAGTAAAACTAGCAAAGTCAAAGTGGCAGAGAAATCTGCGAAGCAGCTGGAGGACCGGCACATGAAATTCGTCAGTGCGAGTATCATCACAGAAACCGCAGGACCCACAAGACAGGGTGGTGCCGTGCTTGATGTGGTAGAGGAGAGCATCTTCAGCTGGACACCTGCCTCACCTGAAGGGGTCTTTTCAATGTAAAGATAAAAGAAAGCCATGTCCAGGTGCACAGACCTCAGGAGGCTCCACCACTGAAATACTAGCAGAAGCCTTTCTGCAGAAGGAGGATAATCCCAGTGGAAACGGAAGTGCAGGTGGCGTGTACGTGGTGGAGGCGGGAGCACCGTCTGCATTGCCAGCTGCCCGGGGGGGTCAGCTCCCTGCACAGTCCGGAGTGCGACGGCGGGCTTCACGCTGTACCAGGCCCCGAGCCCATTCTTTCTGCATGGTGAGAACTTGTGTCAACACGAGCCCTTTCTGTTAGTGTATCTCAGGGGTCTGACATGGTGCCGCGACCACAGGCACGGCGCCGCCCAGCAGACTTCTGGAGGAAGCGCCACACGCATCGTCTAGCGTCCCCCAGCCCCTGGCAGCCACCATTCTCTTTGCATCTGTGCTGGGCTATTTTAGGAACTTCCTTTTGCGGTTCAGTTCAGAGTGTAGTCACATGCTGTGGATTACATTTGCTAAATAACTTTCCACTGCATGGACGTACCACACTGACAAGCTTCACCCACATCTCTTCGGTGTTGTGAGCTCTGGGACCCCAATTTTGGTACTATTTATTTATTTATTTATTTAGTGGAACCGGGGATTGAACTCAGATCCTTGTGATTGCCAGTCAAGCGCTTATCCTACTGAGCCATCTCCCCGGACCCCCAATTTTGAATAAATACCTATTGTTTTCTTGTATTTTAGGGAAGGGTCTACAGGGTCTACAGGGTATTCAGGGTCTCACTACTAGGTCAGACTAGTACTCTCCTGTTTACAGCCTCCCAAGTGCTGGGATTACAGGCATGCGCCACCACACCACCATGATTGCCCTGGGGGAAGGGCTGGCACGACAGGCCTGGGGAGTGAACCCCGAGCCCTGTGCCTGCTTGCAGGCGCTTTAATCCGCTGAGCTGTTTGGCCCACCCTCCCATCCTCACTTCCTGCCCAGTACTTGCTGTCCTGGTTAGGCGTGGTCACAGCTGCCCTCGCGGTGAGGGAATTCCTGCAGCTATCCGGCTGCAGGAATTCCCTATGTGCTTTACATAAGAACCCGTTCATGAGATGCCCACTTCAGAAATATTTTCTCTCATTGTGTGGGTTTCCCTTTCACTTCCTGATCATTTCCTTTGCGATATCTTAATTTGAGGTGGTGCCACAGGTTTGCTTCTGTTTTGAGAGAACTAAAGAAAAAAAACAACATTGCCAGGAACAATGTCACAGAACCCTACAGTTTTGGGTATCAGGTGTAAGTGTGTAGTTCATTTCGAGCTGCGTCTGGTGCTGGACCGCGGCCCGGTCTCACTCTTGGAATGAGCGCATGGTTCCTCCCCCTCCTCCTGGCATGGAGGGTGTTGTCACACTGTGAGTGTCTGGGGCCATGTTACAATTTCTGGGGCAAGTCAAAATTAGGGTATCAAATAGATAAGAAGGAGAATAGAAGAACATAACAAAAATATTCAATCCAAAAGGGGTAATAGAGAAACATAGAATGGGAGAACAAATAAAAAACACAATATGTAGTAATTACACTAAAAATAAGCTAATATTCCAACTGAAGGCCATCTAAAAATAAGCAATGCTCCAGGCTGCTTTCCCTGTGGCACTGCCAGGGCGGGAGAGTCGCCAGATGCAGAGCCCAAGGAGGGGGTGAGGCAGAGGTCAGAGCGCCAGGCTCCAGGGCTCAGGGCAGTCACAGCTCCCTGCCCCTAAATGTGTGATTTCAAAGCATCCAAGCCTAAAAGAAAGATGCACGGTCATCGCTGGAGGTTTGCCATTCTATTGAAGGGGTGGAAAACACAGACCGATAATGCAGAAAGAAGAGCAGCAGCAGAGAGCCGCCGGCGAGCGGGAGAGAATGACGAGGCTGTGGAGCACCAGGCTCGGGACCAGCAAGTGCACCCTCCAGGCATGCGGGCACACGGAGACTTGGCATAGGACTGCTGTTCTCTCCATGTAGTTGTGGGTCCAGCCCGCTGGCCATGACCACAGGGGCAAAGGCAGCTCCACAGGATGAAGCAGACCCTATCAGGCTTTGAAGGGTTGGAATCATTCGGAGGGTTTCCCTGATAAGAGGAATTCAGCCCAATGCCAGTGGAACAGACATAACTTGGGACTGTACAGGGATCAGGCAATGCTTTCCGGCATGCCTGTGTGTCAGAGAAGTTGGGTAGCAACCAGAATGTACTTTGAGCTAAATGATAATGGAAAGAATATTAATCATGTAGGCTCCAGCTAAAGCCATGGTTGAAAGAAAACTATAAATACTTTTCTTTAAAAGGAAGTTGCAAGTGATCGAAGTACTTATCTCAAGGACTTGGACAAAGCTCAGGAAGCAGACCTCCAAGAGGTAGAAGCGTACAAGGAAAAACAGGTGGGCTGTGGACTGGTGGTGGGGGCTTGCCTAGCCAGCACAGAACCACACGCTGTGCATGCAAGTCGGACATGAAGCAAGGGGTGATGGGAGACAGCAGAGTGAGGGGACACTCCACACCCCGGGACTTGAAGTGGGCCGCCTCTTAGCTCTAGGGCTCTTCTACTGCTTTGAGCTCTGTTTCTTGACCTTTTCTAAATTTTTGAGGTAGATACTTGATTACTTTTAACTTCTTTTTAAATAAAAGTATTTAGATTATAATTTCTTTTTAATCAGAGCTTTAGCTGGATCCTGCAAATTTATTTTCAAGAAAAAGAGAGGGAGGTCCAAAATTACCAGTAATAGGAATTGAAAGTGGACATCACTATGGATAGAACCTACAGACATTTAGAAGATAATTAAAGCATATTATAAATAACTTCTGCCTATAGATCTCCAAATTCAGGTAAGGTGAGACACGTAGGTACGTAGTCTTTATCCTGCGGTCCAGCAGCCTCCTCCCTGGGCACAGACTGCAGACGGGGGCATACAGGGATGTGTTATAAGCATGTGCACAGGGACGTGGTCAGCAGCCCCAAGTGGGAAGTGACCATAGAGCGGCACAACCAGGGCAAAAAGGAGGCCCCAGCTCCCGTCACACAGAAAAGTGTGGATGAACCCAGAACACAATGCCGAAGCAAGAAGCCGGATTCACACAGCACAGTGTGAGTCACCCACACAGACGGAGCTCATGCAAAGCTCATTTCCCTCCTGGAGTTCAGAATCAAGGTGCCTGAAGGGGATGGGTGTGCTTTGGGGTTGCAGGCTCCCCCAAAGTGAACTGTAGCCATCCTCAGCTACAGATGAGAACAGAAGCTGGAAAGCCAGCATGACAAGGTCCTCCAGGAGAACAGCCCAAGAGAACCAGCAGCTGCCAACAGCTCCAACAGCTTCTCCAAACAGCTTCCCTAACGCTTCTCTTCTTCTTCTCCAGTTCTGCCTCTTATGCTGCTGGCAGTAACCCCCAGGTGGGCCTCCTATGCCCAGCACCACCCTAGTTCAGTTCAGCTGGGTGTCACAAGCTGACCACCAGTTGGCAATCTAACTCAGCAGGTCTCAGTGCTCAGCATCCCCAGAGCGACTTCTCTCCTTTGGTCCAGATTGCAAGCAAGGTGCACTCAGATGCTGTCTGACATTTGAGCACCTGGATCACAGCTGAGGGGAAACAGGCCAGTGTCCCAGGACAAATGCCACCTGGTCGGAGGGTCTCTGAGCTTGGGACATACTTCTCCCTGTTCCTGCACTCAGTAGGGCCAGACACCAGGGACTTCTTTTGTACATGGCCTTTATTCCTGATTCTGGAGTGAGCTGCAGTGGTGCTGAGGGGCATTTTTCTCCTGCAAAGCCCTGGTCAGGGTCACAGATCTATGGCCAGACCCGTCACATGGCCACATGACCCCCAGGACTCCCCTCTGTGGGCTCGGGGTGGCAGCTGATCTTGTAGCCCAGCATGTCTGTGTGCTGCGCATGGGGCTCTGAGTGCCAGGGGCCAAGCTTTGGGGTGCCTGTCTGGAGGACCCAGCCCACATTGAGCCCCCTGGGGACCCTGCTGGGGGCCCCAGCACCCCTCCTCCATTGGCCCCTCCAGCCGCATCACTGCTGTGTGTGTTCTTGTGGATTCTGCATGAATTTTTTCTCAGGAAATTCTACATGGCACCAGGAACTTTTCACCTGGATGTGCTACTGTTAGGCCTGGGGGATTATTGTGGTGCCTGGGCCTCCTCGTGGTTCATTTCCTCATCGTTTTCCTTTTGGCGCATCACTTTGCTTTGGAGATTTGGACTAGGCGGTCAAACCCTATCAGCTTACAATGTACAAGCATTATGGAAGCCTGCTCTTGTGTCCTCCGAATTCAGACTGTGAGTTCAGAGTAAAGTCAGAAGTGAGGTTAGCCTCGGGTTTCAGTGGGGTGTTCCTCAGGACAGCCTCTCTCTGAGGCCTCCAGGACTGCCGGGCAGTTGGGCCTTTCCTCAGCTCCTGTCCTTACCGGGCTTGCTGGAGCGTGCTTTGGTTCTGGCCTGAACATCACCCAGGAGCTGTGGAGCTGCGTGTGCCTCTGGTAGGAGTTGAGAACACGGTGCTCTAGTGCTCTTGTCTGCCTTCTGTGTGTCATGTGTCAGACGCTCTGGGAGGATGTGGGACATGATGTAGCAAGACAGCACAAGGAATCCGCAGCTTCAGCCATGCCTGGGCTTTGTGGCCAGCTGGCTTGTGACTCGGATGACTCGGGGGAGCACAGAGCTCTTCAACCGCAGCTGAATTTGTAAGCTGCCCATACCTTGGCCCAGCCTGCTTCCTCTCTGCAGGGACTCTGTGCTGCCACCAGGTGGCACTCCTGTGTCCCTGCTCCTTTTCAATTCCTGTAAAAATGGCTGGATTTATTAGAAGACTCCAAAAGGGGCAGCAAACACCATGCATGCACTGGGGAACTCTGGAGTGAGCTATCCGAGGCTGTGCCACCATCTGTGGGCTTCTGTGCTTTGCCTGGCGTGCAGCCTGGTGCTCGGGGCTGGGGCTGCTGAGGTGTCAGCTATACTGAGCGGGGGCAGTGATGTCACTGCGGGGTCACCCCAGGCCATGGAGTGAGCTCGTGCAAATTTCCTTGGGACACAGGGTCCTGGCAGAATAATGCTAAACAAGAAGGAAACTGTACCTGTGATGCCGCCTCAGCTGGGCAAGCAAATGGACCAGCGCGCCAGCAGCTGTCTCCTCAGCTTGGTGGGCTGTGAATAAATTTAGTTTCTCCTTTGCAGTTTCCTGTGTGTGCACAATATGACAATTTTTTTTTTGAGACAGAGTCTTGCTGTGTTGCTCAGGCTGACCTCAAACTTGCTGTTCTTCTGCCTCGGCCTTCAGAAAAGGAGTGTGCCGCTGCATCCAGTGTCCAAAGTTCTCTAAATGGACAGCCCAGGTGGCTTTAGGAGCGCTCTCCTGGGCACCTCAGCTGCGCCACCCTGCTGAACCCAGCAGCTGATCGTTTTTTTCTGGGTGCTCCAGGGCTCAGCCCTGCCTCGTGTGCACACTGCCTCAGCTTCCCTGTACAAATCCCCTTTCCTTTTTCGACAGAGAAGCAAGTGTTCGGCCTCCTCTTCCTTTGATGGCAAAGGGTTCCCAAGCAGCTCGGCCTGTGGGTTCCAGGATCTCTACCTAAGCTTGGGCCCTGGGTGAGGACAGCCCAGGAACCAGCCATGTTTCTACCGTGGCTAGTCACTGTTGACAAGGCAGCTGGAGGGGCAGCTATGAGGGCAGGCAGGTATGACGTGGGCTCCTGTGGTGACCTGGCAGGCCATCTCCTGGGGGGCAGCCCGGGCAGGGCAATGATCACAGTGATGAGGGTGCCACACAGTAGCCCTGGGCTCTGCCAGGCAGCGGGATGAGACTGGGTGGGCGCTGAGGTCGGTCACCATGGCATCGGCCTGGTCTGCCTGGCCCCTGAGATGGCTGGGTCGCATGTCCTCAGCTGTGGAGGGCATTTGCTCACTGGCCACTCTGCCCTCTTGTTCCCTGGGGGCCATGTACGCTGGCCAGGGTCCACTCTGCTCACATGTGTCCAGTCAGGCCACAGAGTGTCCCCTCTTCCCACAGCCCTGATGCTAGATGGAGGGTTAGAAAATGCTGCCACGTTTGCCCTCAACTGAACCCACCACAGACGCTGTCTGAACACCTGTTCTCCACTGCTTGCACAGAGCTCCCTGAGACCACGAGCAGGGTGCACCCTTGTGCCCGAGCCTGTGGCATGACTCCCTGTCAGTTCAGCCTCTCTCCCTGCCACAGAGTGCACCAGGGACCCTGAGGCACCCAGAACTGGGGTCTCTGAATGGTAGCGGCTGCTCTGCAGACACCCAAAGCTCCTGGCTCCTTCCTGCCTCAGCTTCCCTGTGGATGGAGTGTAAGTGAGCTGGTCACTCCTAGGAGAGGGCTGGGGGAGAGAAAGCGGTAATGTACACTGCTGCAGGCTGCTGCGTGAGTGGACCCCAGCGCGCACTGGCTACTTTGTGAATGGATGCCAGCTCTGGCTGCATCTCTGGGGCAGGCCCAGACAGCTCACTCCTTGTCTACAGGTGTGGCAGCCCCTCTCCTGTGTGGGTTGGTGGCTGCATCAGACCACAGCTGGGACCACTGGAGTCACTGGGAGGACTTGGGGCAGGTCCCCAAGGTCAGCGTCTGTTTTGGGGGTCCACTGTACCCCCATAGCCTGCTGCAGCCCCCAGGGGCCTCCACAGGGGTGGCCCATGTTCTCTCCCCTGGGGAGGCAGAGGGCAGAGCCCCTGAAGTCATCCTGCGCAGGACTGCTCTGACCTACAGCGATGGGTGGGGACAGGGCTCTTGGCTCCCTCCCACTGCTCACCACCCGACCTCTGAATTCTCTCCCTGGAGACTCAATTCCTACAGTTTACTTTCAGGCCAGGCCTAGTGTCAGTTGTGCCTGGTGACCTGCACCTACCTGTAGTCACAGTGCCTGGGAGGCTGAGGCAGGAGAATCACTTGAGCTCAGGAATTTGAAACAAGTCTGGGTAATATGGTAAGACTCCTTTTCAACAGAATAAAACAAAGCAAACCAACAAAGTGACAGTGTTTGAGGTAACTATATTTTGGGGTCCCCATGGCACCCTTGATGATGCTTCCTGCTTTAGGCTGGCCAGTGGAGGGAAGACACCCCGTGCTCCATCCGGGACATGTGTCAAGGCCCTGTTGGGGCACTGCCTGCATGGCTCTGCTATGCCCTCCTCTCGCCTGCTTGGCTTGGGCCCGGGCGACTTCCTGTCCTGCTCCTGGATGTGCAGGTGGCGCTGCCCCGTTGAGGCGCCAGGCTCAGGGTGCTGGATCTGAGGGTGGCCGCCGTCCAGCGTGGCGCCTGGCTCCACAGCCGCGGTCTCACTGGCAGCATCTGTGGGTCACACGGAACAGGGCTTTTCTTATTCTGCTTTTCTGCTCTCCTCGAGATGCGCGGGAGGGTGCTCAGAAGCTGACAGGACTGCAGTTGCTCCTCACCCCCTCCTGACTCCCCGTGCCTCCATGGCAGGGACCTGTCCTTCCTGATGTGCATGGAGCCTGTGGGCTTTGCCAGTGTGCCATGGGGCACAGCCGTGTGTGTGTGTCCTGCACTGGTTCTGCCTCAGTGTGCCTCCCCAGGGAAGGTCTGCACATCGGCAAGATCAGAAAAACCATGCTGCGGTGACACGTTTCTGTGGACGGTCTCTGTGCGGTGGCCTTTGTGGGTTTATCTCTGCTGAAACACGGCTGCTGGTGTGGAGCTGCGGTCGCTGATGACCACTTGCTGATGGGGGCTCTGTCTCTGGCCTCCAAGGCTTGTCGGGCGGGGGGGGGGGGGGGTTGCAGATCTAGGATGAGGGAAGCCCCAGAGTCCCCAGCCTTCAGATGGCCTTCGCTTAGGAGTAGCAGGACTTGTGTTCCTGCAGGACCGGTGACCATGTGGCCAAGCACTTGGCTGCTGCTTTCAGACACAAACTTCGGCCCTCAGAGCTTCTCCTATTTCCAGCAAGCAGAGCACTTGGCTCTGGAGCCCCATGGGGTGCAGGGCAAAGCTCGGCAGCTCCCCCACCTTGGCCGGCTGCCCCGGAAGCTGAGGCTGTCCCAGGCCAGAGAAAGCGTGTTTCTGAGCAGAGTACATCACCCAGCTGTCCTCCAAGACGCTGCCATCGCTGTTCAAATTCCGCCCAAGCCATCTGCTGCAGCTCTTTTTTTCCATTTATTTTTGAAGCACATTACAGGAAAGCTGCTTCTTGACATATCTCACTTGGAGAAAGTACAAAAAAGGAAAAAGGAAAGTATGTCAGACACTTCAGTGCCACTCTGTCAGTGCGCTTCCCATACATAATTCAACGGTACACTCCAGTTAGCGTCCAAAACCCAGTGCTTATTACCCAACTTAAAATAAATTTAGAAACCCTAGGAAACCAAACAGGTCTTGCATGCTTATATTTTAAAGGTGTGGTGCTCAGCGGTGTCCAACAGGGTACAATCTTTGTAAACGTGATTCAGCCATGACCTGTCGGGAGAGTTGAGGGGAAGGGACAGTGTACAGAGCACAGGGGACCACGGTGCTGCCTGCTAGTGCTGGCCATCCCTTTCCCTTTACTGTAAAGAAACACCAGGACCATCACCCCACAAAGACAGGAGCTACTTGCTACCCCTAGCTTTAGCTTTGGGCCAGCAGAGAGACGGCACATGACAGCAAGAGCAGGTGGTGACATGAACCGGTCACCTTGTGTCCAAGTAGCAAAAGAGACAGACCCAAAGGCCTCCCGTGGGTCCCTCTTCTCGGTTTCCACCACCTCCCAGTGGCACTGTAGGCTGGGGACAAAAAATTTAACATGTAGGCCATTGGGGAAGATTCCCCGCCTGAAGTGCAGCAGTTGGCATATCTTGGGTGGTCAAAACATGTAATAAGCCAAATTGTATTACAGTAACAGGTACTGTCTTAGTTGTTTTTCTCTTGTTGCTGAGACAAAATACCTGACACAAAATCCCTGACACCCAGAGTGCAAGGGAGAAACGTATTTTTGGCTCACAGTCTGTAGAGGCCCATAACAGGCTGGCTCCAAGGCAGGGTGGCACGGCAGAGGGGTAACAGCTCGTTGCAGCTGAACAGCAAGAGCAGCAAGAGAGAGCCTCTTTCTGCCTCTTTCATCCTTTCCAGGCTGCTGGGATTATGGTGGTGCCAATCCAGCAATAACCCAGCCTAAATCCCAGCACCGTTAATCCCAGCACAACACCACCAGTCAATCACACACTCTAGATTCATCCACCTCTGAAAAAGCCTCTCCCATGACTGCATGAGTCTTTGGGGACATCTAGGCACAAAGGCCCGCCAGCACGACCCCTCAAATCCTCCCTCTGGCTTCGCAACACTTGGCCCCTGGCCCCGGACACTCTCTGGAGCAGCTCTAGAGACCATGTCCTGCCTGAGTGTCCTCAGGAGGTGAGATCAAAATCATGCTAAAGGCCCCTGCTGGGTGGCACGACAAAGGCGGCTCGGAAAACATGATGCTGCATCCTTACTTACCCACGTCATTCGCCAGCACCCTGGGACTTCCAGCTCTTCCCCCAAGTCACTGTCACCCTGAAAAGTCAAGGTTTCGATTGATTGAGGCCATAGCAACACTCGGGAAGGGACCTCCAGAACTGCTAGAGAGTGGGCGGAATGGTGGGATTGAAGTAAGGGGGTATTTGAGGGGCTTTCCTGGCAATGTGTTTTTATAGCAATACATGTAAAAAAACTATCCGTTCACTGTATTACAATTGCACCGTGCACCTGGTCTTGTTTTGTTCAGAAGCCACCTAAGCTTCCTGAGCTAGGGGGATCCTTCATGGGCAGATGCGTGGACCCGCTCCCAGCACTGACCCTTGCCTGGCCTGATCTGCAAAGCTGGGCACACTGTGTTCTCTGAGAGGCAGCTCCAGCTGAGCGGGCTGCGGAGGAAGCTCCGAGCAGAGGCGGCCACTCCTTTCCACAGCCGGGCCTGGCCCCTTCTGTACAGGGCTCCTGGCTGATGGCGACACCTAGGGGACACAGCCACGGCCTCCGCAGTCGGCTCCTAGTTCAGCTCACTGTGAGGGCCTGGCTTTCACAGGAATGACGCGCCAGCCCAGGTCTTTGGGAAGGAAAATGAACTCAGAAAAAGTGCAGGGTGTGAGGATCAGTTATGTGCCCCCTCAAGCTTTGCAGACACACTGGGCCCTGGGGGTGGGCAGGGATGGGTGCTGGCCACCCTGCTTGAAGCTACCCTGAGGACCCCTGCTGACGCAAACACAGAGCCAAGATTTGGGTCTGACGAGCCAGAGGTGACGCAGACGGAGACCCAAGGCGACACTCAGCGTGATGATTCGTGGTGACTGCCCTTGCTGTCGGCTTGAGGTACACACTCTGGGGGGACCAGGCGTCCAGGAAGTGAGACCGCAGGACCACATCTGGTCCCCCTCCTCTTCCATGATGGTCTTGCTGTGCTTCCACGTGGCCTCTAGGTGAGCAGCCAAGCTCCGCCTTGCCTTTTCACAGTTTCTGCCTCGGAGCACAGAGTGTAGACTGAAGCCTCCAGCACTGTGAGCCCAAACAACCCTCCCTGCCCTCCTGTGAATGTGCGTGTCAGGCACCTTGACCCTTGTGGGATGCTGACCAGCACAGCAGCCAGGCCAGCCTCCTTCCTGGCTGGCAGCCTCTCATCTTTGGGCTCCCTCAGTGGCTGGGGCTCTGCTTCCAGGGAAAGTGTCCCACAGCCATGCAGGGCAAGAAAACACAGTGGGGTGGGGTGAGCGTGGCCCAGCTCCCTTCACCCACAGAGTATCAGGCCAAACATGGCAGAGACTCCTCCTCACAGGGGCAGGGAGCTTAGGATTGGGTCAGGGTGGGAGCATGGCTGATCCTGAGCTCCCAGCCCCTGCGAGGAGGAGTCTCTGGGCCTCTGGCAGGTGTGTGGCAGAGAAAACAGGAGGGGATGAAGCCGACCCCAGCATCCACTGCCTCTCCCTCCCCTTCCACATGGCCTGTGGGTGGTGCCTGTTCCTGGGTGTGGTGTGCAATCCCTCAGAGTCACGCTGTGTCTGTGATCCTGGACATCTGTGAGGACACTGGCACAAGCAGGCACCTGTGCAGTTCCAGTCGGCAGCCCTGGGCTGCCTGCAGGTCAGCATCCACCCTCACGAGTCGAGGTGGGAGGAAAGCACCGCTGCTCGTCCGACCTGCCGTGTTAGTGGCCCCGTGTCAAGCTGTGCAGTCCTGAGGGCCTCCAGAGTCTGCGATTGGTAGCTAAGGTGGAGAAGGGGTTCTTGCTTGTTACAGCATGCAAGATGCTGGTAAGATGCTGTCTTCCAAACAAGCCCTTCCTTGGCCAAAATGCTGTGTGTTAAACATGATTCAGGCTTGTGCCACCCTCTCAGTTTAGTTCAGCGAGTTGGGGTGTGCAAGGAAGAGTGCCCCTGGCCGGGCCAGGCACCAGGATCCACCTCAGGCGAGGAGTGGCGCACAGGCTGGCTGTATAGGGACAGGACTCGATGGCGCAGCACACAAAGCCACACTGTCAGGAGGGGGCGGGGTCCACGCAGGGCCCACCCCAGGGAGAGGTCATGGGGCCTGAGCAGATGCCACGCCGTAACCCACAGGACAGTTGCGACGGGCCCACAGCCTGCAGCATCTTGTAAGAGTGCTGAGGGTGCTCTTCCTGTCCTCTGCAGTGTGCTTTGCT
Organism: Octodon degus; assembly: GCF_000260255.1. Classification (NCBI taxonomy): domain Eukaryota; kingdom Metazoa; phylum Chordata; class Mammalia; order Rodentia; family Octodontidae; genus Octodon; species Octodon degus. Next base: position 641,952 of record NW_004524603.1, read on the forward strand.
GCAGCGTGTACAGCTCAGAGGGAGCCTGGGAGAAATGGTGCACACGTGGGCCAGGCCCCCCCTCAGTGGCAGCCCTTCTGGGTCCGCATCAGCTCTGGCAGCCCAGCCCTCGACATGCAGAAACACTGCCCTGTCACAGCGCACGGTCATCCTTGCGCACTCCGGCAGGCCATACATCTTGCTGTCCTGTGTGGTGGGCACGTGCACCTGCCGAGCTTCGGGGGCCTCTCTGCAACCCGAGAGCCTTCAGTGGGTTTCTCACATCTGGCACGCCACTTCTGGTCCCTGCCTCCTTATTTCAGTGCTCCTGGAAGGGAGTGTGACCCATCACTGGCAGATGGAGGGCTGCCTGTCTGTGCTGGGTGTCTGTGGGCAAAAGGGAGGCGCCTGCCCAGCTGTCCACATGGCACAGGCCGGGCACCGCTGTCACCATGGTGGTTTCCAGCCTGAGGAGCTAGCAGCAAACTTGTGCTTTCTCTGCAGTTGCCCAGTCAGCCTGTGGTGGCAGCTGGCATTTGAACTGTGTGGTTGGGGCTGGCAGCTTCATGATCTCCGTCAGCTGTAGGTACTGGACCTGGCAAAACCAGGACGGCTGATGCCACCACACCACTAAGCAGACCTCACTTCGCGAGTACAGCCACATCAGATTCCTGGGCCCTGGCAGATCTTCAAACAAAACTTCCTGTGACTTGTGGGGCCAGGCATGCCTGGGGGTGGCCTCTCAGGGGTTCTGATGTGCCACAGAGGAGGCTTAGCATCTGGGATTTACCTTCCAGAAGCTGCTGCAGGAGTGGTGTGTGGAAGAGAAGAAAGCCAGAGATGGACGGCGATCTGAGCTGAAGCCCGGGGCCAGCTCAGGACCCAAGGCGGTGCCAGCTCCTCCAGCCAGGCTCCCTCTCAGTGAGGGCCCTGCTGGTGCAGCTTCACGAACACTGCTGAGGTTCCTCCTCAGCGCCCAGTCTTAGTTAATTTTCCTCAGAAAGCTTTCTGGTTGTGAAAGATGAGCAGCAAGAGAGGAGTTCCTGGGCCTTGCACTGACGGCACTGAGCCGTGGGGGAGTTCTCGGCAGGGATCCAGCCCAGGCTCCAAATGTGGCTTCTGTCCAGCAGGCCTGGGTCCTATGCCCTCTGGGCATCTGCCCACCTCCAGGGGGCACCAGAGCAGTCTGAGGCCTGGTCATGCCATGGAGAGGCCCTGCCCAGGACCCGCCTGCCCAGGCCCAGGACCCTCGCTCGGGTGCCGCCGGCATGAGAAGCTCTGTAGGACCCGGGGAGGCCAGGTGGGAATAGCACCCATCCAGCCCTGGCACAAGGGCTTCTCGGAGTACCCTCTGCGGGGTGGTCTCTGCTTGCTCAGCTATCACCCATCAGTGCCAGCCATCTCCTAGGGGCTCAGGCCCTGCAATGGCAATTGAATAATAAAAGCAAATTTGGAAGCACGAGGCTGCAGCTCCACCGTGTTACTGTGGAGCGGTTGGGAAGTCACGGGTTTATCACGGCGTGCTGCTTGGTTCCTGTTAAGCCGAATTGTGGCAGGGCAGCCCCATTAATTCCATCTCGCACTTCCTGTGCATGGAGCGTCCCTTCTCTGCTCTCAAGGGTGACTAATGACACTTCTCTAACAAGTTACCTCATTCAGTTAGCCTGACAGGCTTGGGGAGGCCGGTGCTGGTGAAGCCCCCCACACCTCTGGAGTTGCCGCACTGCCTGAGCTTGGGCAGGGGCGGTGCCAGGCAGGCAGCCCTGCCGGCTCAGGCCCTGATTCTGCAGACTCTGCGCTATGAGCCCTCGCTCCTGATGGAATTCTCGGGGTGGCGCCGATGTGTTACTTACAGCTGAGCTCGGGGAGGCCTAATTTCTTTTGCAGTTCTCGCAGATGCAATTACTGTAGCGAGATGTGGTCTGGGGGGATTCGATGAGATTCTATTTAAAGCCATTTCTTGGCTTTGGAGTAAGCGGGGAGTGGTGGTGTCCACTGCCCAGCACGCCTGGGCCCGGGCAGGGCCCCCGTTGCAGCCTCCTGGCCTCTCTGCAGGCTGGCTCCGTGGTCTGACCCAAGAGTCCTGGCCCCTGCTGTTCCCTGTGTGGGGGCAGGAAGCAGCTCTGGAATCTGCACTAGTGTGGGGTGCTTGGGGATCCACCTCCCACCTTGTGAGTGCTCTTGGAGCTGTGTTCTGCAGTGTCTTCTCTTCAGTGGCTTGTGCCTGCCTGAGGGCGGGTGACCTGGGTGAGCCTGGCATGAGTGTGGAAGGGAAGCCCAGTCCAGAAATGCTGGGCTGGTGTCCCAGCCCCCAGACGTTCTGAGTGCGGTGGCTGGTGATGTCATGACCACCCAGGAACCTGCAGGATGGGCAGAGACTTCGGATAACAGGCTAAGGCATCAGTGAGCCCCCAGGGCCTGGCTGGGATTCACTGCGAGCTACAGAGGTCCTTCCTTGCACCTTGGTGAGATGGCTGCTGCGGTTACCATGGCAGCATGCTGTGTTTCTGGGCGGGCTCCAGACCCCTGCTGGACCCGAGGAGGCCTCGCCCTTGCCTGGCACGATGGACCTGGCTCTGCCCAGCTGGGCCGAGGGTCCCCCGTGCATCTTAGCCCCTTAAAAGACAGTGTCCTGCTTTTGTCTGTGTTTGGGCTCAAAGGCCAGGAATTGTGAAAGGGCTTTAACCCCACCCTGAAAGTGGAGCCAGTTTTCTTTTCCTCATGACCCGAAGACTCGCTGTGAGCAAAATACAAAGAACTATTGGATCCTGAATAAAGCCTTAACTCCAAATTTGTTTTTCTGGATGTTGATTTTCTCATATCTTTCATCAGCCTACATTTCTCAGGTTGAAATTAGGAAATAAGATCCGTCCCATGGTGAGGGGAAGGTGACAGTGTCTGGCCCACCAGGAGCTGGGTGGTGGGCACTAGCATGCGGGCCTCGTGTGCTGCACAGACTGCAGGAAGAGCCGGCTGGGCAAGGTGGAAGCAGTGCCCTCAGGGGTATCTGGAGCTGCCCCTTCTGAGGCGGCCCTGGCTGGGGTGGGCCGTATGGACCTGGCCAGGTGGCGGTGGATCCACTGGTACCTGAGTGCCCAGTGCCATGCAGAGGGTGCTCTGAGCAGGTCATAGGTACCAGAGTGTGTTCCGGTCTGGCACTCCTAGGGGCAACCGCATCAGCTGGGGAATCACCTCTTAGGGTGCAGAGGAACAGGGGGAGGCTTTTCAGCATCCACAGACTTTGTCCTGGACACAAGAAGATGACACTCGCAGGCCTGTGGTCCTCAGTAGGACACCCACCCCTGGCCAGTCTGCACTGACAGACTATGTTTCTAAAGACAGAGAGCCATCCACACCCAGACAGAGGAGGTCTTATCAAAAGGTGCAATGTGGCCTGGCTCCTAAGCCTTGCACTGGATCTCTCGGATGTATTCAGAGGTGGCTATCCTCTGAGGCTCCTAGCAGTCCTGGCACTGCCAGCCCATGACATTTTCTGGTTGCTGGGTCAAAACATGACCCAGGCTGTCATCACACATTTGTACCCACAGGCCCAAAACTGCAGGCCGTCACCACTGTCACCTCCTCCCAGCGCAGGGAGGCGTTGCAGACAGGTGTCTGTGTGTTCTGCACGTTTGGGGCACCTGGAGAGGCTGGTGGCCCTGCCCTTGCCAGTCCCCCCCTCACCTCCTCAGTCCTGGGTCCTTGTAAGCTCGTGCTATGCTCAGCCAAGTGTCAGGCTGTGACCGCATCCTCTCTGGCATCTGCAGCATGTGGAGGGCAGATCAGGGGCCACTCAGAGGCCACGCCTCTAGTCCCTCTTCTTAGAGCATGCAGGACTGCGAGGCCCACATCAAGGCAGGAGGCCCACCCCTGGCCACCCACCCCTTTTATAAGTATGGGTGCACTGTCGCTGGTGCCAGCTGCACACTTGTCTTGCAGCTGGGGTCTAGCCCTGTGCGCTTGGTCTCCTTTTCCGCAAGCCTGAGGCTCTCCTGTTGGCTTCTTAGGTCTGTATTTCCCACCATGTCTGTGTCCTCCAAGGGCCCAGCAGGAGAGCACTGGGTGGGGTAAAACTGAGTTTCCAGTTGATTTGATCTCATCAGTGGGATGTGCAAAGGGTCAGTCCCAGGAGGAGGCGGCAGTGAGACCAAAGGTCCTGGTTTTGGTTTCTGCAGAGCAGGCTCACTCCTCTGAGTCTGAGGGTGCCTCACTGCTGGGCCTCTGCAGGGCCACGGGTGTCACTGTCCAGCAAGAGCTGCTCCTGGATGAGCCAGGCAGAGCCGTGGGGACAGAGGGCTCGGCCTAGGCTTGGGTGCAGAGCAGGCGCTGGGAGCCTGCTGGAAGCAGCACCAGTGAATGTCAGCCTGCATGGATGCTGCTAGATGGAAACTGAGGCCAAGAGCGGAGCTGTGGGAAGAGCGGCCGGTGGCCGGGGATGTGGGGCAAGCTCAGGACCGAGGCCCCTCAGGCCAGAAGCGAGCCTGGATGCCCGCAAGCCACCTGGAAGCACCCTGCTCACCGTAAGCGGCATTCTTGAATAAGAATGTGTAGCTTCTAGGATACTACAAAAGTTAGGTTGCCATGTATGTGTGTAAAGCATTTAGTTTTGGGTCTGGTCTGGGACCCTTTTGAAACTTTTTTCTTTTAATAAAGAATAGAATGATTGCTAGAATGGTGGCAATTATACATGACTTTGTATCTTTGTAAATTATGTTTGCAGGGGCTGGGAGATGGCTCAGAGGAATAAGCGCTTCCCTGGCAAGCGCAAGGCAAGAGCCTGGGTTCAATCCGTGATTCCCTGAGGAAAAAACCTATGTTTGCAGCAAGTGTTTCAAGTTGTATTCTTATGCAGAGGGCCCTGCTCGGGGGTTCTGTCTCCCTTACCTTCTTGTTGCCAGACCCCGAAGTTGAAGGAGGAAAGGCTACTTTGTTCCCCAGCTTGCAGAGGCTCATCCACACCAGCTAGCTGCAAGGCAGAGTAGAAAGGCGGAAGCAGCAGCTCATGGGGCAGCAGGCGGCCGCTGTCTTCGTCCCCTTCATCCCGCCCGTGGCCTTTTAGTTGGTGCCACCACACCCAAGGGCGGCCCTTCCCATTACCCACACCCAGAGCTGTGCACACTCAGTCAGTGGACTAATTCAGAACCACACACCCGTGCTCTTCAGTCCCCTCCCCAAAGCCCACTACGGGTGCAGGAGGACTTGGGGGTGCATCCAGGCTCCAGTCGTGGCAGGGAAACAGATTTAAGGTGACTACAGACGATTTGCCAAGCCCGCTCACAGTGGGGCCCTGCGGGTCGCCGCGGAGGAGTCCAGAGTGGCTGCGTGTGCCCTGACAGGGTGCGCGGGGGATGCAGTCCAAACTCGCAGGCCTGGAGCTCTCCGCAGTCTGCTCCAGTCGGTGCTGGACGCTGGAGGGATCAGAGACAGACTTCCTGCCTCTCTCCTTTTCTTCCACCCAGGCTACAGGCCTGCTGGTGGGCGCCGCTTACATCCGGCAGTTGGTGCCCTACATGTCAGTCCTGCAGGCGCGCCCAGCTCCGGCCTCAGCCGTGGGCTAGGTGGTTCCCAGGGGAGTCCCAGAGAGGAGCTGACAAGAGACCAAGCCAAGTCCTGCTCAGCGAGTTTTCGGGGCTCAGTGCGTCCTGTGGACCGTCCTCGATCCAGCAGGACATTTGGACCCGACGCCCTCAGCACTGCAGCTCCCCGGTGACACAGGCAAAGCCACGAGCCGGGTGGCTGAGCGCGCCCTGCTGTGGGGTGCCCTTGGTTGCAGAATGCGCCTTTCCTTTCTTAGCACCTGGACCTTTTCTGAGCCCACTAATTACGAATTCTATTTGCTTGTTGATTTTATTGTTGCCTTCGTGTGCTGAGGTTGAACCTGTGGCCTCACAAAGGTACAGCGCTAGCTCTAGGCTAAGCCACCGCCCTCATCATTGCATTTTGAGGCGGGCTCTTTGTTTCCCAAGCTGGACTCAGACTTCTGGTCTTCCTGTCTCAGCCTGCCGCGTGGCCAGGACTGCAGGTGTGTGCTACCGCACCCAGGCCCGTCACCTGCTTCATTAATTGGGCTTCGTGACATACTTCAAAACAGGAGGGAACCTTCAGAAGGCATGTGAGGCATCCACTTTTGGGGAGTATGAAGGCAGCAACCCTGTGAGAAGGATGCACAGTGGTGGAGGCTGGGCCTCCCCTTTCCCCTTGTCCTCTTTTATCCCTCTCCTCCCTTCCCTACCCCTCCTCTCCCCTCCCCTGCCCATCCTTCCCCCTCTCCTGCCCTCCCCTCTTACCCTTCCC
>NW_004524603.1:648487-671020 GCF_000260255.1 Octodon degus
CTCTCCCCTCCCCTTCCTCCCCCTCCTCTCCTCTCTTTCGCTCCCCTCATCACCCTTCCATCTCCCCACTCCACCCTTCTGGTAAATCATACCTGACTCTGCCCTGAGACTTGGCTCAGGAAAGGCAAGGGAAGATCACACTCATCTCTTGGGGCTGTTGAGACTAGAATCTGCACATGCTGTTCTCATTGCTATGGTTAAGTCAGCGTTTTACAAGGCTTCTGGTGTGCCACTGTCACATCAAATCCGAAGGGAACAGCTGCACTCTGCTCTGGTGTGGCTCCGGCTCCATCGCACACTGGAGGCGCAGAGGTCCCTCACTGTAATGACGCCTCGAGAGTCGCACCGGGACTTCGCTCTTGGGTCTGGAGGTGGCCTGAGTCTGAAGAGGAGCGGCACGCCCTCCTCGGAGGCGCGAGTGCCTTCCTCCTGTCCCTGGGCTCTGCTTGAGCAAGGCCTCCTGGGCTGCATGGCAGGCTCCCGTCAGACAGTGGCGGCATGTGTTGGGGCAGCTCAGGGGTTTCTGGTCTGTGTGTGGGTGCCAGGCCCTCAGGGTGAGGCTGCCTGGGGCTCCCCCTCATGGTGCCGCCAGGGCTTGTACTGTGCAGTCTTGGTCTCACTTTGTCTCTGTCACAAGCGAGCAGATCCGTCACTTGCTAAGGTCTCTGCTGAGGCACTGGTGATGGCTGGATCAGGAGCCGAGAGCAGGGGCTACACTAGGCCCAACTCCCCGAGCTGGAGTCCAAAGGGTGTTTGCAGTCAGCCACCGAAGGGGGTGAGGAGGCAGGCGGGTGATGGGTGCTGTCCTTGATGGGTGACAGCACAAAGCACGGGAGCTCAGGTACTTGTCAGAGCCACTGGCCAGCACATGGCTGTGGCAGGGTCCCAGTTCCCACAGACACATGCCCAGCTGGCCCCCAAGAGGGGCTGGTGGGGTTTCCCAGTGTCTCCAAGGCTGCTGTGACTCTGCACCCAGGAGGACAGGAGGAGCTGAAGGTGTGTGGAGGGTTGGTCTAAAGGGAAAGGGCGGCCATCCTGGGAATGCCCCAGAACCACGGCTGGAGGAGATGCTGTAGAACTGGCTGTCTGTGGAGAACACAGAGGTGGTTTCTTGGGAGAAGATCAGTGCCCACACCTTGAACTCTGGGCCTGAGAAGAGATGGGGAGGAGCTGGACCTTGGCCCTGCAGCCCATGAGCCCTGCAGCCTGGACCTGCAGGGGAGAGGCGACAGCTCTCCTGGTGGGATCTTGAGCAGAAGTGGTCTTTCTCTGGGGCCGTTTATAGTTCAGACTTGAGCAAAAGCAGCAGGTTTGTGGGGAATGGGCTGTCACAGGCCTCAAGTCCTCTCCTGGGTCTCTTCTGAGGACCACTGTGTCCTCGTGAAGGACCCTGTGCTTTAATTTCAGGCAGAAACTCAGGGTGGTATGCCTGCTGTGGGGCAGCTTCCGTGGGGCACGTGGGTCATCTCTGCTTTGCCTTCCACTGCAGAGGAGATGCCCTGTCACGTGCCATCTCATGCACATAGCATTCTGTGCAATGCCCACCCCATGCCAGGTCTGCGGAACTCTGCCTCTCCCACATGGTTCCAGAGAGTCACACGTGCTGGACACTGCAGGAGACCAGGAATGCTTTTTCCCGTGTCTTCAGGGTGTAATCCTGCCAACAGAGGCAGGGGTAGTGGTCGGGAGGGAAGGTGGGCTGCCTCTGCCTCACTGGGCTTTGATGTGCGAAGGGTCTGCTGCTCCCTTCTGATGTCAAAGATGTGTGTTTGTGTGAGCCCCTTGGGCCGGCACCCCAGTGCTCTGGCCTGCAGTCCGCTCTCAGCAGCTCCACTTGGCCACCACGGCTGTCCAGGCCCCTGTCCTTTCCTCCCTCTCTTCCTCAGGTACTTGGCCTTCCTCTCTGGTCTGCTGTGCACCTTCCTCAGAGCTGTGTTTGCTTCTGGGCAGAGCAAGCAGGGATGGAGGGTGACGGGGCAGAGGCTGCCTCCTCACTCGCCTGCTCCCTGCAGCCTTAGCTGGGCCTGTCCTTCCTTCTATCCATCCCATAGCCTGAGTCCTGAGTGCTAAGGACAGGGCATGGAGCTGCGAGGGGTCCACAACGTGCAGTAGAGGGTCCTGCTTCTGTGAGTCCCGAAGCCGGCCCATCACCCTCTTCCCTGGGGGAAGCATCTGACTGTGTCACTGGTGCTGACTGAGCCCCAGCACCTCTGCTTTGTCTGAACTGAAACCAGAGCCCCCAGGCCAAGGCTTGCCATTGTTCCCCTTTGATCCCTCGACCCCCCACACTCTGCCAAGTGCTCACGTCAGATGTCTCTGGGCCTCAGAACTGGCAGGAGTGACTGTAAAGTGAGCTCACGGATTTTTATGGCTGTGATGTGCAGTGATGCAAAGGGATTTTCTTTCAGGTTTTTGAGCGCTGCTGAGACCGTTTAAACTCTGGTGACCCTGAGAGACTGGCCCAATGGGCTTTGCGTAGAGAGGCACAGGTGGATTCTCTGGGGAGGCCGGGGGCAGAAGTTTGTGGTTTGTATCCGGACCGCCTGCAGTGCTCTCCGAGGCAGAGCTTTGGAGGCTGGACTGCAGGAGCCCTGCAGCTGACCTGCCTGAGAGCCCAGGCGCGGCTGGAGGTGGTCACTGTGGTCCTGGCCTAGGAGTGCGCTCTCCCTGGTCCTGCCTTCCGTTTCTGCTCCTGGCTGCCTCCTGCGAGGAGAGCCACGTGCCTCCGTGCGGGCCTTCCGCCAGGCTGTTCTCCCCGTGACGCCGTCCAACACGTTGTGCTGCAACTTCTGACACCGCGAGCCAAAGCAGCCTCTCCTCGCTTGAGCTGCACGCGTCTGCTGTCCTGTCCCAGCAGCGAGGAAGCTTCGTTTTGTGCAGGTGGAAAACCCCGCATATGACAATCATTTTCCCAGCGTTCTTTGCTCCTGTCCAGTCTCCATGGGGGTGAAAGTGCCCCGGAGCTCTGCAGCACAGCTGCCCTCTGGCGTGGCCGCGGGCGGCCTCCACGGGCTGCGGGTGGCTGCGGATGTCTCAGTCCTGAGGACAGCTGAGGCATGCTGAGCTGCAGGTGCCCACAGGGCCCCAGGGCGCTCACCTGGACTCCTCAGAGCCCCAGGGAGCTGCAGAGAGTGCATGGGTAGGGTTGTCACGGTTCTGCCTCCAGGATCCTGGGCCTAGGGTGAGGAGTTGATGGAAGGGCAGGCTGGATTAGCCAGCCCCCGCTGTCCTGCAGCTCCTGGCTCTGGGTCCCAGGCTGGGCCCCCGCCCCGGATGCTGAGATCTGGATCCTGCAAAGACTGTCCCGCGTGCCATCTAGTGGCCGGCTTTGGAATTGCAGCCTCCCGGCCCAGAGGAGGGTCTGCAGCTTCCCAGGTGGGGAGAGAAGGCAGCCCCCCAGGGCAGCAGAGGTCACCCTGTGCTCCTCTCCTGGAGCTGGGGCACCTGCTGCTTAGGGTTAGGGCTGGCTCTGGGCGGGGCGCAGGGACAGCGGTGGCCTTTCAGGGAAGTGGGCAGCTGCTCACTGGGGGCCGAGACTCCTGCGTGACTCGGTGGGGCGAATGCGGCGTTCTCTGGTTAGTCCTGAGTTGCAAGTGGGGGCAAAGGGTCGTGGCTGAGGGCTGGGCCACGGCTGTGGTGCTGCAGCCTTGGGTGACCGAGTGGCCCCTGTCATCCCCACCATTTTTGCCATTTTCTGAGGTCCTCTCCGCCTGTCCTGGGAACCAGGTGCGCTGACGCTTCTTTCTCCGCCCCAGCCTTGTCGTGGTGGAGCGTTTCTCCCTTTGCTTGTCTGGTGTTTTTGTCTTGTCCTCCTCCTGTGCTTGGGGATGCAACACGAGGCTGAGAACGCGGACATCAGCTCGGAGAGGGCCTCTGTGCGTGATGGGCTCTGTCCTGCCTCCCTGCTCCAGGGGGTGTGACGGGGGCCTGCCCAGCGCTGGCTTGAGCGCACGGTCCTAGTGCCATCCTGGGGCTCGGGGCCTGCGCTCCATGCAGAGGGCCAGGCCTGGTGGTGCACGCACTGGCTGAGCCTTCCGCAGCTTCTGTCCCTCTCCAGATGCCTGGTTTCACTGTGGCTTTGCCTTGAGACGTTCCGGCCCTGTCTTCACAGTGGCCACTGACTGGGTCATAATGAATTGTGTTAGTGTAATTGCACCCTGTGGAAGAATCACCCCATGAGCCCTGAGACATTGCTTTGAGAAATAAACTTTAGCTGAGAATGATATCTGAAGAGTTTTAGTTCCAAGATACAGATTTGCCCAAGAAGCCTGCCTGCAGTCACAGCCCCATCGGGCAGCAGGGCAGGGCCTAGGGTCATCCGAGTAAAGCGCTGGGCTTCGAGTCTGGGCTGCAATGTCACCGTTCATGCTGGGAGCCCTTTCTGCATCATTTATGTGGCTGCAGTTGGGGCGGTTTTGTGCCGCCGCTTCCCGGGAGGATGGTGCCCCATGCTCAGTGATGTTTGAAGAACCTGGCTGAACTTTAATTTGCTTTGGTGCTCGTTGGTGAGTGTGTGAGCACACTTGACCTTTCCACACATAAGTTTTCTGGACGTTTCTGGGATTCTCAAACTCAGGCTTTTGGTGAAAGGAAGTTGCTGGGCTCAGGCGGGTGGGTGGCCTAAGTGGCACTAAGGACTGTGGGGTGGGGTGGTGCTGTGGACCTGGACACCCAGGAAAGCTGCTGCGGTGTGGAGAGTGGGGCTTTGTTGGTCCTGGCTCATGAGGCCTCTGATTTCTGTTAGCTGACGAACCGTTGATGAACCCGTAATTGATGGAATTATGCGGAGGCATTTGGCAAAGCTTTGCCTCTGTCTACCACTCCTCACTGGGGGCGAGCACGATCACAGCTGTGTGACCCGCACAAACGCGAGCGCAGCCCTCCTCCCCCAACTTGTAGCTCATAAACTGAGGGTCCACCACTTCATCCTCCGCTCTGGCCCACAAGCAGTGACGCCAGCTGGCCACAGGCTGAACCCTGCCCTAGGTTTGTCTATGCCAATTCCATGGGGTGGCTGGGTTTATTCTGTTCCTTGCTGGGGGCTCTGAGGGCAGCCTGTCCCTGCAGCTCGCAGGGGCCCAGCCACTAGCTGTCCTGTTAGTGTGCACAAGACGCCTGTACTCCGAAGATCCCAGGGCACTAGGAGCCGTTCGCTGGGCCGGACCCGAGTATCTCACTAAGCCGCAGTCGGAGCCTAGGAAAGTTCTCTCTGGCCTCCGGCTCCCAGGCCGAGCCCAGCCTGGAGGAAGGCCTCTCTCAGAGGCTGAACTCAAACCAGGGCTGTGACCTAATGAGGAAGAGCCAGCCATGCCAGTACCCAGGTATGGGGAAGCAGCAGAACCCCGACACTGGCAAACACAAGTGAAGGGAAGAGTCAGGGTGGGATGGAGCCCTGACCAGAGCGGGGGACGTGGCCAGGGCCTCATTGCCACGAAGCAGGTACCCACTTCACCAACACTCTTCCCTACCCCAGCGCTGCTAACCACAGTGTAGGAAGTCCAGCAGCAAGACTCTATTACTGTAGATCTGCTCGTCAGAAAGAACAAGCTCATCAGAAGGAGGCATTGGGGCCCTGGCGCCGCCCTGGTCCTCCAGGCATTCTCTGGCCACTGAAGAAAGAAGATACCATCAGCTCCCCTCCCATGGAGAACAGCGCGAGGGTCACACGACGACCCCGTGGGGAGCACAGCCAGCCTGAATTTGGGGTCCCAGGAGGGGCCTCCTGGAGTAACTCCAAAGGAGAGTCTGAGCTCAGCTTATTGAGCTGGGTCTTCTACAGGTTGGGTAGGGGGTGAGTGGGATGGGCTAAGTGGCATGAGGCATGGCTAGGGAATCCCTGGAGGACCAGGGCGGTGCAAGGGCCCCAACGCCTCCTTCTGATGAGCTTGTTCTTTCTGACGAGCAGATCTACAGTAATAGAGTCTTGCTGCTGGAGTTTCTGTACCATGTGGACTCCCAGGTGCTGGGATGGTGGCATGCCAAGAAGCAATGGCTCCTCACCACAGCGTGTACCCACAGGCCACACCTCAGCATGCACCCCCAGGCCACACAACATCACGTACCCCCACACCACCCCTCAGCACGCACTCCCAGCCCACACCTCAGCACCTTGCCCCTGCATCTCTCCCTGACAGTCCTGTGTAATAAACAGTGACGGGAAGTGACCTGCTACCCAAGTTCTGTGAGCTGTGCTAGAAGGTTAGTAAGAATCCCCCCAGGCATGGTGGCACATGTCTGTAATCCTAGTCCTCTGGAGGCTGAGGCAGGAGGATTGCCATGAGTTCAAGGCCAGCCTGGGCTACATAGGTGAGTTCAAGGCCAGACTGAACTGCATAGCAAGACTCTGCATCAAAATAAAACAAAGATTTCTCCCAAGGGAGGTACACCCGGCGCCGTGCTCTGTAGGGGACACTGAGGCCATGGGTCTGAGACAGCCGCTCTCAAGCTCCGTGCAGGTAGCGGTCAGGTTACCCCTGCACCTCCAGCACACACAAGCAAGACACCTTCAGTGGGTGAAGGGGTGCTGTAGCGTGGCACAGCCAGACGATGCAGCGCTCTCTGTCACTAAAAAGAAGCAAGCTAGGAACTTGGAAAGACACACGGGAAGTGGAAGTTTGTGTTCCTGAGTGAAGGAGCTGATTCGGAGGCCCATGAGCATCCCAATTCTGGAGCCGGCAGAGCTGTGGAGGAGGAGAGTGGGCAGAGAGCACCGGCTTCCAGGGCAGCGAAGGCTCCCTGGGTGGAGGTGGACACATCATTGGGTATTGGTCCGGACCAGCAGAAGTCCAACAGCAGCAGTGACCTCCACATCGACTGTAAAGTGTGGGTGACACTTGTGCACACCAGGGTCTTGGTCCTGGAGACACCATGTGTGAAGTACGGCACGTGGGAACTCTGTGCTTTCTGCTCAAGTCCCCATAAACTTAAAACCACTCTAAGCATAGTCTATTAATCATGTAGCAAAAGGACCCAGCGCATCCCACACCTGGTCAGTGCATCCCGGGGGCCTCCCTTCCCAGCTGCTGAGGGCGTTTCCTTTGTGGGGACAGCGCAGAGTCCAGCTATGCAGACTTCATGCTCTTGTCTGGGAGCTGCTGAGGGTCCCGGAGAGGAGAAAGCCTGGAGCTGGGGTCTGCAAGGGACAATCCAGAGGGAAAGTGGGGAGCAGTGCAGAAGAGAAAGGGGGGCTCGAAGAAGCCCAGGCTTTTGTGCAACAATACAAGTCAGGGTGCCATTTTCCCTGTTACTTTTAAAATACATAGCTATGCAATGCTGGAGGGCTCGGGCGCTGAATGCACACAGGGAGGTGGCCGTGCCGTACAGCAACGTCAGCATGCCCCTCGCTGAGGGGTGGGTCTGGGTGAGACGGCGTCTGGTCACACAGAACTGCTCATTGACATGGGGACCTGCGGGTGGCCCTGATGCTCGTGATTGTGTGTTCTGGAAATTAGTACCTTAGTATTTGTGCTTTTGATGTATTTTACAAAAACACACTCACGAGTACAAAGCATACTTTCAGAGAATTACATTTATTTTAAACTTTCATGTAGGTCCTACTTATATCTTGCTATAGTTTAGAAATGGATTTCCCCCAAAGCCTCATGTGCTCATAGGTGGGCCTTTGGGAGGTGACCGCTCATGGCCCAGTGAGACTCATCAGTGGATTTGCTTCTGGTGGGTTTGTGGCCGAGTGTGGACATGGAGCCAGGTTAAAGAAGGTGGCCACTGGGGGCGTGGCCAGAAGCAAATGGCTCCCTTGCTCGCTCTCTGCCTCCTGCCCCCGGGGTGAGCAGTTCTCTCCCAGGCCCTCTGCCTTGTTGCCAGTGGATGCGGACTGAAACCTCCACAGACTGGGAAGGAGAACCCCCTCCTCTTGAAGGGACAGTACTGGGTGCTGTGTTTCAGTGATGAGAAAGTGCCTAAGACCGATGTGTGTTTTGTTGGTGGCTCTGGATAAAATGATGCTGCGTGTCCCTGTGGCTTGCTCTGTCCCCTGAAGTTGGGTGCCACAGTATGGTGCCTGCATTTGTTTGAACAGAACCCTCCTCCTGTATTTGCATGTGACATTTGCCCCACAGAGCTCTGTGTGGGGCACCTCTGCTTCTGTCCCGATGTAGGTCAGTGCTCAGCCTTCCCCAGGTGAGCAGGAAGGCCTGAGAGTCGTGTCCGCTCCTCTGGAAGGGCTAGCGTGACAGTGTCTGCAGCCACGGCCTGGGCAGCTGGGTTGCTGGTTCCCAGTGCCATTGATTTTAGGTGCTTTGCCCCAGCACGGATGGGAGCTCCTCAAGATTCTTTGACTTCGTAGGCCCTGTAGACTTCCGCACCAATGGTCTGCATGTTTTGGACAGTGTCTGACAAGCAGACAGCCACGTCCTTTTCCTAAAGGTAGCAGCAAGTGCTGCCATGTGGACAGCAAAAGCAGTGTACTGCATGGGTCCGTGGTGTCCACCAAGGTGGCAGAACATGAAGTTGTTTGTCATGGCCTCTTTGGCTGCAAAATTATTTATGTTCTCAATTAAATGGTTCTGTTCTCTGAGAAGGCTCTAAATAGAAAAAGTAACCATCTGAGTGTGGAGCTTCTCACAGCAAGGGTGCAAGCAAGGGCCTTGCAGTGTCCCCAAACCTGCTGGACGATAGTCACTTCTCCAGGCAAAAGGTTGAAGACACTGGTGATACTGTTTCACAGTTCTGTGGGGATGCCGGCAAAGCCACACGCCCTCATGCCGCGGGGTCTCTGCGTCCCTTGCCGAGGCTCAGTTTCCTGAGGCAGCTCAGGCCGTGAGGCGTGCCCTGCCTACCCCCTGGGGTTCTGTGCTCTCCCCAGTGGGAGCTGAGCTCTGCCTGTGTCTGGGCGCCCATCTGCCCCTCCTTCCTTCGGTTCTTCCGTTCTGTGGACATCACTCAGTGCCATCTTGGCTTTCCGAGGGCTTATTGATGTCGGGACACACCAGGGGATTAACTTTTAAATATCATTTCTTGGGATCCATGTAGGATATTTAAAGCGTTTGATTCCATGCAACTAGGAGGACGCAAGGACGTGTTCCCCGGGAGAGCTCTGCATTTGCAAGTGCCGCCACAGAGGCACATGCCCGAGAGGAGTGTGCTGGGACCTTTCAGTCCTCCCTAGCCCTACTTTGTTGTAAATGCAATGTTTATATGATTGCTCTGTCCTGAAGCAACTACTGGCCCCCTAGGCCACATCAGAGGCTATGCTGGCCACTTTCTTGGCCACTCTTGCCCCTCAGGCATGTCCCTGGAGTCGTGGGGTACCGGGCGACCTTTGGCATTGGTTTCCTGCTGCTTGGCTTCTCAGCTGTGCCCTGTGGCTTCCTGCGGTGCCCTCACCTTGCTCTGCCTCCAGCCTCCGTTCCCCCGAGGGTGCGGCTCCTGCAGCTCACTACGTGTGCCGGGGCCGCTGGTCTCAGTCCTTCCAGAAGTCCTTCCAGTTGGAAACGGACTTAGTCCTGCCTGTGTGGGAACCCCACAGTGCTCACCCTGACTGGTCTAATGGACGTGTGGACTGGGGCTACTTGGGAGCTGACCAAGGCTCAGGAGCCTTGGAGGAGGAATGTCGCTTGAAGGCCAGAAGAGAGGATTTCTGAGTGCTTGTAGGTAGGCCAGGCCTGTGTGTGCAACAGGAGTAATGCATGCACAAACAAGCACGGCCCTCAGCGTGACCACAAGCATTCCTGAGTGTTTTGAGAAGCGATCTTGACCATGACTTTATAGAGAGTCATGTTTAGGTCTCTGTACATTCCCATTCATCCTTTACGAGCTTGATTTTTGCCATTTTTGAGACCTTTATCCAGAAGCAGGCTGGGTTGCACCGGGTGAGGGTGTCCATTTCCTGGCCCATGCGGTTGCGTCTTATTTGTGTATCTGCACCCTGAGTCTCCTCTGCACTCCTGTGCTGACAGCCGACTGTGCTGCAGTGTAATTCTTCATCACAAAGATGGCTAACACACACACACACACACACACACACACACACACACAGATGCCAGAAAACAGCCACCTCCAGACCCCAAGCAACCAAATGTCTGGGCAGAAGGGAGACCTGCTCCCGTGGTAACTGGTATATTTTTCCTCCCAAGAGATTAAGGAAGCAAAGGAGGTCTTGATAACTCTGTGTGTCACAGAAGCGGCCTTTTGGCCCCTGGAGCCCCCATGGTTTGGCTTGCTGGAGGTAATGCAGTTAGAGCGTGCTGAGCCGTGCTGTGAGAGGGGCGCTGCCCGTGCTCAGCTGGAATGCTAAGGCCTTTGGCCTGTTGGCAGAAGCAGGAGCGGATCGCAGCGAACCTGTCTTCATGTCCTCTGGGGCAGGCAGGCCCACAGCAGGCGTCTGTCGGGATTCAGTTTCCGGAATGCAACCCAGCAGTGGCTCTAGGTGGTGAGGAAGGGCCGCTGCTTCCTGTTAGCTTTTTGTCCAGACAGTGCCTTCCTCAGTTTTCCACGGGGGGGGGGGAGGGGTTCAGGAAGGCATGGGTACCCTGAGTCAGAGGCACAAAGTGAGAAGCAGTGAGGTCACACTGTGGCAGCACCACGTGGTGAGGCACTGGGATGGTGGCAAGTGACAGCCCAGAGAGAGCTGCCCTGGCTCCTGTCCGAAGGGCCCATTGGTTAATGATATTTTTAAGTACCTACAATGAGCGCAAGTTGTACCAAAGCAGAGAAAAGTCAAAAGGAAGGGTCCAGGAAGCTGGCCCTAGATGCCCTTGGGTCCAGGATGCATGAGGTGGGTCTCAACGGCCTTGTGCCCTCAGGGTGGCTCTGTAGGTTGTGGGCACAGGACACTGCACACAGGTGAGGAGCCAGACCAAGACCTCCCTGCAGCCTCAGGCATAAGCTGTGCCCCCTTGGGCCTCACCCTGCCCTTTGGAGCTTCCCTGGGCTCTGCTGTGCTTATCTTGTGACCCTAAAGGTGTGGCAAGTCCTAAGTGTGAGGGCAGAGCTGTTCAGGCAGCAGCTCCAGCAGCAGAGCCAGCGGGTGCAGTGCAGGAAGAGCCTTACTGCTTGTGGCCCTGGCTCTCCCCGTGTGCTTCCAGAGATTCACAAGGTGAATTTCCATTCACAGTGGCTCTGCAAACAGAATGTGGCAGAGTGACAGCGGCTTTGGACCTCTGGGCAGCCAGCGGCAAAGACAAAATTCAGGCCGAGACGCCAGCTGTACACGGATTCCAGGAGGGGCATGGTCGGACCCATGTCAGACGACAAAGAGCCATCCCACAGTTTCCTCCTGCTGACAGCCTGTGTTCTGGGAGAAGGAGATGCAGCTACCCGGGGTGTTGAGGAAAACGGGGCGATTGGGTGTTTGCTCCAGGGTTGCTATGGAGACTCCTCATTATCTCTAAGCTGCAGAGAGATGTGGTGTCAGGACTGACAGTTCACGTCTGTGCTGCAGCTTCTGATAATGCCCTGCGTGTGCACCTGAGCATGCGCACAACGTGCCAGGCGCGTTGCAGACACGACTGCACGGTGCACGCGGGGCTTCACTGCACACGTGCCCCCTGCCAGAGAGCGTGTCAGCTCCTGGGGAGCACACGGGCTTGCCTGCTGCTCAGCCGCTGGGTCAGAACTCTGAATACCAGGGAACAGATGCCAGCTGACTTCTTTGGTAGGGAGAAGCAGAGAGGTGATGGGAAGGAGCAAGAGAAGAGAAAGTCACACCCCGATTGTACCGAGGCTATAGAACCATTTTCAGAAGGCCAATGAAGCCTGCTTACAGCTCACCTTCTTGGCTCTGCAGGCTCCCAGGCACGTGCAACCCATGGGGACCTTGCACTCAGGCCTGAGGTCCCCAGGAGCAGGGCCACCCCACAGATACAGCTTCTAGTCTACTTAGGGGACCCATTTTTGGATGTGGAGCTTATTCAGGTTATATCTGACGAGTGAAGGCTATTTATTGAAATAGTTTGAAAAGCTCACCCCCTGGGCTCTTTTCAGGGTGAGAACACTGTGGACACCCCTGTGCGCGGGGGGTGATGTGCAGCAGGTACCAGCTTGCAAGCCTGTGTGTGGCCCCTGCTCCGCTGTGCCCATGGCTGCTGCGCCCACTGTCTTTCCTCAGTGTCTGTGGCTCTGTGTGCCCAGCTCCTGGCAGGGCACATCGCCGGATCTAGTGTCCCGGTTTGAGACACTGGCCCTGAGCTTTCCAGGAGCCCAGGAGCCAGGGCTCTGTCAGAACGTGTGATCGGTCTGAGCAGTAAAGCCTGGTGGCTTTCACAGTTCCTTTCTCTGCAAGTATAATGGGGCCTGGCTGTGGAGGGTTTGTGTCTGTGTGGCCACCCGAGCTGGTGGCCACCGTCTGCAGGGCTGTGCTTACCAGGTGGCTGGGCTCGTGTCAGTGTCCCCATCGGAAGGACATGCTGGGGCCCGGAGTAGATGAGTGCAGACTCTCCAGCTCTGCTGCTCTGCTGGCCTGAGCCTGGGGGTCCCTCTGATGGTGGTCAGGTCACCGTCACGGCTCCTGGGAAGGGGAGCCACGTCGTCCGGTTCCTGGTCACACATCCGGCCTCTCCTAGGTGTCAGTGCTTCTGCACGGCTGCCATTCCTAATCGCGTATTAATTTTCAGATAAATCGCCTTCATTGTCCCCTCATCGGCGTGGGTGCTGCTGCTCATTAGCGTCTGTCAGCTGCTGTGCTGGCTTCGTGCTTCAGTGGCTGGGCTGTAGTGCACTAATTAAAGATGATCCGGGCTGGCTTCGCAGAAATTAGTATTTTTGGTATCTGAAAACTGGCCTGGAGTATTGCTGAAATTGCTCCTGTGGGTAGAGACACCTGAAGCAGGAGCCTGGGGGACAGTCCCTGCTCTGCTCCGGCAGTGGCCACTGCCTGGCCACACGGTCCTCTCCTGAGCATCACCCCCTGTCCAGTGGGGCAGGTGGAGAGGTGTTTTTGCTTGCTCTTCATGAGCCTGGCCCAAAGACTTCTTTGCCAGCAAAACGTCCCTGCAACTCTTAAAAGTCCTACCCTTTACAGAACTGATTTTCCTGCTTGAAGAAACAAGCCTATCCTAATAGGAAACCTGCTGGGCTGTCAATGAGCTCTTCCACCAGGTGTCTTGTTCCCATGAGCTCTGCCTTGAAGGTCGGAGATCTCTGCCCCGTGGGCTGGCGTGGCCTGCCTGGTCTGGCAGGACCAGCTGGTGCCTGGGTTCGGCGGCCAGAGAACTCCTTTGCTGAGGGAGGACTCACTGGACATCTCGTTCCCAGGCTGCTGGGGGGAGGAGGCATCCTTATCACTCGGCCTCCCCTTCACTCATTAGAGGAGACGGTGCCAGAGACTGCTCCCGCGTCAGTTGCCTTCCTAAGCGTTCTTAGGCACACAGCTCAGGGGCACCAGGCACACTGGCGAGGTGCAGCCTCAGCATGTCCCTTGTGGGGTGTTCTGGTCTCCCCACACTGAAGCTCGGTCCCTGTGCACACTGACTCCCCTCCGCACTGGCTGTCCTCCCTCTGGCTGCCTCTCCGGTGCCGGGTGTGGTGGGTCGTGTGGGCTCTGTGCTTCGGTGACTGCAGTCTTCTGGATAGCGATGTCCCCTGGGGCCACAGTGCTGTGTGTAGCGTGGATGGGCCTCTTCCTTCCAAGGCTTCAGGGTGCTCCGCGTAGCGGGGAGCCACCCTGTCTGTTCTCCCCGGATGCTGGGCGCCTAGAGGCTTCTCCCTCCAAGATCACAGCTGCACAAGTCTCTCTGAGGCCTTCTTTTTGGCAAATTCTTGTGGCACTGTTTCCAAGGGTCGCATACCCTGGGCCTGGGTGTAAAGGTGAATCAGCTCTGTGTTCCCTCCAGGGGGTGGGTAGACGGTTGTGGGCTGCAGGGTTAGAGCTTCAGGCTGACTGAGGTCTGAGGCGGCAGGTGAGTCCTGAGAGGGGGATGGGTGTGGGGCTGCATCCTCAGGTGCACCACAGCGGGTGAGGTGAGCCAAGAGGTGAGGGAGCGGCCTCTGAAGGACCCCCACAGTCTCCATGGAGCCTCCCGGGTGTGGGGGACATCGGGCTACCTGGCCTTGTACACAGAGGGCCTGACACTCAGGGGAGGCCTCTGCTTACATTCTGGCCTGAGAGAGGCTCCCCACTTTGCGCAGGCTGGCACTGGCAGCCTGAGTCAGGGGGTCTCTGGGTCATAGAGGCCCAACAGTGGGCCTCATGATGGCAGGGTGGCTCTGCAGGGTCACTGTCTCCTGAGCCCTTGTGTGGCAGCTCCGGGTTTGGCCTGCTTCTACAGGTGTCTGTGGTGGCCACAGCTCACGGCGCAGGAGTTGGGGAGGTTGGAAATCCAACTGGCCTGCCTCCTGCAGCTCCAAAGGATGCATGGCCTGCCCTGGCAGCACAGCTGTCCCACTGTGGTGCCCTCTCCAGCCATGCCCCCAACCCACTCATCCTCGTCCATGATCGGGGGAAGTGGGGAGGGCAGTGTGGGCTGTGTCCAGGTGGCTCTAGGTGACCCAGATGGCCAGGCCTGTACTCTGAGGACTGGCCTCTGTTCCTTGAGTGGTCAGAGACAGACAGAAACAGAGAGAACAGAGAGAGAGGGAGATGGAGAGATGGAGGGGAAAGACAGAGACCAGAAGGAAGACAGAGGAGGGCCGCGGAGTTATGCAGCAGAGCTAGGTGGGAGGACATTGTTCCCCAGCCGGCCAGGTCACTTTGACTGTGCCACTGAACAAGCAGGACGCTCAGGCTGGCTGGCCGTGTCTCACAGCTAGCATGCAAGGAGCCCACAGGTGCTCCTCTGTGATGGTGGTGGCCTGTCCCCTGCCTGGAACCTGAAACTATCCTGGACTTGCTGCTGTGTGGCCCCAGCCTGGCCAGGCTCTCACCACTGTGCCACTGTGCTGTGTCTAGCTCCTTCACTTCCTCTTCTTCCTCCTTCCTTCCTTCTTTTCTTTCTTTCTTCTTTCTTTCTTTTCTTTCTTTCTTTCTTTCTTTCTTTCTTTCTTTCTTTCTTTCTTTCTTTTTTTGCAGAACTGGGGATTGAACTCAGACCCTTGCACTTGCCAGGGAAGCTCCTTCACTTCTTAACCTGGCTCTGTTCCTAGGAGAGTACAGGTTAGTTACAGGTAGTGCTTTCCCCATCTGTGACGCTGGGTGCTACCTACAGAGAAGCCCTCTGCTCGCATTCACTGCCTCCCACCATTCTTGGTTGCTGTTTTTGATTGCTGATTTGGGACTATGGAATTTTAGAATTGAAGGGGATGTCTAGATCATTTGGTTCTGCTCTGTTATTTTCAGAAAAAACAAACCCAGAAATCCAGAGAGGAGGCATCCACTTGAGGTTTGCACAGCTGATTACTGACAGAGCCACACCAAACCTTTGGTCTTGGATTCCTCTTCTTTTCCCAGCAAGTTTCCATGGTGACTGTGATAAGTTTGGGTTGGTCCACAGTTGCCATAGAGACCATGATGAGGTTGGATTTGCTTAGAGTCTCCAAGATGATTTTGAGTTGGTCTACAGTTTCCATGGAAACCATGATGAGTTTGGGTTGGTCCACAGTTTCCATGGAGACCACGAAGAATTTGGGTTGGTCCATAGTTTCCATGGAGACTGGTCCATAGATGCCTCCTCCCACTGAGTCAGTTTCTCCTGATTTCCCCATAGGAAATGCAAAGAACAAACTTGCTCATTAGAAATTGCTCCTGCTTTCTTTAGTTCTTTTTACATTTTGCTTTGTGATGCTCTGAGATGTGTTTGTCTACATATTTACTCCTCAAATAAAACATGAACGCCTTGCAGGTAGAATTCTGTCATATTATCTTTTTCTTCATGCACAGTGCTCAGCAGGACCCCAGAAAAGGTGTATATTCTGAGTTGTGTTAGCTAGTCCCTTACTCAGAGGCATGTGCTGGGCACCTGTAATCTGCTAAGCACAGCTTGTTACACTTATTGTTTTTGATTACATTTGACTTTCCTCTTCCAAAAAAGTAAAAAATAAGGAAGTAACAAAGAGATAAGATTGATGTATTTAAAGGCCAGCCAAATAGCTCAGTGGATGAAAGTGCCTGCTTAGGCAGACGCAGCAGCCAGGGTTCGATCCGCGCTGGCCCCACTCCCGGGGTGTGCTGAGAGGTGACTGAGACTGGGCCTGATGGTGTGCGCCTGTAATCCCAGCTCTTTGGGATACTGAACACGGGCAGATCATTATGATTCCAATCTAAGTAGTGAGACCCTTAGACCCCTACTAAAATACAAACAACAATAATAACGACAACAAAAACAACAACAACAAACCAGATTGATGTCTTCGTATTTGAAGTTGAAATGTGGTGTGTGTTCACGTCTGTGAAGGGTGTTGGGCTCTGACACCTGGCCTCAGGCACCAGCCGAGAGGGGAGAGGCGGCCTTCTTGAGCTGAGAACTGCTCATGAGAACTTCTTGAGTTTCCCCTTTGGCCTGGAGGTGCACAGCCCTTGGGCTGAACTGGTTGCTTCTGGCCTTGTGGTGGACCACAGGCTGGAGCTGGCAGCAGCTGGCCTGGGTGTGGGGCCCCGCTGGTTTGTGCTCACTGTTGTGTCCCACAAGGCTCTCAGGTGTAGCAAGCAGCCTGGCCTTGGCCTGACATGGGATCTGCTCCCTCCTGCTCCTGGTGTGGGGACCTGCTTCCCGCCTGTTCTGCGGTGCTATTTCCTTGAGAAGATGGTGGCTGGTGGCTGCTGAGCTGCAGAGCCACATGCAGGGCGAGAGTCTTCCTGACCCTGGCCACACACCACAGGATCTCTCCACAGTGCCCCCAGGACAGAGCACCTGTGGAGAACCAATGGCAGCGGGCACAGGCCAGCAGAACCACAGGCCTATACGCCCGTCCTTGTCTCAGTCCCCAAGAGCTTCCTTTCCCTGGAGTGAGGTCATGTGGTGTGGTGGTGCAGATTCCTGAGCTGCCCAGGACCTAGAGCTCACAATTCAGGTTTCCCGACTCGCTCACTGTGCCAAGCACCAGCTGGCCACGTACTGTCCTGTAGCCTTGCAGCTCTCCTTTGTGGGCCTGGGCTGTGACAGAGAAAAGGCACGGTAGCTTCGAGCACTTGGGGCTGACTGAGTGTGTGCATGCGTGTCTGTGTGTGCATGCATGTCTGTGTGCGCACATGTGTGTGCATGCATGTAGGGATAGTGCCTGGCACATCAGAAATCACATGTGGGCATCAGCTCCTGTGTTGAGAGTGGACATGCACGGAGGATTTTGTTAATTTACATCGGACAAACATGCCCCACCTGTAACTTCCTAAGCCAAATACCAGGACACAGACTCTGGCTGGAAGGCAGGTACCGGGGTCAGGATGGCCACAGAGGTGAGCTGGACAGTTCTGAGGGCCTAGGGTGGGTAGTCCTAGGAGGGCTGGGTGTGAGCCCTGGCATAAGTGGTGGCACGTGTTGGCGGGGCCCTGCTCTCCACGCCTGGGCTCCCATGTGGTAAGGTGCTTACCACACCTGAGCAGCATCCTGGTTCCTCCTGGCTGTGAAAACAAATGCCATCTCTCGGGGCTTGGGGACAAGCAGACCTGTCCTTCATAGGAAGTGCTCTCTGAGCAGGGCCTGCTGCTGGGTGCACGAGGGGCCTTCTCATGTGTTCTCACCTGCGAAGGCCATGGCTCGCTCTGGGGCCTCCTAAGGCCTGGCTCTTCACAGCTCTCCCTAACGAGCTCCTCAATCAGGTCCTCATGTTGTCACCTGAGGTACAGAGGACCCTGTAAGTGTGGTCTGCATGGAGTTTGATCACAGTACAGTCTCCCCTGGAGGCAGAGCCACCTGCACATGTCCCCATGCCTGATGACTCCTGTGGGCCTGCTTGTTAGCTGAGCAGCCTGGTGGCCTGCAGGCCTGACCAAGGGGCAGCCATGTGTGTACTGCTGGGTTTCATGCCAGCCTTATTACGGCCTGCAGGTGATGGAGTGATGGGCGCCTGGCCATTCACAGACAGGGACAGGGCTGCTCCAGGGTGGCTCAGTGCCCCCATCTGTCCACATCCTAGTTGTACAGGAGCCTTCCAGACCCACCTGAGTGCGGCAGCTGCTTGCCACTGCCCTCCTGTTCACCTGTCCCTGCCTTCTGTGGCTAGTCAGTGCTGCTGAGCTGCTGTGAAATCCTGGAAGAGAAGCAGTTTCCAGAGGGACAGGCCCCAGGTTGTCTACCCTTGTGTTTAAGAACCAAGCTGCCAGACTGTACAGTGGCTTGGCCTTGGCGAGGCTCACGGACCTCAGGCTTCTGGGGCCGGGGCCTGGGCTCTGCTTGGGCCGATGCCTCGGGGCTCTGGGGTGCTTCCTCCCAGGACCCATCTGAGGCTCCTGGGTGTCGGGTGCAACTTGCAGAGCTGTGACTGCCCAGACCTCCTGGGAACACAACTGTGCCCTGCTCAGCTGCAGGGTGCACAGCGGGCAGGATGGAGTTCAGAGAAGCTCTTTCCTTCTGGAGCGTAGAGACTCCTGGCTATCCTGGCTCCGCTCTTCTCCAAAAGCAGCCGTGAGCAGCCCTGGGGTCCTGCAAGAGGAGGTTTCTGGCATCTGTGGCCTTCCAGGTCCCAGGACAGCCAAAGGGGAAGCTCCTGTTTGGCAGGTATGAGGACAGCATGTCAGGGGTTCTAGGGCCTGGGAAAGAAAGGGAGGGCGCCTCCTGAGAGAAAACAGACACCCGGAGGCCTGGGGTCACAGGCTGAGCTGTGGTAGGGACAGCAGCTGCCTACAGGGGGGTTCCTGTTCAGATCCAGCACAAGGGGGCCCTGTCTTGGTCCTGACCCACAGAAGAGGGTACCTGTTCTGGCCCTGCACTAGGGGTCCCTGGCCTGGTTTCTGGGCAGGTGAATATCGACTTTGGATGTGGGGTTACTTGTATACTACCTGAGGGAGGCTGTGCTCGATCCTCAGCGTGTGCTTGTGAGTGTGTGTGTCAGATCAAGTGTGCACCTTGCAGGAATGTGTGTGCATGAATGTGTAAGTGAAAGAGGTGAGTTTTGGGCCCACGGCACTCCTGTGTGGTGGTGTGTCGCAGTGAGTGCCCCCTGCACATGTGAGCCCGTACATAGGAGCAGGTATGCGTGCCTGCCGAGTGTGGCCATGTGCGTGGTGTGTGTACCATGTGCGTGCTGGAGTGCTACGCATGAACACACGTGTGCTGCTTTTCCTGACCTCCGGGTGTTCTTGTCTGGGTCTCTTGATATCCACGCGGCAGGCTGAGCAGTCCTAGCCCTCCTGGCTCCTGGGCTTCAGCCCTGGGTGGATTCCGAGACTGGAGCTCCCGTCTCAATAGAGCCTGGTGCTTTTAGGAAGGTGGCCACCAGGGGTCACTGTTGCTGTTCGGTCCTCAGGGCCCGAGTCCTGGCGCTGAGAAGCAGGCAGTGGGTGCTGGAGGAGTCTCCAAATTCTACGTGAAGGATTACACAGCATTTTGCAAACCTGAACACACGGTTTTGTGACCATGGAGAGAAGCAGCCCGGGTCCCAGCCCTAGCTCTTGAGTCTCACCCTTGCGAGTTCTGCTCACTGGATCGCTGGCCCACAATCATTTCAGTACAGCTTCTGGCCCGTCCTCCTCGCAGACTGCGAGCTGTGGGCCCTTTTCTTTCTCCTGATCACAAACAAGAAGAGGACTGAGGGAGCTGAGACTGACGCTCATCCCGGGACAGCTGAGGGACGAGGACAGGGTGTCAGGGATCCCAGGGCCTGGGAAAGAAAGGGAGGGAAGACAGACACCCGGAGGCCTGGGGTCACAGGCTGAGCTATGGTAGGGACAGCAGCTGCCTACAGGGGGGTTCCTGTTCAGACCCAGCACAAGGGGGCCCTGTCTTGGTCCTGACCCACAGAAGAGGGCGCCTTGCGTGCAGGGTGGCTGAAGGGGCTGTCTGCACACGATGGGCAGGCGCATGTGTGTGCCATAGCAGTTGCCCCATGGGAGTTACTCTGCTAGTGGTGGTTCTGGACTTGCTAATTCCCAGGTCCTGGAAGTATGCCTAAATGGGTCATGAAGCCGTGGAGATAAGCAGAGGAAATGAATGGCAAATGGAAATAAAAATAGACACAGTATCAGGGAAGATGAGATTGCTGTATCTGCAAAGGAAGCTGAAGTCTGCTGAAATCTGCTCCATCAGAGCACGCACGGGGAAGGGGGCCCTGTGATGTCACTGCCCAGCCATGGACCTTGGCTGAGGGGGACATGGACGGGGTATGGCCTCAGACGTCATACTCTGCAGTGGTAGGAAGAGGCACTGGCCCAGAGCCCAGGGATTCCACAGGGATCTCCACAGAGAGGTGCCAGGCAACCTGACCGCACCGCTCTTAGCTCTTAGCCTGACTCACAACTAGGTCTCATGACTGTCTCTCCTTGCACACTCTTGGATGCCAGCCTGGGACCCCCAGCTACTTCTAGGCAGAGCACCTCAGTTATGGGGGACCCAGGCCAGTTTGTCCATCCACGTCCTGAGGGTTTGACTGGATGGTTCTGGGCCATCCTCTGAGAGACCACAGTCATGGGAAGTGGAGGGACAGGCCCTCTGGCACCAAGGCCCTGCAGGGACCCTGGGCAGTAGAGCCCTGCCCTTCTCTACAGCACACTTCCTCTGCTCAGAGCACTGGCTGCTCTAGGACCCTGGCCAGGGAGGGAGGGATGGGAGAAAACCAGCCCTCTGACTTTAAGTGGAGAGACAGGGCAGGGGTCAGTACGCATGCCTGCCTCTCTAGGGCATCCCCACCTTGGGCTGGCAACCAGCAAGTTCTTCATCCGTTGGGAGGGGTGGGCACCTCTTAATTTATCTGTATTCCAGCAAACCAGGCCTGTGACTCATGGGAGGCACTTCCACAGGTGTCCCTATGTCCCTCCCACTCCTCCTCCTCCTCCTCCTCTTTCTCTCTCTCTCTCTCTCTCTCTCTCTCTCTCTCTGTCTCTCTCTCTGGAATCAAACTCAGGACCTTGTGCTTGCCAGGCAGGTGCTGAGCTATATGCTCTCTTGGGTGAGCCATGCATACTGGGAGAATGTGAGCTGGTGGAATGTAGGTTCTAGAGCAGTGACCCTTTCCTTCTGGGGAGTCATGAGGGAGAGGTGGCCCTGGGGGTGTTGACCTGCGCAGAACACTGGCTGGTATGGAGGTCACACGTGTGAGCGTGCATGTGAGTGTGTGCATGCATGCAGTTGTGTGTGTGAGTGTGTGCACCTGGGCACATGTATGTGTGGAGATGTGAGTGTGTAGGGGTTAATTGTGTGTATACATGTGAGTGAGCTTGTGTGCACATATTCACACCTGGGAGAATGCTGTGCATAAGAAGTGTGTGGAAGTGCATGCATTGTGTGCATAGGTACATGTGTGTGCATATCTTGTGGGTGGGGCTGGAAGGCCATGCATGCATTGTGTGTGCGTATGCACACATGTGTACATATGTCTGTGGGTGGGGCTGGAAGGCCGTGCATGCATTGTGTGCGCATATGCACACGTGTGCGCGTAAGCCTGTGGGTGGGGCTGGAAGGCCATGCATGCATTGTGTGCGCATATGCACACGTGTGCGCGTATGCTTGTGGGTGGGGCTGGAAGGCCATGACAGCCTACAGACCTAGAGAAGGCTGAGATGTGCTGAGTGTCAGTTGCAGGGTAGGACAGACACTTGGGCCCTGGGATGGACCCAGGCCTGCTTGTCTGTCCACATGAGGTGAGCCATCCTCTGAGGTGACACTGGTAACATGGCTTCTGCATGTGGGGCCAGCACGCCTGGGAGTGGCAGTGGACACACGGTGATGACCAAGATTAGCTCTACTTTGAGACAGTCTTTAAAAATCCAGCCAGGAAGTCAGCACCTTCCCTTCAAACTGAAGGGAAGGCAAAAGTAGGCAAAACTGATCCCCAGTTCTAGGCCACATCAGTGACATGCCTCATTTTAAATAGGGCTTTTGTTCCTGTACTGCTCCACTTGTGCTGAAGTCACTTAAATGGAGGTGGCACCGGCTCTTGGTGCCTTGGCGCCCTTTCTCTGTTCATCTGCAGTGTCGTCTAGGGTTGGGTGGTCTCCTGCTCTGCCCCATAAGGGCTAGGGCCCTTCTAGAATTTTTGGCACCTGGGGACAATCCAGTGGCCACAGTTCAGGTAGATTCCTACAGAGCAGCCTGCAAGCGTCAGGCCCTGTGTGGCAGTGTTTGTGGCATCTCGGGTCCCTGTGAGTCAGGCAGTCAGAGTAACATGTTGTGGGTGTGCTGGTGTGTGCATGTCCACGTTCACACACGTGGACACATTATTGCTACCCGTGTGCACACCTGAGTATGCCTCCTGGGTGCTCATGCACATGTGTGCACACATGTGCCTGTGCGTCTGTATTTCTAGCTGCATGCGTGCAAAGCTTTGTTGGGCGATAATAAGGACAACGACAGGCAGGCCGGAGTGCGCAGTGTCATCTCCCTTCTCTCAGGTGAGAGGAGGGAATCTTTTCTCAGCTCCACAGTGTTCATGATTTTGTGGCCCCCGATCTCTGGGTGAGGCTTGAAGCCAGGAGCTTCACATGAAGCCAGGGCTTGAAGAGGTGCCGGACCCTTGGCCAAGGCTCCAGAGCCGGGCTACAGGAAGGGTGCA
>NW_004524603.1:672600-679343 GCF_000260255.1 Octodon degus
CAGGCACACAGAGAGGAAGCAGACAGGCAGAGGACCCTTGGCCAAGGCTCCAGAGCCGGGCTACAGCAAGGGTGCAGAGCAGGCACACAGAGGAAGCAGAGAGGCAAAGCAGATGCGCTCTGATGAGGAGCTTTGGTTCCAGAAGGGTCTTGGCGCTGAGCTTGTGTGGACACTGATGCGGGTACCACGGAAGGCTCCATGTGGGCCGGCGTGCTGGGCTCAGCCTTCTGGGTGGTTTTGGGGTGAGGCACAGCTGCTGACCAAGAGGCATCCCTGGGGCATCATTAGGGAGGGGGTCGGCGGGCGTGCGGGTCCCCCTGTTGCCGGTGCCCCGAGGTAGTTCTCCCGTGTCTCGGCCGCACAGCTCTGGGCCCTGAACGGTGACATGCTCCTGGGCTGCGCCCTGCTTCCAGCCTTGGCTTGTTCAGCTGTTTTCCTCTAGAGTCTAGGGGCAAAGCAGTCAGTGGCTGGTTCTGCCTTAACCTTCAAGTCATGAAGTGCGTGATTAGCTAACTCTTTTAAAGTAAAGCAATATTTTGAATTATATGTATTTAATATATTCTATGTATGTTTGAAAGAAAGGATTCAAGAAATCTAATAAATATTATTCTGAGAACATATTTACAACATTGTTTGCAAAACATCAAATTTAAGAAATAATGCCATTGTACCTGAGAAGAGAAATAACTACCTGGAAAATCCTAAAGTACATAGGAAGTGTCTCTAGCCTTTTTTCCTTATGGAAACCTGAAGGGTTTTGAGTTTCCATAGGAAGGTGATCCCCCCCATGTCATTGGGGGTGTTCAGTTCCCCACAGACAGATTCTCCTGTAGTCACCACCAAGTTCTGGGTGCCCACTTCTGGGGAGCACTTGGGGGCTGAACCCCAGGCCTTTCCCCACCACCACATATCCCCCTGCTGGCTTCCTTGGCTAGTGGGGTCCCAGGTGGTGCCTGCTATTGGGCTGGGGTGCAGCTGGAAGTCCAGATACCTGGGCCGCGTTGATGGCAGAGCACCCAATGTTTACCAGGAGGGTTGGTCACCAGATGGCCCCAGAGATTTCTGAGCTGAGGTGAGGGACTGCCCTGCCCTGCCTGTGGAATGTCTGTGGTTTGCTGACTCGAGCCTTGGAAAAGAACTTTCAGGATGTGTCAGTCAGAGACATAAAGAGATTTATGAGGTGGAAGTTTCAAGTAAAAGAAAGGGTGCAGGGGAAAAAAAAAGACAGAGAGAGACAGACAGACAGACAGAGACACAGAGAGAGACAGACAAAGACAGATAGAGACAAAGAGAGAGAGGGACAGACACTTATGCTGGGATCATTTGTGCTTGTCCTGAATTGGAAACCCCGGGAAAGGGTGGCTCACCCTCAGAAAGGCGTTGACTCACTTTGCAGGTATGGATGGCACGTTGCTCCTGGCTTTAAGACAGGCAATTGAAGCACTCCTTGAATGGTGTCAGCCCATCCCTTTATCTTGGGATCAGGTTCCTGCTCTGTCTCACTAAAGCCAGCTTACAGACTTTCAGCACGGGGTTCCTGACGAGTTTTAGGTTTGATTGCTCCAGAAGGATGGAGTCTCATTTAACCAAAAGAAGCTGACATGGATGCCAGGGCCACTTCCACTGGGTTGTGGGCCAGCGTCCTTTAAAGTGCATTTTTAGTTATGATTGCCTTGTCTCCTTTCTACCTGTCTCTTTTCCTTCTATCCTGCTGGTTTCTCAGGTCCTTGGGTCCTGAAGCAGGGCTTGGATGCTGGGGGCTGACCCAGGATTTGGGGAGTCACTGGCCAGGTCCTAGCCTGGGAATCGAGAAACCCAATTCTATTTTCCCCTTGGCCGTCTGGCCTTGGACTTGCACCCGTCTGCAAAGGGTTGGGCTTTTTCCTGCCCCTTAGTGCTCCTGTACACTGCGTCCTTCACTTTTTGTGAACAATTTGTAGCTGTTGCTGCAGCTCATCTCTTCTCCTCTCTTCCCTAGTCTGCCCCCCAGAACATAGTACGTGCTTGCGCGCGCGCGCACACACACACACACACACACACACACACTGTTCTCAGAATTTGATAGGGAAAGAGCAGGAACATCCTCTTTGTGGCCCTGGGTGGGGCTGCAGGCCCTGCGTCCACCCCAGGGGAGCCATTCTGGCCTGGTGTGGCCACTCTGTGGGGTGGAGGCTGAGCAGGGCATCTGCTGAGGAGGGCCAGCGACAGGAGGCTGCGTCCGCGTGGCTCTGCTGCCTGCTCCACACTGCTGGGCCGGTTGTCCTCTGCAAGCCCGGTTTGCAAAGTGCCGTAGAAATCCCAAGGTGCGCACACACTGAGACTGTGTTCTGCTAACCCTGCTGTGGTGGTGAGCTCACCTGTGGGATTCTTGGGCCAGACTTCTGGGCAGCCCAGCCCGGCCAGGGCAGTCTGCTCGTCACACTGGCTGCTGCATCTGAATGACCTTCTGAGCCACGCTGGTAGCGAAGCTTGTGAACAATGCAGGACACCATTTCCCTCCGTGGCCTGGGTCTGCAGATGGCTGCCCTGCGTGGGAAGCACTAGACCCTGAATTAGTCCTTTGTGTGAGCCGGACAAGGGGATTTGAATTTTTGGGGCCTCCGCCAAGCTCATCTCGAAGAGCACAGTTCCTGAATAAGGACTCTAAGGACTGATGGGCGCAGGCTGCTAGAGGCCGTGGCTCACAGGGCTGTGAGCCGAGGGGGCTGCCACTGAGGGCACTGGGGTGAGAGCTAGCTCAGCCTGGTGGCTGTGGCACCTCTGTGACCCTGCTTGCTGGTCATCAGAGCAGGCTGCTGGCTCCAGCCGTCCTGGGGCATCCTTGAGGCCTGTGCAAGTTAGTGTTCGTGTTTCCTGAGTGTCTGTGTTCCCTGCAGAGTGGGCCCCGAGCATTGGTGGCTATCTGTCACTGAGTCAGCAGCCGCAGGTCTCACGACAAATGTGTGCAGTATGAGGAGGGGTGGGAAGCCGAGCGCAAACGCTTAGAGGTGTGGGGTGCATGTGGGGTCCCCATCTCTGCACTGAGGCATTGCAGGCCCGTGGGACTTCAGACGGCCTTGGGCCCCTAGCCGCTTTTCCTCTGCCTTCTGCTCTGGTGATTCCTGTGACACTTGGTTCTCTATCAGGGAAAGCTTTTTGAATGCACTTGTGTCCTCGAGGACCCGGCTTCTGAAGCGCACTGTCCCAAGGCTACTGTGCGGAGCTAGTCAGGGTGCATGTGGGCCTTCCCCACCTCTGAAGATAAACGCTCTCTCTCTTGCCTTCCTCTTCCACAGATGGAGTGTTTGGAAGGTGCCAGAAGGTTCCAGCTCTGGACGCATCGCGCTATGAAGTGTCACCTGTGGCCCTGCAGCACCTGAGGGGCACCTTGCAGGCACTGTCCAGCACAGGTAGGCTGGGCAGCTGCGCCCTTGTCAGTGCCCAGGAGGCCTGTAGGGTTGAGAAGATGGGAGGCTCATGAGCCCGGCCTGGCATCTAGAAAGGTCTGTGCCAGGAAGGCTCACCAGGGTGTCCCGTCTGGACCATGGGTGGGAATCACGGGGGCTGAGGAACCGATGCTGAGGCCTCTGCAGAGAGCTGGCTGGCTAGGGCTCAGGCCAGGCACATCCCAGTCTGACGATCAGCTGTGGTCCAGTCTGCACTGGCCCAAGGCCCTGCTCAGTGCCGTACACTACATTGGTGGCAAGAGATTCCTCTCCCCTGTATACTTCACAGAGGTGCTAAGATCCTTTAAGCAATTAGTCATTTTAGAGGTGTACACGATTGCATTGCACACACAGCTTGTACGGCTCCTGATTTAACTTTCTCTGTATGTAATTATACACAGAGGGCGGCATCGTGAGGTCAGAGCCTCACAATCTGCTCCTGAGATGGTCGCGTCTACACTCTCCCTGGACAAGAGCCAGGCTATGGCCACACATAGTCTCATAGCTCAGAGTGGCGCAGGGGGACATCCTGAGTCTCACAGTCAGGACCTAAGTCTCCATTGCTGTCACACAGGGGAGCAGGGCAGCAGTGCAGCCAGTGACCCTGTGACTCGTGGCAGGAGCTCTGGCGGCACTTGGTCACAGTGCTCCGGGGGTGGGTATGCTGCTGCATGAAGGCTTGTGGTCCAGGGCCTTGGGGCTCCCCCTGCCCCTCCACAGCACCACAGGTGCTGCCTCAGCCGAAGTCTCTGGGAGGTCCGTTGATGGCGTTTGCCATTCACTGCTGCCAGGTCCCTGGGTGGCAGCTCACGCTGTCCCACCATGCAGCCTGTGAAGTTTGCCCAGAGTCACAGGACCATCATGAGGGCATGGCAGAGGTTGGGCAGGGGCAGTCAGCAAGCTGGCGCCCAGATGGAAAGCTGTGCCTATGTGTGACCTCAATCTGGGAGTGAGGGCAGGGGTTGTGGGGGCAGTGGGGGTGGCAAGAGCTACTGGGGCCTGCAGCCGCCTCCCTGCAGCCGCCTCCCTGCAGCCGCCTCCCTGGAGCTGCTCTGCCGATGGGCACCTGTTGGCTGAGTCATTTCCTTTCCACATCTCATGACTGAAACCATGAATACAAAAGCTCACTGCATGAATATTACAAAGATGTCAACACTGCATCTTAGCTGGGTGGGATGAGAGAGAGGGATGGTGTGAACACACGTCCTAACACGTGCAGCCAGCTCTGGCCATGTCTGCCTGCTGTCACCTCGCTTCTGCCCCACCAGCACGTGCCTCTGCCCTCCGCAGGGGTGGAGGGCCACCTGCTGTCCTTCCTGGGTGGACCAGTGTCTTATGCTTCTTTGTGACCTATAGTCATGGGACATGGGGTCAAAGAGCCTCTGCATCTCTGACACAACTCCTAACTCGGGCTGGGCAGTGGCAGCTTACTGCCCCCTCTTCTTTCTGGAGCCGACTTCTAGCCAACTGAGCATAAATTCTCGGGGATAGGAAGTAGAAACTTAGCTAGTGAATAACTTGGGTAACGTGATGTGTTCAACCCCATGGGTCCTGGGCTGGGGAATCCTGGCAGGGGGATGAGGAGTACCGTGCCCTGGTGCCGATTCAGAGCACGCAGCTTCCTGGAGAAGCTGGCCTGGCCCTGCAAGATGTTGGTCTGCTTTCCACGGGCTGTGCCACATTTGTCCACCAGAGTTCGGGGTGGCGGGGGCAGGGCAAGGCTGCTGGAGAGTCGGCCACACCTCTCCTCAGCTGTGCACTGAGCCTCGGCCAGCAGCCACACGGTGGGGAGCAGCCTAACAGGCCTGCACTGCAGCCTCTGCAGCCGAGAGCTGAAACGGAGCTTTCCTCCCTGTAGGCGGAGGTGTCTCAGGCCCGCTGTCACGGCGACAGGAGGCTTCCCCATGCCCTGCTCCCCACTCCGAGCCCCGGCACCCCCCGTCCTTCTCTCTCTGGAGTTCTGCCATGTCCAGGAAGTCGCACAGGCAGCGCCAGCCCGGCTGCTTTCAGGTGGAAGCAGGCACGACGCTTCCTGCAGTTTCTCCGAGGCTTAGCGCTCGGCTCTTCGCCACTGCACTCGGTCGCGTGGCTCGGGAGCCCCAGGTCTTGTGTTCGCTCACCTACTAGCGGGGGCGCCTCATTTGCTTCTGAGCTGCGGCAGCCGTGGGTGAAGCGGCTGAGGCTTCACGCGCAGGGTTTTGAGACAAATGAGACAACACGAACTCTCCACGCATCCAAGTAGGTCTCGGGTGTGGCCTCACGGCACACATGGCAGCAAATATTTCCTGTCGAAGGAAGCTGCCACCTTGTCCTCCAAGGTGCCTGTGGAGGCCCGTGCAGGTCGCTTACGCTGACTGAGTCCCAAAGCTTCTCGGACATTGGTCAAATGTGAGCAGTCAGACAGTTGCTGTGAAAGTCAAATGAAACAAGGCATGCAAGACATTGTGTGAATGCGAGAGCTTGCAAATGTTAAGTGTTTTGATTCTGTACTGCTAAGTCATGGCAGCTGCTATCAGCTGTTACACTTACTCATTTGAAGTGGGATACAGCAATGTTTTACGCGTTGGTTATTCCTGCACAACAAGAGCGATTTCCCAGGGGAGAGCACACACTCTAGTTCTCACCCGAAGGTAAGGGTGGCAGGGCACTGCAGCGCGGGGGCTCAGGGGCAGATGCTCCTCCTGTGAAGCTGCCACATGGGTGTAAAATGTGCCACTGGGCCTCTCATGCCTAGGCCTTTACCTGGCAGGACTCAGGGCCGGGGACATGTGAGGTTCGTTCACTCTCAAGGCTGGATGCTGAGGATTTAGTGGGAGCCCAGTCTGTGTGTTTTTGTCAGACTGTGACACACAGGGAGGAAGCCTTGGGACGAGGCACCACAGCTCCTCTAGGTTGCATTCTGAGCCAGCAGTGCCGTGGGCTCCTGGCATTCCCTCCTTCAGGCACGCACAGGTGGCTAATGCTGTGGCCTGCAGATCCTTCCAGAAAGAGGATTTGGGGAGGGAGCAGGGCAACATGGGCCCCAAGGGCCTGGAGCGGGCCAGGGGGTGGCACAGGGAGGCCTGTTTCTCTTCTTTCAGAAAAAGACATGTATTTAAGTGGAGATCAGTTATATTTTGTAAGTATATGACCCAAAAGCTACACTGAGTCGTGCACTACCAAGCAGGTAGGGAGCCTGTTACCGGCATTTATTATTATTATTATCATTATTCCATAATCCCATTTGTAGTTCAAACCACCTGTCACGGTGTGACGGCTGATCTAGGTGACACTGTGTGGGGGCTGCCTGGGTGACGCTGCGTGGGGGCTGCCTGGGTG
>NW_004524603.1:679443-684412 GCF_000260255.1 Octodon degus
CGCTGCGTGGGGGCTGCCTGGGTGACGCTGCGTGGGGGCTGCCTGGGTGTCGCTGCGTGGGGGCTGCCTGGGTGCTCGGTAGGGCACTGCTGCTGCTGCTGCTGCTGCTGTGTGTGTGCGACTCTTTTGGCTCCTGGAGGAAGCTGGTGAGGGAGGCTGCCGGCTGCAGGGGAGCCCGGCCCCACCGAGCACAAAGCTGGGCGTGGTGTCCCTTTATCTCTCTTGGTGTGGGGCCTCTTCTGCTCTGGACAGGCCGGGACTCAGGAGCTCACAGTGACCCCTCAGCACCTCCCCTTCAGCTTCAGCTGAGCACTGGATCTCCAGCGTCCCTGGTTCTGCAGCTGCTAGGCCTCGGCGGAGCCAGGCCCCCAGCACCCAGGGCCTCCAGCCTATAGGCAGCCTATAATCCAGGGAGCCAGTCCCCGCGCCCTCCCCTGCCCACCCCTCCCTCCTCCTTTCTCACCCCATATCTCCATTTCTCTTCTCCCTCCTTCCCCTCTTGTTCCCCACCATCTCTCCAGTGGCTCATCCCTGAGAACACGACTAATACATACAGGTTTAGGAATGGTCTCTTTGTATCACTTGTACTTTTTTAAAAGTTAAGACTCTTTGGCTTAAATCTGTCAACAGTTTCTACTGAATTCTGTAAGAAAGTTAGAGAAAATCTAACACCAATACCCCTCAAACTCTTTAATGAAATTGCAAAGGAAGCAGAACTCCCAGAATCGTTCCTGGGAGCAAGTATCACCCTGAGTCTAAAACCAGAGGTGGACCAACCAAATAGAACTGCAGGCTGACTTCAAAGAGCACAGATGCAAAAGTCATCAAAGATACTGGCAAACGGAATCCAACAAATCAATGAAAGGTCATATACGATGACCAAATAGGATTTATTCCAGGAATGTAAGACTGGTCCAACATAGGCAAATTAATAAATGTAGTATACTTCATCAACAGAAACAAGGACAAAAAAAAAAAAATCACATGATCTTCTCAGAGATGCAGAAAAAGCATTTGACAAGATCCAGCATCCACTGATGATAAAAGATCCTGAAGAAAATAGGTGAAGGTCTTTATCTCAGTCTGATAAAAGTTATTTATACCAATCCAATGGCTAATGTCAGACTAAAATAGGGAAAAGATGAAGGCTTTCCCTCTAAAATCAGGAAAGAGATAAGGATGGCTGCTATGACCACAACTGTTCAATGCAGTTCTGGAAGCATTAGCCAGAAAACTAGACAGGAGGAAGAAATAAAAGGGGTATTATGACAGTTGACCTTGAGTAAGAAACACCAAAAGACTGGATCAGATGACTGGATCACTGATGATTGGCTAGTTCTGGGTGTGGCTGAGGGGATGAACTGAAGACAGAAGACCTGCCCTGGGCGTGAGTGACAGCAACCAGTTGGCTGTAGCCTGGATGGAATAAAAAGGAGGGAGAAAAGGACAGCTCCCTTTGTTTCTTCAGAAGAGCTTCAGTCTTTGCCATCACCTTGGGAGTCCGTTCCTGGCTTCCAGTACAGGCCTCTCAGCCTCCTGCTATGCACTCACACGGGGTGCTTCAGGGAGCTCCAGGTCTTTGAGCTATGACTAGATCTTGTGGCTCTTCAGCCCACGGTGAGCCATTTCACTCTCTTCCACATATGATTTTGCAGGTGACCATTGTAAGCCTACCTTGTATATTCTTAGATATTTAGATACCTTATATTAAATACGTTTCTCTAGTGAGCACTGACTGATATAGATATGGACATGGAAGAAGGAAGTTAAATTATCATTACTTGCGGTGATGCGGCTCTCCACACAGAAGACCCCAAAACCCCCATGAAGCGCACCTAGAACCAGTGACCAAATTCAGTCATGTAGCAACATAAAAAGTCAACACTCAGAAATCGGTAGTGTTCCTGCATACCAATAATAGAAGAGGAAGTTCAGGGAAACAATACCTTTCACAGTACTGTCAGAAATGGAAATCCTTAGGGATTAACCTAGCCAAGGAAGTGAAACAACTCTAAAATGAATGCTACTGCCCTCGGAAAGAGATCAAAGAAGACATCAGAAGATGGAAAGATAGCCTCTGTAGGGAAAATGGCCAGGTAGACATTCCTCATACATCGACCAAGCTCTGTTCCTTTGCCCAGGTCACTAAATGAAGAATTGCATATAGTATGTACAATAAAATATTCAGAATGAAGAAATGGTCAAAGGAAACTCCAACTCAATGACTTTGCTTTTACTTGCCTGACTATTATATGCAGTATTATAACATAGAGCCTCAGTACTGTGCTATATGGTCAGCAAAAATGACAGAACTGTATAGACTAGGTACAGTGAACACTGAGGCCCTATAAGCAAGATGTAATGGCCAAACCAAAAGGGAAAAAAAAAGGCAAGTTGTAAGTCAGCAAGGGTTGTAAGTTCAAACAGCATGCCTCAGTTCTAAGTCCAAGCAGTCATTAAATAAATATGTCATTAAACAAGGAACATCTGTACTTCCAAAACTGTTATACAGATTTTACACAGTTCCAGTCAAAATATCAACAGCACTCATTAAAGAACTAGAGAAAGCAATCCTAAAATTCATATAGAATCAGAAGAGACCTGGAATAACAAAAGCAATTCTGGGAAACAAGGGCAAGGCAGGGGGCATCACAATCCCTGACTTCAAGTTATACTACAAAGCTACAGTGATAAAAACAGTATGGCATTGGAGAAAACAGACATATGGGTCAGTGGAAGAGAATAGAGGAAGCAGAAACAATTCCAGGCACACTCAGCCACCTTATCTTTGACAAAGGGGCCAAATATTTTCACTAGAGGAAAGATAGCCTCTTTAGCAAATGGTGCTAGGAAACCCGGATTTCCACACTCCAAAGATTGAACCTAGAGATATCCCTCTCACTATGCACAAAACTAAAATCAAAACAAGCCAAAGATCTAAATATTAAAAAAGAAACAATCTGCTGAAAGGCAGCCTTGAAGACGTAGGCATAGGCAAAGGACTTCTGAACATATCCCTAAGTGCACAAGAAACAACACCAAGAACAGTGAATGGACTCACATCCAATTACAAAGCTTTTGCACAGCAAAGGAAACTGCCAACAGAGTGATGGGACAGCCGACAGGACGGGAAGTCATTTCTGCCCGCTTTCCTGGTACTAGCCTGTAGACTATGTAAAGGACTCAAGACATTAGACCTCTCACATGTAAAGATCTGATAAAAATGGGCATCTCGAGTGAGTAGGTATTTCTTAGATAAAGAAGTAGAACAAGCCAAGAAATATGTGAAAAAATGTTCAATGTTGCTGGCCATTCGAGAAACAAAGTTGAAGCAACACTGAGAGTCCATCTCCCTCCAGAAAGAATGGCTGTCATCAAGAACCAACCCATAGCGAGTTCTAGTGAGGCTGCAGGGGAAAAACCCCTTTCTTCATTGTTGGTGGGAATACAAACTGGTACAACTACCATGGTAGTCAGCAGGGAGAGTCCTAAAAAACCCAAACAAGAAGTTTCCTTTGAGCCAGCTCTTCCCCTTCTAGGTGTCTTCTCAGAGGAGCTAAAGCCGTCATATCACAGCGACACACTCACACGGTGTTAGCAGCAGCACACCCACTTCCAGCAAGCAAGGAGCGGGTGAAGAAAACACACTGTTCATACACAGAGGAAGACTGCCATAAACGAGGCCAGCTTTGGGCCACTTGTAGCACAGTGGATGCACCTTAAGACCATAGTGTCACGTAAATCAGATACAAGGTTAAGTATCACACGCTCTCTCTTAGGTGAGAAACCCAGTATGTAAATAAAGTGCAAAAATAGAAGAGGAAAAAAAAGGGGGGAGAGTTATGTAACTCAGCAAGGACACTGTGTGTCAAAGTGTTTCTTGATTTAGCATAACTATCTTTAAAAATTTTTTAAAAATCTTATTTATTTGGTACAGGGTCTTGCTATGTAGCTCAGACTCGTAGTGATCCTCCTGACTCAGCTCTAGGCCTAGTGCTAGGATTACAGGTGTGCACCACCACTCCCAGTTTCTGTGGCCAGCACAGTATTCTGTACTGGGGATCGAACTCTGGTCCTTGTGCTTGCCAGGCAGGCACTTAGACTGCTGAGCTATCTCCCCAGCCCTAGTATAACTGTCTTAAGTGTGTTATATGTTTTTGGCTGATTAGTCTGGCTGTTAATCTGTACTTATTTATTTAATTGTTTTATAAGGACTTACAAATAAATGAATGTGATGTTGGCTCAAGAAACTTTTTTAAAATTTATTTTTGTTTTTTAGGGAAGGGTCTACAGGGTGCTCAGGGTCTCACTACTAGATCAGACTCATAGTGATCCACCTGTTTACAGCCTCCCAAGGGTTGGGAGTATAGGTGTGTGCTACCACACCCAGTCTCAATTGCCATCTCAGTGTACCCCTGGGGCAGGGCCAGCATGAACCCCAGGCCCCTGCACCTGCTTGCAGGTGCTTTAATCTACTGAGCTATTTGGCCAGCCCAGGAAACTTTTTTTTTTTCTTTAAAGAGTGGTGGAGGTGGAGGGGAAGGGAAAAAAGGAGTTGATCTGTTACATACATGTACCAGCTCCTCAAAATGAAAGTAATTACTATGTACTGTAACTGTATGCCAACACTTTAAAACTGTAAACTGCATGAGAGGGATTAGGTGAAGGGAATAGCTGAAAGGTAGAGTGGGTAAGTAGGAGGATGAGAGGGAGGGGTGCATAGCAGACACGAGTGGCTGTGGGGACGCACAGTGGGACATGGGGGGTGGCGATGTCCATGGCTCTGAGTGCAGTGAGATATGGGCGTGGATGGAGACATGAATGGAGAAGTAGACACGGGTAGGGGGAGGAGCAGGTATAGACAGAGCTGCAGATGCCATGTAGACAGTGTAGAGATGTCAGCGTGGACATGGGTACAGGGGGTGGAGGTGGAGTGGGTGTAGACAGATGTGGGTGAGGTACAGGTGCA
>NW_004524603.1:685619-700808 GCF_000260255.1 Octodon degus
GAGGAAGCCCTGTGAAGTCATGCAGTGCTCGTCCTCCTCATGAGCTGGCACGTTGAGGAACAAAACGCATCCACTTTGCTTTTGCCATTCTTGCCCACTACATGGGCAGAAATGCCGTTCTGTCATGCACTGAAGTTTTAAAAAATGCATTTCAGTTCTTCCGACAAGGCGTAAGAATACAGCATTTACATTCACTTGTTGACATGCAATTTGCTGTCATGAAAACAACTGTGGGTTTATTTCTTGGCAGGACTCTCCCGATGTATTGAGCTGTATGTCAACAGCAAATAGCAGCAAAGGAAAAATTATGAAGAAAAATATACTGAGCAACTATATCGAGGACAGCAGCGTACAATACACAAGCATGGTTTAATACCTCTCATCTTGCCCTTCTAAATGTGAACCATTTCTAGTGTCATATCAATTATTATACTTTCTTTAAAATGAATTTTAAAAAAAGACAAAAAATAAGGCTTATTGAAAGCAGGGTTAATCTCCAATTACTTGTCCAATCTTTCATACCTATAGCTGCCAATCTGGGCAACACATCTGATGATTAAAAATACCTGATATAACAATCACTGCTAATTT
This sequence comes from Octodon degus, assembly GCF_000260255.1. Taxonomy (NCBI): domain Eukaryota; kingdom Metazoa; phylum Chordata; class Mammalia; order Rodentia; family Octodontidae; genus Octodon; species Octodon degus. The sequence goes on from NW_004524603.1 coordinate 686,211, forward strand.
GTTATTCTTGATTTGAAAATCTGTAACACGTACTATTGTATGTTGCTCTGTTTCTTTGTTTTTGCTATTTGTTTTGCTTTTGTTTTTGTTTTTACTTTTCAAAATGAAATAAAATTAAATTTAAAAAATGAGAAAAAAAATAATGCAGCATCATCATTAAGAGAGAGGAAGGAACCTCACAGACCACGCAGAGTGGAGCGCAAACCGCCTGCGGCCCGCGGCTGCTGGTCCCACTGTGCCTGCAGCGCTGGAGCCGCCCCGTCCCTGAGCTCTGCTGCGGCCTGACGTCTGCTGCGGCCCCTGACTCCATCGGCCAGCAGGCTCCTCCTGTGCTCAGGAGCCAAGAGCCACCCTCTCTTGCGGAGGTCTTGCCCAGCGGCCACACACCCTCTACTGACCCGTGGTGGACAGGGAGAGTGGTGACCGCCCAAGGGACTTTATCAGGCCCACGGTGGAGACGTGACCCTCATCACCACCTGCTGCCTGTGTCCCTCACGCTTGGCCCCTGGCATGGAGCAGGGTTCTGGCCTTCCGAGGCTGAAGGAAGGAATCTGGGGGTTGGAAGGAAGATGGTGTAGCTGAGGGACCGGCGCACCAGGACAGGGCCCACCCAAGCGGGACATCGGAAACCTCCGCTGGGTCTCCTAGCTCCGAGATCACAGCACTGGGCCTTTGTTTTTAACCCTTACTAAACTTTTTACTAAAAAATAAAGCATAGATACAAAAACATCACACGAAGTGTGTGTGGGCCTGAGTCTTTGCGCGGCCTCCCCAATTCCCACAAATATTTCTAATCTCACCAGGACTGCAGCGTCTGCGTTTCACCCTTTAAGTGAAGACATTTCTCGTTTAAGGACCTGCTGTGCAGAGGCTGCCCAGACGCCCATTCTGCCCCTTGGAGTGCAGCCTGCGTTTCTTCTTGTGCAGTGTGTGCATCCCTTACGGGCCTCAGGGCCTTTCTTTCTGTACAGACACGCCTTGCTTAAGGACCGTGTAAAGGTAAGTGCCTCAGCACAGAGCGAGCAGCCACATGTAGTACGATCGTCACGGGGCTTGGAACAAAGACACGGTCCGAGGACGCCAGCCTGCTGTCCTTCCTCATCTGCAAACTGCTGGTGCGGTACTGCCACGCAGAACAGAGCCGAGAACTGCACGGCACAAGCAGCATGTGCTCTAGTTGTGTAAACAAGGTGTTCTGCGCAGAAGACGCTCGGGCTCTAGCAACAAGGTGGACAGACCCGCAGCACAAACCAGACTGCACAGCATGCCTGTCGCAAGTCCAAACAGTCGTTAGAAGAGGAATGTCTGCGTGAGATATCATATTACCAAATTAAGCCAGTGAAAGTTATTTGCTTTTCTTAAGAAATGCTCTCCAGTAACCTTTAAAATAAAAGGCAGCAACAAATCCTCGCATCAGTGGGGTCGGGTGAGGTACTGATCTGGGTCAGAAAAGGCAGGGATGGAGGTGATTCTGAAAGTCCAGGGTAGCTTGGGATACAGCAGCGGTGCCGAAAGTGCTCATCAGTAGTCGTGACTGCAGAATAGTTGCGGCCCTGTTATGTTCTCGACTTACCTCAATATCCTAAAAGTGGTGGGTGGCTTATTTTCCCGTGTCAGGCACTTCAGAAATATCACGTATTTTGATGGCTTTTGTCTCTCGTGAATGCTGTGTTCATTTGTACAACACAGTGCGTGAACGTGCCTGAAGCCTGAAGCGCAATGGGCTGCAGCCCCTGTGCTTCCTGCCCGAGTTCCGTTCCTCTGATTGGGTCGTTAAGCGCACTGGCCGCTGCGTGAGGCATCACACGGCATGTGCCTTATAGTCAGAACAAAGACATGCTTGACGGAAACTCCAACCTGGTGCCTTTGCGTTTATTTGCACAACTTTTTTGTTCAGTACTACTAAGTGTAACAGAGCAAAGAGCCGCTGTACAGTGCAACCAGCAAAAATTACAGTGCTGATAAAGCAGGTTACGGCACAGAAAGGACCCGAGACGGGCAGCGCTGTGCCGGAAGCGGGCACAAGCCGGGGCGGCCCGACGTCTGCACTGCATGCCTCTGCCCTGGTCTGAGCAGCCGCTGGCGAGGCTGCTGCGTGAGGGACACCGTGCAGCTGAAGTTTTAGTTTCTGCATGTGCCTAGACAGTCGTCACTGCATCATTGGGTGGGAAGATCGTTCTCCCCCCGTTGACCGATCGTGGCACTCCGGCCAAAACTCAGTGGGCCACATGCTTGGGTTCATCTCGGAGCTCCTCGCCACCGCTTACTGGCCCGTGGATCTGTCTTCTAGAGCATCACCCATTGTCCTGATCACCGTGGTTTTGTAGTGAGTCTGAAGTTAGAAAGTGTGAATCCTCCAACTTTGTTCTTCATGAAGATTACTTGTCTACACTGGGTCATAACAATGGGCGTAAGAGTCAGCATACTAATGTCTACATGAAATCTGGCTGAGGTTTTGCTTGTGATTACGTTACATCTATAAATCAAATGTGGGGTATAATGCTGTTTTGCTATTAAGTCTTGCAACTTCTGAATACTTGTTGCTTTTATTTCATTCAACTTTTTCAGTATTCAAGTCTTGCACTAATATAGCTAATTGAATTCCTAGAATTTTCTTCATTTTGGTGCTTGGATAGGCAGAATTGTCTTTATAATTTCACTTTTATGTGGCATGTTCCTGGTGTCTACAGACGCAGCTACTTTTTGTGTTTGGCCTTGTATCCTGCAAGCTGCTGAACTCACTTCGTAGAGCCGGTTCTTTCGTGTGTGGACTTCTTAGAACTCCATAGCTATGGGGTGTGGCATGTGGAAAGATGTAGTTTTGTTTCGTCCTTCTTAGTTTAGACGAATTTATTTCCTGTCCTGTAGAGGTGCCCTAGCCACAGCCTCAGGATAATCACAGAGCCGTGGTGAGAGCAGCCCTTCCTGCCCTGCTCTTGGTCTTAGGGGAGCTTAGCCTTTTTCAAAAAATTAAATTATGTAAGTTATTACATTGAGGTTTTTAAAGTCATGAGGTTAGTTAAGTTTATTGGAGCATTTTAGGTGTGCATAATGATAACATTCATCTGGGGAAGCTGCACCTGACGCGGCATCTCTTGGCGCTTCGTTTCGCCCGTTCCCCGCCCCCCTGCAGCCCCTCTTCCCACCCTTAGCTACACGAGCTGTGCTTCCATTTGTCCTTATTTTTTCATTTTTTCTCTCCCCTCTTTTCCTTCCCCTGCCCCTTCTTAGTTGCCCAGCCCAGTTGAAGATTTTCTTCCTCTTTCACGATGTCTGTGATTATTATTTATACTTCCTGTTCCTCACACCAGAGAAAGTGCAGTATTTACACACGTGTGTCCGATTTATTTCGCTTGGCGTGGTCTCAGGATGCATCCACTCACCTACACATGCCTCAAGCTTATCCTTTTTGTGGCAGAAGGTAGTGCTCCGTTGTGTAAAAACCCAGTGTGTTTATCCGTTCACCAGTTGGTGGGATTTGACAGTCACAAGCAGTGCCACTGTAAACAGGAGAGAGTACATATATCACTGTGCTAGGATGCTTTTAATTCTTTAGTAAGGCACCAATAAGGAGAATGAGTGGGATTAATGGAACATCTAGCTTTAGTTTTTTGAAAATCTCCACACTGATTTCCATAGTGGTCACACTGGTCTGCACTACCACCAACAGTGCAGAAGGGTTCCTTTTCCCCACAGGCCCTTCAGAAGCTGTTCTTGGTTGATTTCTTCATAATAGCCATCTGTCTGGAATGAGATGGAATCTCAGTTTTAATTTGTATCTCTCAAATCACCAGGGATGTTGAACAGCTTTTCATATATTTATTTGCTGTTTCTAATTCTTCAACTAAGAAGTGTCTACTCATTTTAGATTCTCATTTTTGGATTGAAGCCTTAAATTTGGTGGATCTGATTTTTTTTTTTAGTTATTTCTTTATATATTATAGATATTAGTTCTTTGGGGAATGACTAGAAATTTTTTTCCCCATTCTGTGGGTTGTTGCTTCACTCTGTTGATTTCTCTTGCTGTACAGAAGCTTTTTAAATAAGTTGTGGATTCTTTGTAACATTTCCTGTGTGATATGAGTTTTTTTCGTATAGTCTTTGCCTGCAACAGTCTTTACCTGTGTTTTTAAGAATTCTGCTTATTCCCTCTTCCAGGAGATTTAGTGTTTCTGTTTTTGTATTTAGATCTTTGATCCATTTAGACTTTATCTTAGTGCACGGTGACAGACATGGGTCTAGTTTTAGTCTTTGGCAAGGGGAAAGCCAGTTTTCCCAGAAGCATTTATTAAAGAGGCTGTCTTTCTTCCAGTGAAGGGATTTGACCCCTTTGCCAAAGATAAGGTGGCTGAGTTTGTTTGGAGTTGTTTCTGCATTTTCTAACCTGTTCCACTGATCCTTGGGTTTGCTGTTGTTTTGCCAGTACCATGCTTATTTTCTCAAAGTGGCTTTGTAGTATAATTTCAAGTCAGGAATTATGTTGCCCAGAATTGTTTTTGCTATCCTAGATCTCTTCTGGAATTTTAGGAATATGTTCTCTAATTCTGTGAGGCATGCTAATATTTTGATTAGGATTGCGTTAAATCTGTACACCAGTTTTGGGAGTAGGACCATTTTACTATATATGTTCTTCTTATCCAAGAACAGGGGATATATTTGCCTTTTTGATATCCTCTTCAGTCTCTTTTTCAGAGTCCTGCAGCTTTCGGTGTATCGCTCTTTCATTTCCTTTGTTGGATTGATTCCTAAGTGTTTCCTCCTTTTTGATGCTATTGTGAAGGGTGTGATTTCTGAGCTCTGTCAGAGAATTTGTTACTCATGTACAGGCATGTTATTGATTTTTGAGTGTTGACTTTGTATGCAACTATGTTACTGAATTAGATCATTAAATCTGGGGGTCAATTGGTGGAATTTTTGGGGTCTTTTATGTAGAGTATCTTGTCATCCACAAACAATGACAACTTAGCTTCTCCCTTTCCTACCCTATTTCTTTTATTCCTTCCTCTTGTCTCGTTGCTCTGTATAACGTTTCTGGAGAAGTTCAGTCTCTTGGGCAAGAGTGATCCTTGTGTTTTCTATCCACAGACAGTTTTTCTTGGGTTGAGGTAATTTCCTTCTATTCCTAGTTTATGGAGTGTTTTCATGTGTGGTGGGGTGCTGTGTTTTGCCAGGCGCTTTCTGCTACCTCAGCTGAGATGGCTGTGTGATCTCGTCCTGTGCTTTCGTGTGTGAGGGCTGCTTTCACCGGATCCCACAGTTCAGGCAGCTTATCCCACATGTACTGCCCACTCAGAGTTCTGTGACCTGGAAGGCCAGGACAGAGGCTGCTGCAGATTCCTTGTGGCTCGTGCATGGCCATCTTCTCACTGTCTCAGGGGGCATAAGTGTCTGGCTTCGCTTGTGAGGCCTGTGTTCTCATGACCTCATTACTGCCCTGCACCACTGCACCAGCGTTTTCTTCCCCACGTCTGATGCTCTGGAAATGCTGCACTGAATGTGGCATGTAGTGAGAATGTGGATGCAGTGAGAACGTCGGGAGCCATTCTGTCATTTGCTGCGCTGGGAGCGTACTGTATTACACTGGTCAGTTTTCATGTCGAGCCAACCTTAGTGCCTGGGAGGAGTCTTATTTGCTCATGGCATATCAACCTTTTTGTTGTTGCTAGGTTCAGTTTGCTAGGAATCCATTGCAAATCTTCGGGTTGGCACTCACCAAAGTTATTTTTTTCCTCGTAGTAGATTTGGCTTTGGCACCGTGGAAGTGCTGATCACATCAAATTATGTCCATCCGCTTCTGTTCAACAGAGGAGTATGACAAGCGGGGTTATTTCTTCCTTAAACATTTTAGACAAAGAGATTAACCCAGGAAGCCATCTGGTTCTGGGATATGTTTTTATGTGAAGGTATTAAATTACTCAGCGTAAATTTTTACTTCTCACTAAATTATTCAACCTAAATTTTTCTTCTTATTTTTACTTTATATATTCAAAATTTCTATTTCATTTTGGGTCAGCTTTTATAATTTGAGTCTATATGGAAGTGTGTCTAGGCTGTCTAAGTTACCTAATTTCTGGGCATACAATTATTACAGAATTTCTACATCATCCTTGTAGTTCTTATCTCTGTAAGGTCAATAGTAATGATCTGTCTTTCATTCCTGATTTTAGGAATTTGCTTTTTTCTCCCTTCTTTCTTGGTCAGTCTAGATAAAAGTTTTCCATTTTGTAGCTCTCCTTAAACAACCAGTGTCTGGCTTTCTTTATTATTTTTAGTCTTTATTTTATTTCTGATGCAATGTTTATTTTGCATCTTGCTTGGGATTTGCCTGATGCTCATTTCTAAATTTCTGAAGATGGAGTTTGGATGATAAGTTGAAGCACTTCTCCCTTTTCCACACACGTGTTTATGCCTCCATCTCATGTCCACTGCCAGTGTCACCATGGTCACTGCTGTCCCTGCATTCCACAGTCCTCTGTACTTATATTCACTTCTGTTCATCTCTCCATGTGCAGCTTGCAGCCAGGTAGCCCTGGGTAACCCCAGTGTACTCTCTAAGGGGACAAGAGTAAGGGAGACAAAGAATGTCAGAGCCTTATGAAAACCACACTAACCTCAGGAACCACTTGAGGAGTCCTGAGGACCCACAGTTGGTGGTTGGCTGTGTCCTGAGAACTGTGTGCTTGTGGGTGGATTAGAGACAGCTGTGTCCTGAGGTGACCCTGTGACCAGGCTACAAGGCAATGGTGGGCACCTGCCCAGGCTCTCCTGCTTGGAGCTGGTGGCTCAGGGAGGGGTCTCTAAGTTAGGCCCCCTGCAGCACTTGAGCAGTCTGCATGCAGTCACATGGTGCAGGCCTCGAGTGACATGCTCATTCCATTGGGTGAGTCAGGGTGGGACAGATGTGGTTGGTGACGCCCCTCAGGCTGGTGATGGGAGCGTGTCCTCCCTGCACGTCCACCTTCAGTTAACAATGAGTGGAGCCTCTGAGCAGCTGCAGCTGTGCGTGTGGCCCAGGATGGCCATCCTCACACTGCTCTGACCGTGTCATCTCTGCCGCAGCACGTTGAGGTGCTCCAGGGATGTTCTCAGGCTGCACTGTGCTTCACTGAGCCTCTGCTTGCAGGCAGAACAGTTTCTATGTGGAGATTTTTAGAACATCTAATTGCATTTTGGAATCAGGTAAATAAAACAATCAGGAAGATTTTCAATGAGAAGCGACATTCTGAAATGTTTTCCTGTAATTCTGAAGACGGTTCCTGAAAGAGTTTCTCAAGCAGATCGGCAGCCTGGCGTGGAGCAGCGCTTGGCATCCCTCAGAGCACTGGCACGGGGACAGAATTCCGCAGCCCCAGCCCGAGCTCAGTGACACAGGGAAGGCCACTCTGCCCTGACACGCAGGGCGCCCTGAGCTCACGTCATTGCAGAGTGGAGCCACAGGAGCAAACTCCTGGGAGAGTCAGCCTGCAGTAATTAGAAATGGGGGGACAATCCGGGAGAGGCTATTAACCATGTAAGATGGTTACTAAGGAAACAATGCAAGGCACACAAAAGTACAACAGGATGCAAGGAATGAAAGATTGAAGCAAAATAACTAGACATCTTGCAGTGTAAAGTATGGTCACGGGAATTAGAAAGCTGCGGGTAGATGAAACAGCTGGCTAGACGCAGGGATTGAGCACTGTTGACCTGGAGGACAGATCTGAAGAGATCACTGACTATGCCATCAAGAGAGATGAAAAGATGGAAGCATGCGGGCGCCGGTGTGAGATTTGGAGTGTGCAAGGGACATGAGGTAAGAACTCTGGAAAGATGCTTGAGAAAATGCAGGGGAGGCGGCATTTGCAGGCATGGCTAAGAAATTCCCAGAAGCAAAATCGGGCATTTAGGTTGCACCCTTGAGTGCCCGGCAGGAAGTGGCTATCTCAGGGCACCAGGCTCCAGCCTCGGCAAAGGCTGGGGTTGGCCAGAGGGAAGAGAGGTGGTGTGCACGTGACAGTAACAGATGCCACCGCCCACCACAGAAAAGAAGGCCGAAGGTGGTGGAAGTTCAGAAAGGCGGCAGAGAAAATGATCATCCCCCAGGAAGTGGGATGGCCGCTGAAACCTGAAGTGAAGGAGACAGCAGGCTGACTGAGAGACAGAAGGAAAATTTCCCGCTGAGACATGATGAGAGGAACTTCTCGAGCACGCATTTTAGGAAGACTTCATTTTGCAAAAAACAGGAAGGAGAAAAAGACTGAGATACTAAAGTTTGAACTGTGTGTATGCTGATAAGGAAATGCAGGAGCAGAGTCCTGGGGTGGGGACAGAGGCATGTGACAGAAGGACCAGCAAGATCTCAGTGCCCGGAGCATGAGAACATTCCCAGGGCAACGGAGACAGCGCGCTTGGCTGACCAAATCCACAGTGGAAAGTAAGCCAAAGATGATCCAATTGTAGAGAAGGAAGGGATCTGACAATCCCGAGCTGGCCACAGCTGAGGACACACGGGCAAGTTTCAGGCACGGCTGACACAACCATTTTGGTGACAAAATCATTGGATAAGTGGAAATCCTACCGCACAGCCTTCTGGTCTAGTTGTGTACAAAATGCTCCTCTCTGCGCTGGAAAGCATGCACCACCTGAGTGTCTGCGTCCACTGTGCAGCACATGAAGTGGAGGAGCCTGAGCACCCGCTGGCCAGAGAGCAGCGGGATCTACAGAGCAGTCATAGAAACACATTAACTATGTAGGTATCCACACTGTGCTGAGCACAAAGCAGCTCTCGTGGAGCTCGCGGCACCTGCATGGCGCGATGACTTTCTGTGCGAGATGGAGGGAAGACGTGCCACCTCAAGAAGGGTTTCGTGGGCAGTCCCCCTTCTCCCTTGACCATCAGGCCCACCAGGAAGGAAGGGCCCTCCAGCGCTGTGAACAGAGACAATTTGGGGACTGGTACGTGAGCTCTTACTCCTGCTTGTGCGCATGAGGCGTTTTCTAACACATTAAAGAGTAAGAAGATCAACAAAGCGATTAAAAGATGCTAGAAGGAAGCAAGACAAGAGCAGACAATAGTGAGGCTGCTAAAAACATAAGGTGACAATGATCAAAAACACACAGCACAATGAAAACCCCGGTTCCTCCAACAGACTTATAGGGCATATCTCTGACCAACAGCAAAAAGTGGAATAAAATACGACTACTGGGGGAGGGAAATGCCATTCTTTGGAAGGTGCATTCAGATGTCACAGGAGCACATTGTAATATGACTTTGCTCTAAGAAATTTGAAAAGATAATTTAAAAGCTAAACCAAAGAAAATGACTCAAAACATATAGAAAACTTTAATATGCCTGTAGTCGTTGTAAATGCATATACTTAGATTTTGAAAATGTTGGTGTCTGAGTTCCGTGAGGACAGTCTGCCTCACAGCAGGAAATCTGCCCTGTCCCTGCCTGCTCCAGGGTGTGGCATGACTGGGACACATGGAAGTGGCACTGTGGACGGAGGACCGCAGGGGCTGTCTCAAACACTGGCACATGCAATAGGCGCTTCTGGATGCAAACTGCAGAAGCTGTCACCCTCGAGATACTGAGACCACTTTCCTGTCCAGATCTGTTTATGGCTTCTCCTTAACAGTTTGGAAGGATATTTGATGGTGGCCTTGCTGTCACAGGAGATACAAGGTTACAGGGAGCCACCACTGTCACCTAGTCCTTGGGAAGCCCCAGGACAGGGCAGCTCAGTGTGGCTGGGAACAGGAGAGAGAGCAGGAGAGACCAGAAGCAGCACCTGCTAGGAGCTCGCGCCCTAGAATATGCACTGGTGACCCAGCACGTACCCTGTGTCCACGTTGGCGCCTCAGAGAGCCCAGGAGTGCTTCTAGGAGATCAGACCACGAGGCTGAGATCAATAACACAAACCAGTCTTTCTGTTCATTTAAGGAAGCAGCCATTTCCAACATGGTGTCTGACAACTTGCAAAGGAGTTGACAAGATGGCACGTTGATAACTTGCACTGGACACTGATGAACAAGTTGGTCATTGGTGTCCATATATGCAGATCCCAGGACCACGTGGCTGAGACCTGTGGCACATGAGCAATCCATGCTGACTGCATTCCTGGCCCCTCTGTGGTAGAGCTACCCTTCCCCGTGCCCTGCCTAGTCGCTTGTGTTGCCTAGTTCCCTGGGCTCTGGCCTGCCTCTCCTGTCCCATCTCACCCCATTCCATCCCATAACGTCCGGTCTGGTCCTATCCCATGTTGCCTCTCACTGTGTGGGGCTGGCTCATCAGGGGCAATGTATACACATTTCTGATGCTGCTGTTCATAGATATCAACCAAGGAGATGGGTCCTGGGAGTCCTGTGACAGTCCCAAGGCAAAGAGGATGCACCAAGTGGGACTTCCGTCATTGTGGGCCAGAAGGCAGCTAGCAGACACACGAATGGACCTTTACATGAAGGCTTACATATGGGGACCAGAAATAAAAGCAGTGGATTTCCTGGGGTCTCACTGCTGTGGGGCCGACCAGAACCGCCCTCATCTCTCTGTACTGGAGAATCTCACTTCTGGCCTCCATAGGGCCTTTGGCGTTCTTGCAGGTTCCAGCAGTGTTGGTCAGCTATGCCCCGCTGTCATGGCCAAAATGGGGCAGCTTGCTTCCACATGTTTTAAAAACTTGCATTTTTGACCTTTGTGCTGACGGAAGCGAGAAGATGGTGTCTGTGGTCTGCTGGGCGGCCTGACTTGGGACACAAATGGTGCTGCACTCCAATCATTGGCCGGCCCTGCTGAGGGCCCCTGCCTTGAGGGCTGCCGCAACCCATGCACAGGCTCTGCAGGCCGTGCCGGAGACGCAGGTCAGCGTTCTGGACAGTGGGCTGCGCGTGGCCTCGGAGCACTCGGCCAGCCTACCTGCACAGTAGGAGTGTGGATTGCTGCCGGCAGCCGTTACGAGACTCAGAAGAACAATGGGGCAGGCTACTCTGCGGAACATCTGGCTTTCAAGGGAACAAAGAATTAGCCTGGCATAACCTTGAGAGTATGGGAGCCCATCTTAATGCCTACAGCACTCGGGAACACACAGCCTACTATACACGGCACTGTCCCAAGACCTGCCCAAAGTTGTGGACCTTCTGGCTGACATTGTGCAGAACTGCAGCCTGGAAGGCTCACAGTTCGAAAAGGAGCGAGATGTGACCCTGCAGGAGATGCAAGAAAATGAAGCCTCTACGTGTGATGCTGTCTTTGGCTGCCTGCATGCCGCGGCCTTCCAGGGCACCCCTCTGGCCCAGCCTGTGGAGGGCCCAGCCAGAATGTCAGGGAGCCGTCTGGCACGGACTTGGTGGAGCACCTCAGCAGGCGTTACAAAGCTCCAAGCGTGGTGCTGGCAGCAGCGGGGGGTAGAGCACTGGCAACTGTTAGACCTGGCCCAGCACTTCAGCAGCGCCTCTGCAGCATACCCAGAGGATGCCACGCCAGCTCTAGCTCTATGCCGCTTCGCTGGGAGTGAGATCTGCCACCGTGGCGGTGCCCTGCCTTCGGCTCATGTGGCCACTGCAGTAGAAGGACCTGGCTGGGCCGGCCCAGACGACGTGTGATGACCCACTGACCCAAGTGGCCAGTGCCATCATTGGCCACTATCACTGCACCTGTCCAGCCCACTAGCGTCAGTAGCTGCAGCCAAGAAGGTGTGCCAGAGTTTTCAGACCTTCGACATCTGCTACACAGAGACGGGGTTGCTGGGGCGCACTTCGTCTGGATGACAGATGTTCGTCCTGCAAGGCCGGTGGCTGCGCCTGTGCACCAGTGCCAGAGTGAGGTGACTCGGGGCAGAAACACCCTCAGAAGTGCCCTGGTATCTCATCCGGATGGCACCGGTCTGTGAGGACACTGGATGCAGCCTCCTGACCCATGGCCACTGCGTCCCCTTGCTGAGTGGGAGACCCGGATTGTGGGGGTGGATGCCCATGTAGTGAGGCCTGCTCCAAATACTTCAGTGGCCGGTGTCCAGCAGTGGTAGGATTTGGCCCCACTGAGCAGCTCCCCGACTACAACCGGATCCACAGTGGCATGCTCTGGCTGTGCTTTAGGCAGGAAGCCTGTGCAGGGAAAGCGTGGGGCTGGGGCTCCTGGTCCCCCCCCCCCAGCCACTGCAGCTCCCCCAAGTGTGCAGCAGACCACCACCGATAACGTGTCCTGGTGAGAAAAAAAAAAACAACTCGCATTTTTTCTCATGCAAAGTAGGGCTCTTGCCTTTTAATTTCAAATGATGAGGCTAGGTAGACTGCATCCCCTTTTAAAATTTAAGAAGCTGCAGGCTTGACTTGGGGCACTACTTAGTGTTAAAGGAAAAGCCTCATTGGGGGGGCAGGCGCTGTCTGCTTTGAGCACCCCGAGCAGTGGCAGTCTCTGTCTGATAGGAGCTCCGCTTCACACTCAGGAGAATTAGATGTATCAGCACAGGAGGAAAAAGAGGCCCAGCAAGGCCTGGAAGCTCCCAGATGGCACGGAAAACCCTGGCATTTCTGAGCGGCGCAGGCAGGCGGGGAGAGGAGGGGCCCATTTGTGGGCTGTGTGGAGTGCAATCTTGCCTTGGACCTCACTGAAAGCTATAGAGGTCATGGAGACAATCAGGCTTTTATTCCTTGAAATAATTCACATTACAGGCATGTGTATTACTTGTCTTGTCAAATAAAAGCCTTTGGACTTGTATGGGCAGATAATTACAAATTGGTTTCGGGACTTCTCATTTTGGAAGTGGCTTTTACCCTCCTCCTCTTTTTTCTGTCCCTCTTTCATCTCTCTCCTCTCAAGTTAAACTTTCCTGTGATTTCATGGAGTTCTGGGGCAGTCACTGTCCATATCACTAAATGGCAGTGCTGCATGAAGAAGCCACTTTTCTCTGAAGGCAGGAATTGAACCACAAAGTGAAGGAACGTTGGTGCAGGACAGCGAATGTCTTTTAACACTGAATTTGGCCTATAAAGATGATTAAAGACCAGAAGCAAAAGTCCGGCCCCCGGCCGCAGTGGTGGCGGCACTGCCCAGCTGCAGTCCCTTCCACCCTGGAAGTGCTTCTGCGCACAGAGCTCAGTTTTATCAAGTCCGTGGCTCAAAGTTTCAGTTAAAAAAAGGTGAATAAATTCTGGCATGACATTGTAAACCAGCTAAAATCTAGCTTATTCACCAAAACTCAGGAGAAGCAGTACAGCTAGAACTTAGGGGAGAAAAGTAAATAAATATAAATGCACTGTAATAAATGATTTCTCCAGAGCTGCAGATCTATGTGGTTTAGTATCATATGGCTTCTTATATCAAGGGGGGATAGGCAGTGTAATAATTCTTAGAGTCCTCAAGGAGGAAGATGACCAGTTAGCTTAAATACTACAGTCATACAGATCCAATTACAGAAGTCGGTGGGAAGATCAGCTGACTATGGACATACACACTCTGGAAATTGTGAAATGCCACCGAAGTGAGAGTTGTGACATTATCATCAAGTGTAACAGAATGAAGACCCACCTTTGACACACCTGTCATGTGCTGCACACCTCCACCATGTCCCCCAGCAGAAATGCCCATCTCTGCATCCTCCTGTGAGCTGTGAGCTCCTCCCCTTCCCTCCTCAGCAAAGAGCCCACATGACCCTTTGGTTTCCTGAGGGGTCAGATGTCCCTTTCCCAGAGTATATTAGTGATGGTTACTTAGTCAACATTTATTTGGAGACGAATGTCAGCACAGGACTGCTCGGTGTGTGTCTCGCGGCAGAAACACCCATCTGAACCACTAGCCTCACCTACAAGTTCCTTCAAAAGAGCTAAGGAAGCAAAATGTGAGATTCCAGCAGGTGGGCGTCAAACAGAAACAAGGGTGGTCACACTTCTATGTTATCCATGCCACTATAAACCTAGATAGTGAAAGGTGAAGACGCTGCCTCGGATGCCAGCGCCAGACCTGCCCTGCAAAACCCGATTCCAGGCACCCCCAGGACCTGTTCTCCAGGTTGATCCATAGCCCCAGGCTCTAGGCTTGCCCTCCAGATTTGCTCCAAAACCTGCTGTGCCTCTAAGCTGACCCCAATGGCTCTGCAGCATGTCCAGGACTGGCCCAGACCCTGCCCCTGGCTCTAGGGGTGCCCAGCACCAGGATATCCTGCTGGAGAATACCCGTGGAGGGTCCTTCTGTGTATCATGCCAGACAGTCTTCTCAGAATCTCTGGGCTTTCCCAGACAAAGCCAGCCTCCAGAGATTGGAAGAGCTCTGTACCTCTTCAAACACAGTCATTCAATATAATAAAAGAAACATGAGAAACCAAAGAACTATATCACTATCAAAAGACACAAAATTCTTTGGGGTCTAGTAACTGACCCCAAAGAACTAGAGATACATGGGTTTCCTGACAATACAAAACAATTATTTTAAGGAAGCTCTGAACATTGAGAAAATACAGAGAAACAATTCAATGAAACTGAAAAAATAAGAAATGTATTGAAAGTTTTTTTCTGGTTTCTTTTGTGATTTATTTCCAGTTTCACTGCACTGTGGTCAGATAATGTGCATGGCATAATTTCTGTTTTCTTGTATATACTTAAGCATGACCTATGGACCAGTATGTG
>NW_004524603.1:706642-754198 GCF_000260255.1 Octodon degus
GTGCGGTGCCCAGGCGGGGTGCGCGGTTTGGAACCCCGGGCGCGGGCGGGGGGCTGGGCGTGTCGGGCACAGGGGACAGCCCTGTCGCCAAGCCCAGCGCCTCCACCTGGCGCGTCAAGCGCTCGAGCTGCGCCTGCAGCCGCTGATTGTCTCGCTGCAGGTCAGCCACGATGCGCGCCAGGGGGCCTGCCAGGCTCAGCGCCTCGGCCACGCGCCGCTCCACTCCGCGCTGCAGCCCCTGCATGTCCTCGTGCAGCGCGCGCACCGCGCCCTCCAGCGCCGCCTCGTATCTGCCCAGCGACTCCCGCACGGTGCGCGCCTCCTCAGCGTCGAGGGTTGACTCCATAGCCGAGCAGGGTGCACAGTCCTGCTAGCCGGCGCGGGACGAGAGAGGACCAAACTCTTCAGTTCTGTGCAGCTACCAAGATCCAGATTTTTAATAGTGATAAATAAAGTCCTATTTGCGGGAAAAAAAAAAAACCTGTGGAAAGGTACACATACCTAGATATATAAAGGTCAAAAATCTGTAATAAGATTTAACCAAACAAGGCTACACCAAGATATATTATTACCAAACTTTCAAAAACAGGTCCAAGAGGTTCCTGAAAGGTGCACAAGAGAAGAAGCAGGTTACGTGTCGGGGTGGCTGAGAGTAGCCAGCCTTTGAGTTCTCATCAGAGCTGCGGGGGACCTGACCAGAAAGGCATGGGGGCTCCACAAAGGAGGAAGGGTTCAAACGAGCGGCAAAAGCATGCACATAATTAGACTGTGAGGCAAAAGTCATGAAGGCTTCGTGAGGAAGAGAGTAAGTAAGCTGCAGGGTGAAGAAGCACACAGGGTATGTCGAGCGGTTAGCAAGAAGCTTAGGTTAAGTGAAGCGCGTGGTGTCTGGTCATTTGTCCTTCCCCTTTCCCCAAGAAAACCTGCCAGCCTTGAGCTCCTGGCCCAAAGTGTCTTTTTTTCCTGCTTTCTTTCTTACACTGATATTCTAAATAAAAGCCAGAGAGTCCTCGGCTAGATGGCCCTTTCTTCCCAGGATCCCGCAGTGGCTGGGCACTCTTGGGTGAGTCAGGGCCCCTCGGGTCTCTTGCTGGACTAGACTAAGTCTCCTCACCCAAGTTGCTCCTGTGACCAGAAAGCTTACAGGGCACAGGACAGTGGGATGACATGCTGGTAATGGTTAAGACGGGTGGGTTTTCAAAGTGTTGGGCTTGGAAGCGACCAAGCGGATTTCTAGAGCACACGTCTAGGTGTGTCAGGGTGGCTTATGGGGGCGTTAGTGTGAGGTCCACATCTGGTCCCTTGCGGCTTCCTCTCTGGCACTGTTGCCCTGTTTTGCTTCCCAGCCATGGCGACCTGAGGGCCTCTACTCCACCACAACCTTTTGCCATGAGATTTATTCTATGGGCAGCCAACCATTGACTGAACTCTCTGAGACCATGAGCCAAATTAAACCTCCTCTCCTTGAAATTGTGGCTTTCGGTGTTGTAGCCCCATAACTAGAAAGCTGACTAATGTACACAGTGTTAAAGGATGACAAAAAGAACCCAGACCAGCCAAGAGTGATGTAACTGGCCACGTTGTCCTGCAGGCGGGTATGCACCGCCCGAGACAAGCAGGCTGTGCTAAGGCGCCACCAGCACTGCCCTCCAGGAGCTGAGGGGATCTGTGAGCTGAGATGAAGCCAAAAAACATGCAATCAGAAAACTCATTGATTGTTATGAAAGTGTGGAGCTCACTGGGAGCAGTAAATAGTCAAATGCAGATAATCCTGTGAGGGTGGTATGCGAGTCATTAGGATTTTGGTGTGAGCTTAAATACAAAACTATCAAAATTATAGTAAGTACAACACCTTCAAAGGGTATATAATATAAAGATACAAAAATGAAACAACGAACATTTCAATGTATGGCAGAGCGAACAACAAGGAGCATTTGTGTGATCAAAATTAAGTTGTCATCAGCTTAAAATAGCTTCCAATAGGATGTTCTTGTAAGCCGCACGGGAACCACCAAACCAAAACTGACAGTAGACACAAAATGCAAAGAGCAAGGACTCTAAGGACACCACTTCAGAGGAGTCCCCCGAGGGACACAGTAACCAAGGAAAGGAGCAAGGGACCTGCAGAGCAGACAGTGAACACAATAGCAGCCACTTGTGGAGCAGCAATTGCTACCCTCGATGCAAATGAACCAACTTCCCTAATGAATGCATTTAAAAATAGACCTAATTACATCAACTTTGGTCTCTACAGTACACTCAGCTTACCTCTAAGTAAAAACATAGACCTAGCGTGAAAGAATCAAAGAAGATTCCATGCAATTGGGAGCTAAGAACAGAAGTAGTTCACTTGTGTCCATTAAAACAGTCTAAGTAAAAAAAAGAAAACAAACCATAACAAATACAAAGAAAGTCATTGTATAATGATAAATGTTTTATCCAAGAGGATAAAACAATTATAAGTGTATATGCCACAACATTAGATAACCTAAACATATCTAAAATAAAGATCAACGGGTATGAAGGGTATGTTAGAGTTCATTAGAGAAACAGAATCAATACAAAATATACATGCAGTTAAACAAGCGCTTATGAGGTTGCCTTACTAGATCAGAAGGGCAGGAGTCCCACAGCCCCCCGCAGAATCAAGGTGGAAGAATCCGAGGTGGCAGACCATGCACAGGAAAATGGGAGGACCTAGTTGCTGTTGGAGGCCAGAAGCCTGGTAGGTCTCTGGAGTTGCATGTGTGAGCTTGTGCTAGAAGGGCGAAGAGTCTGTCCCAGAGGCCTGAAGGAAATGGAGGTGAATGTCCAAAGGCACCAGCAAGGACCAGAGCCTGACTGAAGAAAAGGGCAGACATCCTTCCATCTCCCCTTTTCGCCTGTGGAGGCTGCATGCCTTTTTTTTTTTTTTTTTTTTTTTTTTTTTTTTTTCAGAACCGGGGATTGAACTCAGGCCCTTGCACTTGCCAGGGAAGCACTTATTCCACTGAGCCATCTCCCTGGCCCCAAAATAGTTTTCTCTACCACATTTTATTTTATTTGTCTTTTTTGGCAGAACCGGGGATTGAACTCAGGCCCTTGGGCTTGCCAGGGAAGCAGTTATTCCCCTGAGCCATCTCCCCGACCCTGCATGCCTTTTAATTGGTGCTACCCATGTTAGGGATGGGCCATCTCTCTCAGTGGGCAGCCCACCCATCCATCACCCGGACATGCCCAGAGCGTGCTAATCCACCAGGTGGTTCTTAGCCAAGTCGAGCTAACAGATTGCAATTAGTAATCAAAACGGAAGAGGACTGTAACTCAGTAGTAGTTGGGAACTTCAACACTCGATTCAGCAATAGATAGCTCATTGAGACAGAAGATCAATAGGAACCACCAGGCTTAAATTACACTGCAGACTGAATAGACTTAACAGCCACATAGAGAAGATTGCAGCAGTAGCGGTAGAATACACGTTCTTTTCAAGTGTGCTTGGAATATTCTCTAGGATAGGTATTTTGGGCCATGAAACAAATTTCACCGAGTTTTAGAAGACAGAGAAAATGTCACATATTTTTAATGACTGAAGTTATCTAAGCTAAGTAGCGATAAGATGATCTAAGAAAATTCACAAATACATGGAGATTAAGCACCATGATTTGGAACAACCAATTGGTCAAAGAAGAAATTAAAAAGTGAACTTAAAAAAAAATCTCAAAACAAATGAAAGTGGAAATGCAACCTACCAAAGCTGAAGAAATGCAACAAAAGCAGTCCTTTTTTTGGTACCAGGAGTCAAACTCCAGACCTTGCACTTGCCAGGCAGGCACTCTGCCGCTGAGCTCTATGCCCAGCCCAGTAAAAAGCACTTCTAAGATGGATATTTGCAGTGAGAAACACCAATGTGAAGAATAGAAGAAAGATCCTGAGTAATAAACCAAACGTTACATAAGAACAACAACTAAATCAAAGTTAGTAGAAGGAAGGAAATAATAAATATTAGGCCAAAAATAAATGACTTAGACATTAAAAAAAAAAAAATAAAAAGAGTAACAAAATCAAATGATGTTTTTTTGAAATTATAACAAAAGTTGAAGGGCTGGCCAAATAGCTCAGTGGATTAAGTGCCTGCAAGCAGGGACAGGCCGGGGCTTCGATCCCTGGGCCTGCTGCACCAGCCCTGACCCCAGGGTGTGCTGAGACAGCAATTGAGACTGGGCATGGTTGCCTGTGCTTGTAATCCCAGCTCTCGGGAGGCTGTAAATAGGTGGATCACTATGAGTCTGATCTAGCAGTGAGACCCTGAACACCCTGTAGACCTTTCCATTAAAAAAAGGTTGACAATGCTTATTAGCTAGTTTAAAAAGAGAATCAAAATCAAAAATGAAGAAAAGACACTATAAACTGACATTGCAGAAATACGAAGATCATAAGGGAACACTGAACAATGACAACCAGCATAACTTCTAGTTATCTGTCCTAGATAACTTGTAGTTACCTACTGGATAACCTAGAAGAAATTGACAGATGCCTAGACTCATGTAGTCCACCAAGCCTGAACCCGAAGAGACAGAAACTCCGAACAGATCAGTAAGAAGTAAGGGGACTAAATCAGCAAGAAAAATTCTGCCATCAAAGAAAAGCCCAAAGCCGGCTGGACTCAGAGCCAGATTCTACCAGATACTTAAAGATCGATAGCGATTTCAAGTTCTTCCAAAAAACTGAAGTGGAGGAAAGACTTCCACTGGAGGCCGGCATTGCTCTTTGCCGATGACAGACAAAGACCCTCTAAGGAAAAGAAATTACAGGCCGACATCGATGGTGAGCATAGATGCAAAACTCCTCTGCAGGACCCTCACAGGTGAGCTCCAACAGCACACGGACAGCGTCAGCAGTGCTGACTGGGATTTATACCGGGGTACGGGGGGGCTTCAGCCTATGCAAGTCTGCAAATAGGATGCGCTACATTAATAGAATGTTCAGACTTCTGTAAATGCATATGACAAAATTCAACATCCTTTCGTGATAAAAATTTCAACAAATTAGATAAAAAAGAGTGTACCTAAACAAGGCCATCTATGCCAAACTCACTGCTGCCACCTACTCTCTTAGGACAGAGGCCCTGTGTGGCTGTGGGGCAGCCTGGGCCACACTGGGAGGAACAGTGTCCAGATAGGGGACACTGGTCACTGACAGTGAGTGAGGGGAGCCCTGTCCTCCTGCCAGAACCCAGGCCAGGCAGGAGCAGGCCCACACTCCCAGGTGAGCCTGCTGCCAGGGGTTAGCCTGCTGCACCTGTGCTCACACCTGCAGCAGGGTGGAGTCACACAGGCAGTCAGGAGAAGGCGGCAGCGGCCACCCCTTGTGTGCCTGGGGACACTGGCTACTGTTTTTCCTAGGTCCTCACTCACGACCTTGGAATTTCCCACTTACTGTGATTCTTGGAACATTCCCCTGCCCATCGCAGCTTAGGGCCCTGCTTGGCTCTACGAGATCTCCAGGCCTTCTTCCCACAGTGCCAGACAATGTGTGGGTCACCTTGCAGAGGTGGAATAAACACTGTAACCTATCCGAGAACTCAGGCCTGTAAAACATCTCTTATCTTCCTCTTAAAGTAAACAAGACCAGATGCAGGGGCAAGGGCTGTAGCTCAGTAGCACAGTGCCTACAGTGCCTGCCTGGCAAGCACCAGGTCCTGAGTTCAGTTCTGGGCACACACACACGCGCGCGCACACATGCACGCACACACGCACGCGCATGAAACACACACACACACACACACACACACACACACACACACACACACACACAGAAAAAAGAAACCCAGGGAGTTGTTCAGGTGGTGCACACTGCATGAACAGAGGGGCCATCTTCCTTGTGATTCTCGCAATGAAGGGTTGTGTCTCCCCGTGGCTTATCTGGCCCTGCTGACACGGTTGGACAGCTGTGGAAGCTCACAGCTACTAGCACTGTCTGGGGAGGCGAGGTGTGCAGCAAGGAGCTTATGCACACTCGGTGCTCTTAGCTCGGAAGCCCACATCCGTGACCTTATGCAGGGTTTTGATATGTGTACATGCACAGTAAAAGTTCCGAATTCTTTACATGCACACACTCGGCTTCAAGCTGTCACTAGGGAGAGTGCAGCAGAGGAGAAGGCAGAAGTCCCTTTGGTGTGCGTGGAGGGGTGGAGCCAGAGCGAAGGCCAGAGGAGCCACGTGCATGTTCCCGTGGTGGCCTGCAGAGTATGCAGAGAAGTGGGTCTGAGGAAGTGCGACTGTGGTTGTGGGTGCTCCTAAGGGCTTTTAAAAAAATTTTATTGAGAAACAAATATCAATGAGACAGTTTCCAAGCTGATTAATAGGACATTTTCAATAATTAATACATTGCGCATTGTTATCTTCTCAGCATCATCCACAGCACAAGCAGCAGCCAGGACATCCCGTCCAAACACTGTTACTGCAAATCCTTCCTCTCACTGAACCAAGGGAAAGCAGTCGTACGCCTATCCTGACTATTCTGTATGTACAAATACAAATGGTCCTTCCTCTGTATCCCCCCTCTCCAGTTCATTCCTGACAGAGATAGGGATTCTATTGGCATCTAAATATTATAGGTGCTTGAATTCAGCAAAACAATCCAACATAGTCCAGTAGTCCACAATAGTAGGGGGTTGTGCACAGAAGTTGTTGACTAGACCTTTTACAGCTCAGCATATTAATATGGCTTTACTTTATATACCTCATTTTTATATTTTTCTGCTGGATGGCTAAGACCAAGATAAAGCAAGACCTATATACCCAGAAATGTAACTTTTGTATCTGATAAGGTCAGTCAAGTACCCTCAGGATTTATCCTGTAGCCCTGTGCTGCGCTTTGTAGATCCTTCGTCAGTGTCAGCCATGAGGATGAGTCATGGCCATTGCTTGACCAATTTGTTCTCTATGAAAGCCTGAGAGAAAGATTTCTGTCCATGTGACTCTCCTTAGGCACACTCTACGTCATCGATCACATTCCTCTGTGGCTACATAATCCCCTTGATCAGAAAATTTGGGGCACAACTGAGTTACATGATGTTACAGTACAGGTCCTCCTATGTCCTCAGTCTTCACTGACCTTGAAAGGCTAGGGCCAAAATGTTGGCGGATCTTGCAGCCCTTTCTTTTCTCCAATTTTTGATCTGCAAACTTAGGTTGTTAACCCTCCAGAAGAGAAGCTTATTATTACCCTGCAGCATATGAAGTTCCGTTTACCCTATCTGTCTAAATATCGAACCTCTTAGGCATAACGTGGAACAGGTATTTTCCATCAAGTATTGATGTGTGGAAATTTAAGTCCTTACAGAATATGAAGAAAAAAATTTAAAAAATAGAAATAGACACATATTTTTATACAGAAATTTAGAAATCTAACCATATACAGCATTGTAACAGGACAGTCCTGTGACTTCTTTTCTTTTCTTTTTCTTGTGTCTTTCTTTTCATTTATTACTCATTTAAAAAAGAAAAACAAAAAAACCCTTTTACTTGTGAAACAGTATGGTAATAATTGGTATGTCATGACAAGAAGTACGTATTTAGAAGACCAGAATGACAGGCATTCCAAGCATGACCCTTCTATTACACATTGCTATCTTCAGTGCAGTTGCTTGGTTCACAGGTATCAGCATATATAGTTAGTCAGGTTGAGAATCCTACCAATTAACTGCTAGTTTCAAAACCCTGCTGATGTTTCTCAGGATCATTGCCTTACTCATTTTGTGCATACAAGTGTATGGCTTTGTCCTTGTCCTGTTTCCCAGCTTTTCTCCTTACCCTCTCCTCGTTGTCCAGTCCTCAAGTTGTAGCTTTCCTTTTAGTTGTGTTACACCTTTCTATTTGTATTTCTTCTTTTTATTTCTTATACTAGTGAGACTATATGACATTTACACACGTGGGTCTGGTTTGTTTCACTTATGAATATATCTTCAAGTGGCATCCATTTAAATATAAATGCTTCAAGTTTATCATTCTTTATAGCTGAGTAATACTCCATTGTATAAAAATACCACATCTTTTTCAACCATTCCTCATGAGACAGGCATCTTGGTTGTTTACAAGATTGGGCTATCACAAATTTTGCTGCTATAAACATAGGGACACATATATCACTATGATATGACGTTTTCAGTTCCTCCTGGAAAATTCCCAGTAGGGGGATAGCTGGCTTGAATGGGATTTCCAGTCCTAGTTTCTTAAGGAGTCTCCATACTGATTTCCACAATGGTTGCACCAGTCTGCATTCCCACCAACAGTGGAGAAGAGTTCCCTTTTCCCCACAACCTCACCAACATTTGTTGTTGGTTGATTTCTTTATGATAGCCATTCTTTGTGGGGTGAGATGGTATCTCAGTGTTGTTTTAATTTGCATTTCATGGATGGCTAGTGATGTGGAGCATTTTTTCATATATTTATTTGCTTCTTTAATTTTGTCCTCTGAGAAGTGTGTGTTCATCTCAGATGCCCATTTCTGGATTGGGTCTTTAAATTTAGGGGCTCTAATGTATTTTAGTTCTTTATAAATTCAGAGCAGACGTTTGTCTGAGTGCCTGTTAGTTAAGATTTTTTCAGAATTAGTGGGTTGTCTTTTCACTTTGTTGGTAATTTATTTTGATGTGCAAAAACTTCTCAATAAGAGTTGGTCCCAGTTGTCAATTCTTTCAAGTGTTAACTGTGCAATTTGATTTTTGTTCATGAACTCTGCCTACCCCTATGTCTTTAAGAGTTCCTCCTACTTTCTTTTCCAGGAGATTTACTGTTTCTGTTTTAATTTTAGATCTTTAATCCATTTTGACTTTAGCTTAGTGCATGGAGACAGACCTGGGTCAAGTTTTAGTTTTTGGCATATAGACAGCCAGTTTTTCCAGCACCATTTGTTAAAGAGGCTATCTTTCTTCCAGTAAGCATGTTTGGCCCCTTTGTAAAAGATCATGTGACTGAGTGTGTTTGTAGAGACCTCTGCATCTTCTAATCTATTCCATTGATCCTCAGGTCTATTTGGTTGCCAGTACCATGTTGATTTTATCACAGTAGCCTTGTAGTATAATTTCAAGTCAAGAATTATAATGCTTCCTGCCTTGCTTTGTTGGCCAAGACTGCCTTTGCTATTCTAGGTCTTTTCTGGTTCCAAATAAATTTTAGGAACAATTTCTCTAGGTCTGGGAGGTATGTTGGTCGTAGTTTGATAGGGACTGCATTAAATCTGTTAAACAATTTTGGGAGTATGACCATCTTCACAATGTTGGTTCTTCCTATCTAGGAGCATGGAATATCTTTCCACTTTCTGAAATTCTCTACAATCTCTTTTTTCAGAGTATTGTATTTTTCTGTGAAAAGATCTTTGACTTCTTTAGTTAGATTAATTCCAATGTATTTCATTTTCCTCGGTGCTATTGCAAAAGGTATTGTTTCTATAATTTCCCTCTCAGTGTGTTTGTTATCTGTGTAGAGGAATGCTATTAACTTTTGGGTATCGACTTTGTATCCTGCTATGCTATTGAATTTGTGTATCAATTCTAGTAGCTTCTTGGTGGAATTTTTTGGATCTTCCAAGTAAAGTATCATGTCATCTGCATATAATGATGATTTAACTTCTTCTTTACCTATTCTTATTCCTTTTATTTCTCCCTCTTGTCTAATGGCTCTACCTAATGATTCCAAAACTATATTGAATAGTAGGAGTGATAGAGGACATCCTTGTCTTGTACCAGATCTGAGAGTAAAAGATTTCAGTTTTTCTCCATTTAGAGTTATATTAGCCATTGGGTTGCCATAGATGGCTTTTATCAAATTGAAGTAGAGGCCTTCTATTCCAATTTTCTGTAGCACTTTGAATATGAATGAATGTTGGACTTTGTCAAAAGCCTTTTCTGCATCAATTGATATGATCGTGTGGCTTATCGATTTTATTTAGTCTTTCAAAGAACCTCCTTTTTGATTCATTAATTTTTTGAACTGTTTTCTTCATCTCAATTGAATTAACTTCTGCTCTAGTCTTTATGATTTCTTCCCGTCTTTGGGCTCTGGGTTTGGTTTGCTCTTCGTTTTCTAGATGTTGGAGGTGCAGCATTGGGTGTTTATTTGTTCCCGTTTTGTTTTCCTAAGGTGTGAGTTCACAGCTATGAATTTCCCTCTGAGAACTGCTTTCATCACAACCTATAAAGTCCGATAAGTTGTGGATGAATTTTCATTGAATTGTAGATATTATTGAATTTCTTGTTTAATTTCATCTGTGATCCATTGATTGCTGAGTAGGGTGTTACCTAATTTCCATGTATTTAGGGTTTTTTTTCTGGTTTCTTTTGTCATTTATTTCCAGTTTCATTGCACTGTGGTTGGATAATATGCATGGGATAATTTCTGTTTTCTTGCATATACTTAAGTATGAGCTATGGACCAGTATGTGGTCTATTTTAGAAAATGACCCATGTGCAGCTGAAAACAATGTGCATCCAGCTGTGTTTGGGTGGAACACTTTGTATATGTCTACCAAGCCCATTTATTCCAAGCTCTGGTTCAGTTCTGCTACTTTTTTGCTAATTTTTTTTATCTCATTGACCTGTTTTTTTGAGATAAGGGTGTGAAGGTCTCCTGTTAAGATTGTGGTCTTGGATATTAGATTTTTCATGTCCATTAAGATTTGTCTTATATAGTTAGGTGCTCCTGTGTTTGGTGCATAGATATTTGTGATTGTTACCTCTTCCTCTTGAATTTTTCCCCTAACCAGTATATAATGGCCTTCTTTATTTCATTTGATCATTCTTGGTTTGAAGTTGAGGCTGTCTGAAAACAAGATTGCTACCCCTGCCTTTTTCTGAGGTGCTCAGGAATGTAGTATTGTTTTTTATCCTTTGACTTTAAGCCTATGAATGTCTTTTTGAGTTAAGTGCGTTTCTCGTATACAGCATATTGTTAGATTTTGTTTCCTAATCCACTGTGCCATTCTATTTCTCTTAACTGGTGAATTGAGTCCATTTACATTGATGGTTATAATTGAGATGTATTGACTTATGATTGACATGTTATTTACCTGCTTTTGTTTACTCCTTTTTGTCCTGTGTTTAATTGTTTGCCTTATTTAGTGGGTTCCTTCTGTTCTTGTTCATGGAGTTCTGATCATTTTGGTCCCTCTCTAGAACATCTTTCAGTAGTCTGTGTAATGTTGGCTTTGTCATCATGAAATTCTTTAGTTGTTCTTTGTCATGGAAGTTTTTCACTTCTCCATCAAACTTGAAAGAGAGTTTTGCAGGGTATAGTACTCTGGGCTGGAATTTGTTTTCATCAAGGACTTGAAGTATTCTACTCCATGCTCTTCTTGCCTTCATGGTTTGTGAAGAGAAGTCGGCCATAATTCTGATGAGTTTTCCTTTGAATGTGATCTGTTTCTTTTCTCTAGCAGCTTTCAGTATATTATTCTTGTGCTGGATTTCTGGGATCTTGACTATTGTATGTCTCGGTGTGTTTTTAATTGGGTTGAAGTTATTTGGCATTCTGTATGCTTCAGTTACCTGAATGTCAGATTGTTTCCTCATATTTGGGAAGTTTTCTGCTATTACTTCTGCCCATATTCTTTATATATCATTTGTATGGATTCCATCTTTCTCATTGATGCCTATTATTAGTCTCACATTGTTCATCTTTGTATCGTCTTGCAGGTTATGGATTATTTTTTTCCTGAAACCTAGTTGTTTTTAAGAGATCCTTTCTTACCTTTTCACTAGCTCCACCAGCATCTTCAAGGTCTCAAACTCTGTCTTCACTTTCACTCAAACAGTTTTGCAAGGTTGTAATTGAGACTTTAAGTTCTTCTATATCTCTTTGACCCTGCTTCATGCGATCTATTTCTTTTCTGTATTGCACATTCAAGGAATCCATCATATTTCTAATCTCCTCTATTTTTTTAATCAATATCTTCTTTAGAAGCAGTTATTAATTCTTTTACTGCAGAGTTTTTTTCAGATTGGGGTTCCTCCATATGTTTCTGTATTTGATTCTTACTTCAGATGGTATGAATTCAAAAATTTCTTCTTTTATTTCAGAAAGTAATTCTGCTTTCAAAGGAACAAACATTCCTCTGTATGTTTCTGCTGTTGTTCCTTTACTTGCGACACTGTTAATTCACACATCTTAGCTGAGCTGAGCTAGTGTCCTCTGCACTCGTTCTCCCACATGTTTCTATATTAGATTCTTTACTTCAGATTCTATGAATTCAGAGATTTCTTTTTTCATTTCAGGAATTAATTCTGCTTTGAGTTCCTCTATAACTTTCTGCTGCTGTTTCTTTACTTCCAACGCTGTTAATTCATTCATTTCAGCTGAGCTAGTGTCCTCTGCACTTGTTATGGGTGGGCTTGAGATTGCGTTTTGCTCCTTCTCTTTGTCATTTCACATAGCACTGGCCTCTGACCTTTGGTGCAGTTATAATCTTGGCACCTGCTGCAATGCGAGTGCAGATCGAATTTCAGTTTATCCAGTTGTGCCTGGCCTGGCTTATCCTGAGTTTATCCAGTTATGCCTGGCCTGGGTCTAGCTGTTGTGTTCAGCTCCTTCCTGCTGCAGCCCTTGGAAGTGAACCTCTTGTGCCCCTCTGGCGCAATTATGAACCTGTAGTGCCCCTCTGTTGTGCCCCTGGCCCAGGGAGCACAGGTGAGCACAAGAGCTCTCCCACACACTAGCCAGGTCTAGGCTTGAGCTGCATCTGGGGTCCCGAGAGAGTCGCAGAAGTTCTCACTCACTCTGAGGGCTTGAGGGTGGGAGCTCTGGAGGGCTGCGGGGGTCCTGATGATGTGCTAGACGATCTCATTCACGCGGGTGCCTGAGTTTTGGTCTTGAGGGGTCCCACGGGAGCAGGGAAGCAGGAAGCTCTCCCACAAGCTCCCCGGGCCTGGGCTGGGCTGCCTAAGGGGATGTTCAGAAGTACAAACAACTAGGTGATTGTTTTCAGCACCGCGGACAGCAGCACGGCCTGTCTGGTCCTCACCCCTCTGGGAAGATGCCACTCCCCCAGCCTGGGGTTCTCCTAGTGTGAGCCCCTGCATCACCACACACGGAGAGCTGCGAGGATGAGGGGAGTGGGACACACCCCACAAGTGCTCCCACTTGTTTGCTGTTCACAACGACTATTTAGGGTCCTCTTGAGATTCACCACCTTGCTGACATGGAGTCATGTCAGCACATGTTGGCAGCGTGTGGTGGGTGGGCACATGTCTGCATGTATATGTGTGCTTGGTGGAACAGGAGAATGCTAACCCACAATAGAAATGCATCATCAAAGCTAGGAAGCATCTTAGTTGTGTCACTAACATTTGATCTAAGGTTGATTTCTTTAAATTTTTATAAAGCACATAGTCACTTTGAAGGAAAAGTGCCTGCACTGTGCTGGCTTCTGCTTGCTTCCCCCAAACCTGGGGTTGAGGGCAAGGGCCGTGCTAGGAGCCTCTGCTGCATTTCACCCTGCTGTTGTGAGGTGGCCCAAGGGTGGGCTGGGTGGCCTTGGGGGCCTGGGAGGGATGTGGCCACTGTGGGTCTGCTGAAGCCATCATAGCTGCATCTACCAGGGCGTGAAAGTGGGGTGAGGCTGGTCCTTCGGCAGCTGGTGTCCCATGTTGTTGAGAGTAGGCCTATGCCCAGGTGCCAGGATGAAGCCGCCAGCTGGTGGGCCAGGGCAGCCCACTCACGCCCCACATCTTGGCAGGTCTGTGTGATCCCTGCTCGTGGCCAAGCCCTGCTTCCTGCCAGGAGGCCAGTCCCCTCACAGCACTGGGATGCTCCATGGTCTCTGTAGATTTGCTCCCCTCCCTGTGCTGCACATGCATAGCTCTGAGAGCTCACTGCCATTGAAGAGAGCAAGAAGCTTCTGGGCAGAGGCTGAGCACCACACACTCCACCCTAGAGCTGGGAACGTCTGGCTTGTGCCCTCCACCGCCATCCTAAGCAGGAGTCAGTTTCCCCATGCTAGTGCTGTCTGCCTGAAGAACTGACTTGGTTTTCTGTTCAATCATAGCACAGTGGGTCTCCTCATGGCTCTCCAGGCACGTGGCTGAGTACAACCCATCCTCCTCCCGGGCCCCCAAGGCTGGCCAACCCCTCTCTTGATGGGCCTCAGAGCAGCTGGGTGAAACACCGAGGGGCTCCTCACACTGCCCTCGCCTTCAGTTCCATGTCTAGGTGAAGCAAGCCGGAGAGCAGGCCCTTTCCCTCCTGCAAGCCAGAGAGGGAGTGGAGGGCAGACTGGGCCGTGCGCCAACTGCATAGGGCTCAGAGTGCCTCAGAGGAAGGCTTTCAACACACACATACGCACATACACACACCACCAGGAAGTCCAGGTTCCTACAAGGAAAATTCCCTGGAGCCCCATTTGTGGGAGGTGCTGTGTGCTTTCCTGGGAGCCTCCAAGGGAAGAAACTAATTTTGCTCCCTTTCAAATGTAAATCCTCTGTAACAAACAGGTCCTGTCAGAGGGGTGCAGTGGCCAGGAGGACACAGGGAGCATTCTGGCTTTCCCTTCTTGATTGGCAGCTTTGCAGAGGGACTTCTTGCCAGGAGCAGAGAAATGGGTGGCTCCCAGGATTTGGGCTTTTCCTGCCATGGTTCCAAGCTAAAGGCTTACCCTGGTCCCTGTGTTACTGGCCCCTGCTGTGGCACAGGGACATGGAGCTGGATGCTGGAGCCCGGGCTGAGGCTCTGCTCTTACCGGCACCCTGCAGCCTGTGGTTGCTTCCTCAGAGTGGGCTGGGGCGGGACATGTCTGGCTGTGTGGCTTCCTGCACATGCAGCCCTGCCCAGCCCTCCAGCCCTCCGTGAGAGTGGATCCAGAGGACACTGCAGTGTTCTTTGTCCATTGCACTTTAGGAAGGTGTGTGCCGCCATTCCTAAGTGTTACGAGCTATCAAACCCTACACAGAGTTAGATGAAAGATGCTATCAGGCATGGACAGTGATTCCTAGCCTGGTGTCCACACGCCTGGGGGCTGGTGCCTCCCCCTTCTCTTTCCCCTTCTTTTCCACAGCAGGCCCAGTCTATTGTTCTTTCTCAGATTTTAACCAGCTAACTCTCTCTGCAAACAGCACCTCAAATGCTCTGCATTGGGGAGCCTGAACATTGACAACGTGGTTGTGTGTGGGGAGGTTGTGGCTTTCTCTCGCTGTGCTGGTGACCTGGCTCAGAGAATGGAGGTCCCGAGGGACCCCAGGCTGTGTCCACCACCTGGCTCTCCCGTCCCTCACTCTCCCTTGCACTTTCATCTCCAGCCTCTCTTTTCATCTGCTTTTTTTTCTGTCTGCACCCGCCTTTGCCCTGTATCTCGAAACATCATGAAAAGTCTTCAAAGACCTGGTTTTAAAGCATCCTGTCGAGGGCCAATTAGAGCCACATAGCCATGGTGTGTGGAGCCCATGGAGATTATCCCAGGCCCTGGGGGAGCTGGCCCCTGCCCTTCCTGCCCCTCACAGCGGGCCACCAGGGCACCCCAAGTCCCCACTCTGTCCTGGGGACGAGCCACAGCTGTGTTATTGGGGATGGTGTCCTCAGAGCCTGCGGCCTTCTAAGCTGAGAGGTGACAGGAGAGCTGAGTGCCCTTGGGGCTGCACACTTAGGAGTCATGGTGTTGCGGAGGTGGGGTGGATGTTGTCTGCGTCCCATGGTCTGTGGAGCGGGGACGTGGTGGGTGCATGACAGCCTTGCACAACTCAGGTAGCTTGAGAGAAAACTGCTCCCTAGGGTCTCAGGGTCTTCCTCTCCCCAGCACCACTATGTCACGCCCAGGTGTCCCCGCGAGCTGGTGCAGACCCAGGTGCTGCCCGAGGTTTGTCTTTGTGGAGCTGGTGAGATGTTCCTCTGATCAGGGAACACGGGGTCACTCCTCAGTGATCCTACAGTGGTGGGACTTGGGCTCCTCCTCCCGGAATGAAGGTCCCCTGGGGCGGGCAGGGGAGTTTTGCGCTCAGTCCCCCTCTGTCTTGCAGGAACTGCCTTGTGGAAGGAGACCCCAGCCTCCTGGCTAAGGAATATTCTAGAAACAGGACCTCACAAGGCTGTGGGCAGGTGTGGCTCCATGCAGACCTGGTCCTCCATTTTGCTGGAGCTCAGGGGCAGTGGCCAGCCTCGCAGCCTCACGTCATCTGAGGAGGACCGGGGCATGGCCTCTGCAGGGCAGATCTGGGGCCATCCAGGGAGCCTCCCTGTCCCTGTCTCGGGCCACTGACTGAGGCTGTCCCCCAGCATGGGTCTCCTTGGAGATCTGAGCGTGGCTCTGGATGGACATGGGAACCTGGCTGCTGGTTTCCACCCCCAGGGACCAGCTCCTGGCTAGTGATGGGGCCAGGTTTAGGGCCCCACTGAGCTCACAGCAGCACCTTGGGCAATAGCCAAATTATGGGAGCGCGGAGCCCTGAAGGCCACTCGGTCATGAAGGAGGAAAAGGCAGGACCTTGCTGGGGGCAAGAGACGGAGGCAGGGAGACATGGCCGAAACACAGGCTGCCACGCAGGGTGGAAGCCTGCTGTTCCTCCAAAGCCGTGTGGTCCAATTCTGGGACAGAGGAGTGCTGCTGTGTGGAGGGCCCGGCCCCAGCTGCCCCTGGCAGTGTGGCTGATGGGGCAGGGCTGCTGCCCTCGGCTGTGCCCAGGCAACAAGGGCTTTCCTGGGAGGGTGGCTCAGCTGCCGCACATGGAGGTGCTGTGGGCCAGCCCTGAAAAGCGGGGTCCGCATAATGCCCACCTCACTTCTCACCAAAGAACAAAAATTACTGACAATTACATGTAATTAGCAATTTTAAATTATTAATGGTGGTGAAAGAATGTGTCTATTCAACAAGTAATTTGTCGTAATTTTTAGTAATTGAAAGTAATTTCTAGCAATTAAATCCTAATTTAGTGCATTTTCTGGGTGATGCCTTTATCCAAGAGGCGCCTGTGAGTTTCATTGTTGGCAGCTTTTCCAGGCACTTTGTTTAGCAGATTTGCTAGGTAGGACGTGTGGAGAAGGCTGTGCGGAAAGAAAGGCGAGCTGCTGACGCTGGCGGCTACGGTGCCGGCGGCAGGCGGCCTTCCTGCCTCGGGCTCAGGCTGGGGAGGAGCTGCGGGCCGAACGCCCGGCGGACCGCCCGGGCAGCAGGAGGCGCCGAGGGCGGAGCAGGGCGGCGGAGCTTCCGGGGCCAGGTCCCGCGCGGCCCGCTGAGGCGGTGCCTGCCTTCCGTTCCTCTCTTCGAGACTGCTCTAGGCCAGCGGCGGTGCTCAGGCCCGGAGACGCGCCGACCCGGCCTGCCTCTGGGGCTGAGTACGGCGGGGTGGGGGGGACTCGCACCTTGGCCCAGGGCAGAAGCGCAGCATAAGCTCACACATCAATTTCCCAACCCTTCGGGCCAGATTTACAGATTAGGTACAAGAAACAGGCGAGGGGCGGGCTAGGAGTGAGAGGGGCAAGCGCCCTTCTCCGGGTCCGGGCGCCTCCCTTTCTGCTCCTTTTGGGGCTCCTCAGGCAGCTGTCGTGGCAGTCCTCTGTGCCAGTGCTGGGCGCATCTGTGGCATGCAGGAGGATTATGACGAAGGAGGCACGATCTGGGGTCCGGGCATGGCCGAGATCCAGCCGGCGTTTGGCTGTCCCCTAGAAGGAGCGTCAGCCACAGGCTTCCTGTCCTCAAAGACAAGGAAGATGAAGGTGTAGGAGTCCCGCTAAGGGAACAGTGGGAGCGTATGCAAAGCGCCCCAGTGAAGGCAGTAAGCCCCCCCAGGAGGGCTGGGCGAGTCTGGGGACAGCCAGTGAAGGCCACGGAGCTCCCTCAGCTGTGATGCAGGGTTTGAAGGGCAGTGTGGTGACTGCTGAGAGCCAGGGGTAGTCGGAGCCCCTGCTCGTGTGCTTAGTGGGGAACCGTGGGATGCAGGTGTGGCCTCTCCACTGAGGACCTGAGCAGCCGAAGCGTCTGCCACGCTGCCCCCATCCCCACTCCCTGGCAGGCGTCAGCAGGTCCCCGTGGGCGGCACTGCGAGTGGGAGGCAGCCACGGGCTCTCTCTGACCGGAAAGGAGACCTGCCCTGAGCCGGGCTGCGCGCTCCTTTGTCCCCACAAATAAACATTCTGACTTCTTCAGGAAAGAAGCAGCACGAGAGTGTCGGGAATGTGCCTTATTCCCCTTACAATGAGATCTCCTCTTGCGGCTTTGCACGACCCCCCACTGCCGGAGTCGCAGGTGAACCGTTAGCTGCTGCCTTTCAGCGTTTGCTTTCTGCCGAGTGGCTGATGTAGCCTGGAGGTTCCCAGCGTGGGCCACACACTCCTGCCCTTCTGTGGGGCCTGGCGATTCCTGCTGCAGGGCGCTGGGCCAGGCATGTACGCCTCTCTCTGCAGTCCCGGGGGACTTGACACTGCCCCAGGCAGGGACTCTTTTACCTCTGTGCGGGCACCCATGGTTCACGTGCTGCCCACTGGGTCCGAAACCCCCGCCTGTCCCACAGCGGAGTCAGCAGCCCCTGCTGGGTCAGCCTCCACCCAGTAGACTGTCTCAGCCCCCACAGGCCCCAGGCCTTCTGAGGGCCAATATCTTGTAACACTTCCTTCACTGGCCAGAAATGAAACAAGAATTGGTAAGAGTCTTTAACACATGACAGTCTTTAAGCTCAGTCCAAGGCCTCCGCTGTCACAGGAAGACAAGGTGCAGCGAGAGAGGGTAACATGTGTATGGACAAGGGCCTGCTCCTGGGGACACAGGACAGCCTCCACCCCGTGGGCGTGCAGGCCCGGTGATGGCCGCGCTGCCTCCTCCACGGCTTCACGAGGCCCTGGCTTGCTCTTACAGGTCTTCAGGAATGCAGTAAGCCTTCCCTTATTTCTGTCACAATTAGCTCCTGGGAATTAATCCTGTGACACAATGGTGCAAAAGGCTGCTGTGTGTCCAGGCGAGACAGCTCAGAGCTGCAGACGCGTTCTCCCTCCGAAGGCAGTGTCCTCAGTGACGGGCGTCTCGGTCACAGCGAGCTCCTGAGCCCTCTGCATTCTGCATGCACCCATGTGCGAGACCCAGGAGGCACCAGCCTGTACTCATCGCTGTGTTCCTGCTGCACCTTTCCGGAACATTCCAGTGTGAGGCTCTGAGTACCACGGGGTGTGGGAGCACAGAGGGTCCAGGATGCAACTCTGGGGCTGGGAGTCTGGCAGGGCTGGTGGCCCGCAGCACAGCTGTAGCCAGCTCTGTGGCATTTCCAAGACAGAACAGTGCAGCCTGCATGCCCTGGGTGGCCCTGGGTGAGCTCGGACCGCATCCTCATCTCAGCCTAGCCTGGCCTCACCCTGGTCAGGTGAGTGTCACCCTGTGGGGGTGAGGCATCCACGCAGCTGAGGATCTTTGTGCCCACAGGGCTCGTGCCTCCTGGCGGAGGTCAATATGCAGGAATGTGTGCAGCTGGGCCGCTCTGGGCCCTGGTGGTGGAGACCTGACCGGGGGCCCAGGCGAGGTAGCGGGCCCCTTGGGCTGGCTCACCGAGCCCCTAGTGCAGAAACCATCTAAGCGGAGCCGCGTCCAGCCCAGCCCAGAGCTTCTGGGCTGTTTGCTCACCACTCCTGCGTGCGCAGCAGGCACCCTGGGGAGTGCCGACCTTTTCAGTGTGTGTTGATTTGGTCTTTCTGAGTGGAGAAGCAGTTGTAGCTGCCAACTTGTCATCAGGAAGGGTGGTTAGGCAGAAAGCTCCTTGTACGCATTTAACCGGGGAAATTGGGGTGGCAGTTGGAAGACCAGAGGTCAACCCTTGCTCTGAACACAAGACAGAAGAAGCCAGAGCAGGTCCCGATGCATGGGAAGAGCAGCACACTTGCTGAGAGTCCCCGAAAGGTGGGCACTCTCGCGGGCTTGCTTGTCAGTGATGCTGACTACAGCGGCCGAGTGCCTGGCCCCGTCCTTGGCCTGCAGAGGGGAAGGGGTGCTGTCCCCGGCCATGCAGTCACTCTCAGCCATCCTGCAGCGAAGCTCATCCTGATCAAGGCTATGTGAAGGTACCCATGACCACAGGCCTGCTCATCCCTGATGCAGGCTTGGGTTGAGCCTTCGAGACCCCATCCCCTGTGCTAGGGAGCCTCAGAGCCACCCCTGAAAGCAGGCTGGGTCTGTGGGACCCCTGGGAAAGCATGGAAGTGGCCCTGGCAGGTGCTCTGTCTACAGGGGACTTGTGTAGACAGGATGCACAGCTCTGTCACAGAGCTCAGGTGGCTTGGGGTCATCGTCAGTGCAGCAGCTCCAGGGCCCATCATGACTGCTGGAGGAAATCCTGAGTCTAGAGCAACAGCTCCTCAAATCTGTCTGAAGATCAGCAGAAGCGGCATGTGGGAGGGAACGACGCTAAGAAGTATGCTAAGGGTGAGCCCTCGTGCCTGTCAGCTCTGTGGCAGCACATGAGTGACTCCCTGCGACGGTCTAGAGGTCTGAGGGGTGGAGGAGAGCCCCCGAGCCTCCATGATCCTGCCTGTGTAGGACCCACGAGGCCTACACCGATAGCAGTGTGAACCGTGCCTTGGAAATAGCCTTCCTCAGCACAGCCCTGAGGGTCACTGGATCTGCGGTGGAGGCAGCGAGAGTGGGAGGCATTGTCAGGTCCTGTGTGGGGAGCAGGGGGGAGGCCCCCTGGCGCTAGGAGGGCCCAGACCGTGGCCCAGGCAAGAAGGAGCATGTGGCGCATAGGGTGTTGCTCCTTCCTTCCTCTGGTTGATGCCGACCTCGACTGAGGACGGAGGTCCTGGAGCTCTGAAATGGGTGGGCCAGAGCGCTCACCGACTGCAAGCTCCGAGGCGCCACGGCAGCCCAGTGTCTTAGTCACTCGTCAGGTTCCCGACGAGTCTTTCTTAGCCCTCCCTCCTCCCTCCTCCCTCATCTGGGACCTCCCGTTGAGGTCCTCACAGCCTTGAGCCACGGCCACCTTCCCTTCTGGGTCAACCAGAGGTGAGGCAGACGCACTGGACACAGCCACCTCAGGGCCCACAACAGCTGTTTCTGATTAGCTCCCTGGTGCTCACCGTGGGCCAGCTCCCGGGAGGTTCAGACCCGCCCAGGGTCAGATAGGGAGGCTGTGTGTGCCCTGTGGGCCGTCCTGGGGACCACTTGCTGGCCCTGGACACACTGCCCTGATCTCCAGGCAAGGCTGTCCAGCACCTAACCGACAATAACTCAGTCAAGAAAGAGCTCAATCCACAAAGACCAAGGCTTTAAACTGCCCTGGAAATCCTCGTTCTTGGCCCTGGTGTGTGTGTGTGTGTGGGGGGGGGGGTGACACACATTGTGGCAGCTGACTGAGGCAGGATGCATGACTCCCCGGGTCTCCCGCCAGGACAGAGACCTGGCCTACCCTTTCCCTTTCTTCTCTGCCTTTGCAGCCCAGAGTGATGTGTGCTATGGTCAGCTGGTGGCCACTCTGGCCACCTTCACAGTCAGGATAACAGTTTTCTAATTGGTGTACGGAGAAGCCAGCAAGCTGACGTCCCTGGGCTCCGGAGCTGTGGGCAGCCGGCTCCTCCTGAGGCAGTTGAAGGTGACATGAGCCGAGATGCAACAGGTACCCAGAGGGCACCCTGGGCTCTGGCTACGTACAGTTCCAGAGCTAAGAAATGCAGCTGTCACAATGAGAGCCCGGTCCACAGCGTCAGGCTGCAGCGGCTGGGCAGGCTAAGGCCCTGCCACTTGAGTTGTGTTTATTAAGATTTACCACTCACATCTGGAGGCAGCGTCTGCAGAGGAGCTGGACCGCAGCCAGCCCCTATCTATGCTCCAGGGTCCTAGGCTCCCTACCCAGATGCCCATGACTGGGGCAAGACCAGGGGCACCATGCCAGGCTCCCTGCTGAGACACTCACAGCTTCGGGAAAGACCTAGGCTCTGTGCCAGGCTTTCTGTTAAGATGTCCATGTCTTGGGCAGGACCCGGGGAACCGTGCCAGCCTCCCTGCTGAGATGTCCATGACTTGGTTCAGGACCTCAGGGCACTGTGCCAAGCTCCTTGTTAAGTTGTCCATGTCTTGGGCAGGACCCGGGGAACCATGCCAGCCTCCTGCCTAGATGCCCATGGCTTAGTCCAGAACCCAGGACACAGCTGCACTGGTGGAGTTGTGTGTGGCTTTTCTTCATCCTTGCCAACATTATTTGTCACATCACAAGCTCCTACTGGCCCTGCTTTGTGCTATGAATTGTGGTGACTAGTGTGGCATATAAGTGTGTAAGGCCCTGAGCCCATGCAGCCCAGCAGCTATAGGATCTGCTTGGGACTCAGAGCTGCCAGCCATGTTGAGCTGACAGAAATGTGCATACTACCGCATGGCTGTACACTCAGACTAACTTCCCTCCCCCGAGTTCCTCCTCTGGCTGCACTCGTGGGAAGGAATTCTTACAGACATAGAACATTGGCACGGACTGTGGCCCCCTTCACTAGCTGGCATTTGGCACTTTTCTGCACCCTCTCCTGGCTGTATGCCTTGCCTCTGAGAAGATCCTGCAGGAGGAGGTCCCTTTGTGAACTCAGCTGGAGAAGATGGGGTTCCTGGGGACAGCGGTGATGACATTGTGCCCTTCCAATCAATAGATATGTGGGGAGTGGAGACTGTGGTTCCCAGGCTGGTCACTGCATTCAAGGAGCTGGACCGCGGCCAGCCCCTACCTATGCTCCAGGGTCCTAGGCTCCCTACCTAGATGCCCGTGCCTGGGGCAAGACCAGGGATACCGGGACACTGCATACTCAGCTGTGTCTCCAGTGGTGACTCTGACACTCAGATCCATCGTAAATCTCTGATTAGCCAGTGGCCAGATGAGCTGTGACCGCTGTGGAGACAGCAGCGTGGCCTGGAGGGCCACGTGCCTCACACATGGCTATGACCGACTGGGCCAGTCTCACATGCCCTGCAGAATGCTCGGAGGAGGAGGGACGGAAGGAGCAAATGTGTCAGGAGTGGCAGCGCTTCATTACCTCTGAGGACAGCGTGGGGTCAGCTTTGCAAGCGCAGCCCCTTGTGCCCATGGACACCAGGTCTTTGCCAGGGCTCTCTCGTGCTGGGAGATGAGCTGCACCCCAAGTCCCGAGACAGAGTCCTGCACCCCCAGGCCAAGGCAGCCGTGTTCCCAACCGCACTAGGAATAACAGCTCTGGGAGGGGAGCACCCCGCCTGTAGCCCTCTGGTACCGGTATGTGTGACTGTGGTTCCACTGCCCTGTCCCTTAGCCCTGCCTGGGTGCTCTCTGGCAGGCTGGAGTAGATCCTGCTCCCCTCGCTGTCTGAGCCTGTCTGGCACCTCCTGGGTTAAGAGCTTCCTGCATGCTGGGCAGAAGCACGTAGGTGTGGCAGAGCCATGCATAAGTCATCACAAGGAGGGGAGTCAGGCCTTTGCTGTGCAGCACCTCTGCCCTTTAGCAGCAAAGACACAGCAAATACCAGCCCCCCAGATGCAGAGATAGGTGGGGGCGTGGGGCGGGCCAGCCAGTGCGCAGGGCAGGTCCCAGTGCTGCCTGGCGCCTGATCAGCAGCGACATTTGAATCAAGCCACCACTCTCCAGAACAATGGGGCTTATTTTCCCTTTTGTATGGTCGATGAATGAAGACTTTTTAATCTCGCATATTTGAACGGAGTCCTTTAATGGTGTCAGACAATGCCCTCTGAGCTATTAAGCAGACGGAGAGCTCAATCTTCTAAAGGAACAGAGTTTCACTGCCTCTGATTGCTAGTGGCCTCGCAGCTGTGTCCACGGAGACCATGCTGCCAAGCCCCTCAGCCCTCCGCCCTCTCTGCCCCAGAGCAGGATCTGCTTCCAGGCAGTAGCCTGGGGTCTCCTTTGCGAAGCAACACCTCAGGACAGATGCCACCCCAGGCCTCCAGCCTGTGCAGTGTGGCTCTGGGCCCTGGCTTTGATCTGCAGAATCAAAGGGCTCTTCCTGGTTGTTCCTCTCCTTGTCAGCTGAGCCTTCTCCAGGATGGGTGGGAGGGAGAATGAGCCATGGTGACACCAGTGATAGCCACAGCAGCCGCCCTGTGTGAGGGCCGGCAGGCCCAGGGACCTGGCCCGGATGCCTTTAAAACAGTTATCACTGTGTAAACCACACTCATTGCTATAGAAGTCAAAGAAATTAATCATCAACAAAAAGGAAGTTAAAGGGGAAATGTGTATTGGAAATAAAAGGGGAAAAGGCTCCAAGTAGCTTGGAGGGGCCTAGGAAGTGGGGTGCCAGGCGACTGCTTGGCCCAGAGATTTTCATAGATGAGCAGAGCACAGAGCTGCCTAGCAGCCCAGTGACCACCTGACACAGGTGGCTCTGTGGACTTAAAATCCAGCCGGAACTCAGGCTCTCTAATCCAGTTACTCAGTGTGCAGAGTTTAAAGGAAACCAAGCTTTTAAAGAGAATCCCTGCAGTGCAGACCTCCACATCGTTGTGGCTCAGGACAGGCTGGCTGAGTTCCAGCTGGAGCTAGAGGGGTCTCTCTGTGTCCTTCCCACCAGTAGGGGGCAGGACAGGGGTCACCTATGGCAGCATTCTGGGGAGCTGCTGCCTCAAATCCCTGCGGATTGGCTCTGCCCTTCCCTGTCTGGGGGTGAGCCTGTCCCTTGGGGTCTGGACCAAAGTCCCACAGGGATCACAGGGACGAAGAGGCCAGGAGGGGAATCATTCTCAGTTCCAGGTGCCGGTACGTACCGGTGAAGAAGTTGCCTTAATTCCATGGCCTCCTGTTGTACCCATGCTTGGTGTGAGGTGGCATCCCAGTAGCTTTGTCCTGTTGCCTCCTGCCTGTTCACATGCCCACCGGCCTGTCTGTCTGTCTGTGCATCCGCTGGCCTGTGTCTGTGCCTGCTGCCTGTCAGTCTGCGTGTCTGCTGGCCTTGTTCTGTATTTGCTGGCCTGTCTATACATCTGCTAGCCAGTCTGCCCCTCCCCGCCTGCCCGCTGAGCTGCCTGTGGCAATATCTCCCTCCTTTAACTGCCTCAGTGGTGGGTCAGTTTTGAATTCAGAGATTCCAAACAGCCTGGGAAAGACCCAGGCCACAGGGATGGATACCTAGATCCTCATCCCTGGCAGATCTTTTTAGCAGTGTATCCTGCGTCTGCAGACCAAGGGCCTTTGTGTTCTCCAATGGCCAATCTCTTCAGGGGATGCCCCTGCCAGGCACAGGGGAGACACTGGGTCACTGTGCATACGGGTGTCTGGCTTGTAGGTTTGTAAAGTCTCAGGTCCCTGTTCCTTTTGGAGTTTAGGATCTATGCCTGCCAATGCCACCCTTTGGTAAGGGAGAAGTGGCTGTCCAGGCAGAACTGTGCTCTCAGCCCCTGAGTGGCAACAGCCAGTCTCTTCTGCATTTGCACATGAGAATGTTTCATGTGCAAGGACTTTGGCCTGACTGTGAGTCCCTGACTGTTTGCAGCGTGAGGAGCCCCAGAGGTTTTGGGTACTGGGAGAGCACAGGCATTGAAATCTGTCCCCACCTCACTGCTGCCTTTATCCAAACAGATTCCTCCTCAGAGTCCCCAGGAAGTGTGCAGCTCACGTGTGGCTTCAGTAATCCACAATCTGTGAGTGGCAGCAAAGGGCTGGCTAAGCTATGCTGGGGCGGCGATCACATGTTGCCCTCTTCCCAGTGCCAGGAACACCAAGAACAGAGGACACAGGGGTGTCCCGGAGCTAGCAGGTGGTGGGGAGGCCAGGCTCAGCACCAGGCTCAAGGTGCCGGGGTGAAGGCCAAAGTAAAGGGTTCGGAGGTGTGGCCCAGAGCCACAGTCACAGCCTCAGTAGGATTTCCAGGCAACTAGAGAAGGGCAATGGTTGGCTAAGACTTGGGTCCCTAAAGTGCATCCTGGAGGAAGTTTGGGGTGGAAAACATTTCAAGAAATGAAAAAGGAAGATCTATACATTGAAAATTACAGTACTGTGAGAAAAGAGAAAAAGGATAACAGAAAATGGAAATATCCACTGCCCATGGATAGGAAGAAACAACATTGTGAAAATGACCATATTCCCAAAACTGTTATACAGTTAAGGCAACCCTGACCAAAATACCAATAACAGACTTCACAGATATAGAGAAAACATTCCCAAAATTCATTTGGAAATGTAAGAGACCTAGAATGGCAAAGGCAACAAAAGCATCACAATCCCTGACTTGAAATTATACTACAAAACTACTGTAATAAAATCAGTATGGTACTGGCAAAAACAAAACAAACAAACAAACAACACCTGAGGACCAATGGAGCAGATTAGAAGTTGCAGAAAAAAACTACCAACACATGCAGTCACCTTATGTTTGACAAAGGGTCAAACATATTCACCGGAAAAAAAAAAAAAAACCATAAGACAGCCTCTTCAATAAGTGGTGCTG
Source organism: Octodon degus (assembly GCF_000260255.1). Classification (NCBI taxonomy): domain Eukaryota; kingdom Metazoa; phylum Chordata; class Mammalia; order Rodentia; family Octodontidae; genus Octodon; species Octodon degus. The sequence goes on from NW_004524603.1 coordinate 732,985, forward strand.
GCAAAATCTGGCTTTCCATGTGCTGAAGGTAAAACTAGACCCATGTCCATCAATTCACTAAACCAAAGTCAAAATGGATCAAAGATCTAAATATTAAAACAGAAACACTAAATCTACTAGAAGAAAAAGTAGGTAGAAATCTGGAAGACATAGGGTCAGGCAGAGAGTTCATAAATAAGAGCCAAAGTGCACAGGAAGTACTTCAAAGAGTCAACCACTGGGATCTCATCTTATTAAGAAGTTTCTGTACATCAAAAGAAATAATCAACAAAGTGAAAAGAAAAATCTATAGAGTCAGAAAAAATTTTAGTCAACTGCCCCTCGGACAAAGAACTTTTATTTATAACATATAAAGAACAAAAAAAAGCAGACCCTCCCCCAAATCAAAGACCCAATACAAAGATGGGCATCTGAGATGAATACACACTTCCAAGATGAAGAAATACAAGTGGCAAATAAATATATGAAGAAATATTTAACGTCATTCGTCACCCAAGAAATGCAAATTGAAACAATGCTGAGATTTCACCACCCCCTGAGAAAGAATGGCTATCACCAAGAAGTCAACCAATAACAAATGCTGGAGAGGCTGGGGGGAAAAGGAACCCTTCTCCACTGTTGGTGGGAGTGCTGGCTGGCACAACCACTGTGGAAATCAGTGTGGGGATTCCTCAAAAACTAGGAATTAAGGTTTCATTCAATCTATCGATTCTGCTTCTGGGTATTTTCCCAGAAGAATAAAAAACACTATATCACAATGTATGTGTACCCATGTTTACAATATCACAATTCGTAATAGCTAAACCTTGGAAACAACCCAAATGCTGATCAACCAAGCAATGGATAAAAAAAAGATGTGGTACTTTTATGTAATGGAGCACTACTCAGCTACAAAGAAGGATAAACTTGGGCTTGTGTAGGTAAATGGATGCATACTTGTAAGCAAAATAAATCAGACTTGCATGTGTAAACATCATCTTGTCTCCCTAGTGTAAGAAACTAAAAAAGTAAATAAGATACGCAATAGATGTAGAGAAAGGAAAAGAAACTGCTCAAAAGGGAGGAACAGTGGGGGTGGGGGAAAGTAGAAAAGAAGACAGGGAAAAGAAAACAATAAACACATGGTAAATACACACACACACACACACACACACACACAAGGTGGCTATCATAACTATACTGCTAACATCTTTTAGTCTGTTGAAAAGATTAGTTTGTACTTGTGTTTGATCAGTTTGCATGTCTGCATTGTGTAATCTGGGCAAATCCTTTGAAGACGACAATACGTTAACCATTGTTGATTGTTTATTATCCTTCTTAGAAACTCTGCATTATTCTTTTATCGTTCTCTCTTTAAAAAGCATTGCTGGTTGTTGGCCCGCGAGCAGTGGGTCATTGGCTTGTGAGGTCTGTACACTGGAATGCAGCCCCAGCACATTTCCTTCCTTGGTTTACACCAGAAAGGATATTCTTGTCTTGGGGTGCCCCCGTGAAAGAAAAGGGCTGTCCTCCACCCGGCCTTCTTGCGCCCGTCAGGATGACGCAGAGCAGCAGTGGGACTTCTGCTCCAGAGCTGCTGCCCCGACCTCGCCTTTCTAGTCGGACCTGACGGCTGGAGGCCAGAGGCTGGCCGGAGCAGGGCTGAGCCCGGAGTGTGCTCAGGGTGACACCCAGGCACAGGTGGGCTTCCCACGCCCGTGGCCACACGCACTGCGTGTTCGCACTGCTGCGCCCCTGGAGATGCTCTCCTCTTGTCTCTGCGTGAGCCACACCCCTTGCCATGCTGCTGTGGGGTGCTAAGGACACAGCCAGCCCCTCACCTGCCACTGTCACGTGTCTCCGCCCCCTGCAGGGTGGCCCACACTTTAGGCATCTCGCTTGCTGTAAGATACTATGTCTGTTGTGCTGCACCCAGGCCTCAGGGCCCTGTGGACACCCCTCCCCAGACCACAGGACCGGCCAGGCGAAGCTGTCCATGACTCCCGCTTGCCCCATTGTTCTGAGAGTCTCTAGACTACACCATTAAAGGGTGGACAGCCAAGGGCTGGAGCTGCGAGGGGCAGAGGGCCTGGGCGGGAGCACAGTTAGCGCTAGAGGCAGCACCGAGTCAGGTGGGGAGGCAGGCAGGCAGGCAGGCAGGCGGAGAGTGGGTCTCTGCAGGTTATGCCCAGCGATCAGGCTCTAAGGTGACATCTCCGCTAGGTACAGTGTCACTCATGGTGGACAGAAAAGGACAGGCAGGGACACGCCCGTCGGAGCAGTCTTGACCCACCGCAGTGCAGATGCTAGTCCCCTCCCCTGGGGGCTGCGTGAGACTCTGCGTCCCCAACAGTCAGGCCTCAGGGGGGCAGAGCTTGGCCACACTGTTCCCTGTGGTGGGTCGACAGGGACCACAGTACCCGCAGCTGGCTTCCTCCTTGGACAAAAGCCCCCCAGGGTTCAAGACATCCCTCGAGGGTGCAAAGCACTGTTGGCCCCTTTGGGCTGTGGGTCTCAGCCTCGTGGATTAAATCTGCTGAGGAGATGGAGCATGTGTTGCAGGTGCTAGCAAGTCACTTCCTGGAGGCTGCTTCTGTCTGAACGCGCAGTCCACGGCTGAGTGCTCCTCATCGTGGGGTTGTGGGGGCTCAGGTGGTGGACTGGGCTGAGAACTGGACAGACAGCAGGAATGAGGATATGGGAATGTCAGGGGAGTTCCCAGACTACAGGCATGTGGGATCCTGAGGGTCGTGCTGGCCAAACTGAGCCCAGACATCGCAATGAAGGGGCAGCCACGCCTCTCGGTGGAGGGCTGTATGATAGGCTGGCTCAGGGTCTGCCACAGGCCTGGCGTCCTGGTGTAGGCTTCTTCTGGGGTGCTTGCAAGAAGGGACAGTGCGTCCCCAGTACCTCTGCTGAGAAAGGCTATGATTCGTTCTGCTTTTAGGGGCAAATTCGGGCTCGTCTGAGTCCTGAGAGGAAGCTAAACTCCTGCTGAATGTGTTTCCCACAGACACTGAGCTTCAGGGGTCAGGAGCCCCACGCATCACAGTCCCGGGCATGGTAAGGGGTTATCCCGAGGGCAGTTTTACCCCCTTTCCACTTGCCTTGCACTGAGGCATGCCATAGCTCAATGCTTAAATATTTGTGTTCAGGTCTACGTTAATCTCCTGTCTATTGTGGATAAAATATGTTAACAAAACCAACTTGAGGAGGAACAGTTTATCTCAGCTCATGTTCCAAGGTTTCTGTCCATGGTCAGTGAGCTCCATTGCTTTTAGATCTGTGTCCAGGCAGAAATACCACGGCAGAGGGGCATGGCTTCCATGAGAGATGAGAGAGGGAAAGCGGGGGGAGGGAGGGAGATAGAAAGGGGGAGGAGAACGAGGGAAAGAGGGAGGGAGGGGAAGGGGGAGATGGAAATGGAGGGAGGGGGAGGGAGGAGGAAGGGGGGAGGGAGAGGAAGGGAAGAAGGGACAGAGGAGGAGAGAGAGGGGAAGGAGGAAAGGTGGAAAGAAGGAGGGAGGGAGGGAGATAGAAAGGAGGGAGGGAGGGAGGGAGGGAGGGAGGGAGGGAGAGGGAGGCAGGAAGGAGAAGGGAGGTAGGAAGGAAAAGGGTAGGTAGGGGGAAAGAAGAGGGTGGGAGATGGTCCCAATGTCCCTCCCCCAGACCTACTCTCTGACTAGGGCCACCTCCTCTTTCTACCGCCTTCCAATAATGCCATCGAATTATGCGTTCAGCCTTGGGTTACTCCACCGGTGCACTTAGGTCTAATCACCTGAAAGGTGCTCAGTCCTCCTGTCCCTTCTAAAACATGCACCCGAGACAAGCCCTGCAGCCAAACTGTCGCGGTGGGCCTCCTGGCTCCAGGCCCAGGCTCCTGCTCAGGCCAGGCAGTGACTCTGTGCCAGTTGCCCTGGCGAGGTCTGAGGGACTGGCCCTTGTACTGTAAGAAAAGCCCTGGTGTCGCTGTAAGTTCCCGGGGCTTGGTGCATACTTAAAACACGCAGCTAAGAATACTGACCATGCGCGTCTGGCTTGGTTTTGTCCAACTAAGTCCGGTTTGTGAATTCCTGTCTCTTCTGTGTTGCCTTCAGGTTCTGGTTTCATGAGAGGGAGGTAAAATTTTGGGATCAAATTGACTCTTGTCTTGCCCAGTGGCTACGAAAGAGCAGTCAGATCTCCGCAGGAACAGGCGTCTGGTTTCTGACGTGGGGTCGCTTTCCTAGCGTGTTCCGCCATCCCACCCACCAGAACGTCCAGGGCTGTGCTTATCCTGGGTGGTTTGGATTCAGGTCAGTGGGAGTGGCATCCTGATTCCGCACGGCCCGTGCTGGGGATCATGGCCCGTGCTCTGGCTCGACACGCAGGCTCGCCAGCTGCCCGGGTGTTTAGCATCCAGCACTTGTCGCCCAGAGTCTGTCTTATTCGGGGCTGCCCCGGGATCTGAGCACCTGTGACACACGCACTGTGGCCTGACAGGCTGCTGTCAGGCCACAGTGCCTTTCAGAAACCTGTCCCTGGCATAACCCTACAAACCAGGGCAGAAATGAGGCTTCAGGACACAAGTGCCTCTGGAGTGCTCGCTGCCCAACGACACACAAATAATTTAGTAGCAATGTGCTCGGGTCCATCTGCAAAGAAGAGCCCCCCCCACCACACTTGGCCTGCAGCTTTTGTCTGAGCCGTCTGAACAGTAACACCACTTTCCACCCAGAGGCACAGGGATGATTTTGTTTTTCCTCCAAGTAATTGGCACCGAGAGGCTTACGAGATAGTGTGGTGTGAGCTGCTGTTATTGCTCTGATTTCCCGCAGTAGAGGTGACAATGAAAACCTGTCAGGCCGCAGTGCGCTGCTAGCTGAATGCCCCCTCCACAGCCACTGGGGATGACCTGAGTCACCATGGCAACCGAGAGGCTGGCTCTCGGGCTGATGCAGGGAGACCTTCTCTTCCACTGACCTTTTATTCTCAGGGGAGGTGGGAGTGTCCTGTGAGAGGAGGGGGAGTCTGGCCTGTGACCCGTCCTGAGCCTGCTGCTGATCTGCTGCTGGGGTGTACACGTGCTCTCCTGTCCTGGGAGTGCATTTTATGCATGTGGTCTCGAGGTCCTGCAGGCAAGCACGTGGAGGCTTTGGTCACCACGCTGGTTTTTGAGCTTTTCTTCGTTGGACCCGGGGGTGTGCATGCTGGGCCTCCGTGGGCAGGTGGGAGCCACCGGGTGTCATTCTGGGAGGAAGGCTACAATGTTCAGTCCAGTCCCCGATGCCCGAGAGTCCAGGGCCCAGCACGACACCAGGCGTCTCCCTTGTCTCCGCGCTGTCGTTCTGTTCTCTGAGACAGGAGCGGCACTCCGCCACTCCTCCCACTCCAGGGCTGTGGTCCGGGGCTGTGGCCCATGGTGCGCAGGCTCTCGGCCGGGCTCAGCGCTTGAAGTCCCGCCCCAGGAGGGAGTTGTTCCCACGTTATCTTTTCATGCCACTTCCTCCGTGATTTCAAAGAGCTTTAATCTCTGTACTTCTTATAGTCGAGTTAAACCTGTAGTTGATTCCCTGTCAATGATTTGGCTTCTTTTTCTTTTGAGAAAAAAATTCCCAAAGCACTTTAAGAATAAATGAATTGTTGGTATTTTTGCCACAGCTAGGAGAGCTATTGAAATTGTCTTTTATGTAAATACAGTTATTAAGGCAAATTTATAACTGGTTGAAAATGATATAGTGCTAAACATCAGTCGTGTCAATTTGAAACACCAAGACTGTAGCTCAGAATATAAACATATTTTGCATCATTTCAAGAAACACAAGCGGGTAGAAGCCAGAATTAGGTTTAAGGTTCAACATAGAAGATCAACTTCTCTTTCCAGAGCTCTTGCCTTTCTCTTTAACACTCGCGTGTTCTTTCCACAGTGATGTGTGTGGTTACTTGAGCACGTGGTCCATGCCTGGTGGTGTGTGCGTGTTGTATGTGCATGTTTGCGGCTGTGTAGTGCGTTTTCATGTGTGTTTTGGTCATTCAGTCTTAAACAATGCTTTGAAAATTCTGAATTCATGGTGGGCATTATAAAATCTGTGCCCCCATAAACGCCCTTCTCTGGAGTCCCTGGAGAAAAAAAGAGCACTGCCCCCACGAGCTTCCTGTTGGCAGCGCTGGCCGTCCTGGGAATCACCCCTGGCCTGCAGCTTAGCTGCCCGCTGTTAGCACGGTTACGGTGGGGGCTCGGTTTGTGTCTTTACGGAGGGCCCCTGGGAAGGTGGCAGCGTTCTCCAGCAAGCCTCCATGTGCAGCTCCAGGGTGCGGGTCTGCCAGAGAAGACTGGTTCTCCACTGCCGGGCCATGCCCCCTAATGCCCACCACGTTCCCGCCTGCAGTGTATGAGCATGGCCCTTGCTTAGGCTTCTGTCTCAAAAGCACATTAACCTCTCCCTCATTTCCTCCTATTTTCAAGGAAATGTCCAGTGCTTTAACTTTGGAAGTAAAAAGTTGTATTCACATTAAAGCTTCGTCATCTCAGTAACAATCCAAACTGTGGTGACAACCGTACTTTACCTTACCTCCTGCACCAGTCTGGGCCGTGGCCTGTGAGCAAGCAATTGAAAACACACACAGTCCTCTGTCCCCGATCCCTGCCCCCACCAGATGTGGGACTGTCCCTGGCACAGCATGCTCAGCCCTTCTGTGCACTGCCTGGAAAAGCGGGCTGCAGTGTCCCTCATTGCTGACTCTGTGAGGTGTCTAGAGGGGCCTGTCTGGGGCACAGGGGGCATGCACTGTGGACAGAACGGGAGGGATGGGTCTTGGAGGCGCTGAGTGCTTGGGGAGCCTTCCTCCTTTCTCCGCCCTGCCCTTGCAGACTCCCTCACAAAGGAGCCCCCCTTTACTCGGGAACCTTCCAACCTGGTGACTGCTGGCCAGCCACACGCCTGGGATCTGCTCCCTTTCTCACCGGTGTCTGATGGTGGTCTCTCGCCCCAGGCTCACTGTGGGCCAGGAGTCCTGAGCAGAAGTGGCAGGCACCACGTGGATCACACTTCGAGTTGGCCTGTTCCTCCTCTTGAGTTGCCTAGTGCCAGCGAGGACTGCTGCTGCTCCACACCCGGGACCACCTGGCAGGCATCTCCCACCTGTGGCCCTGCCCTGAGGCTTCACCTCCTCCTGCATCTTAAAATGTTTCCCACCCTCCTGGGAGAACAAGCTTTTGGGAGCACCACTGCTAACCTGTGTTCTTTGTCTTGTTACCCTGACTCACCAACTTGGGATGTGTGGGGTGACTGCTAGCTCTGTGGGGCCGAATTTCTAAAAGGAATCATAGCATTAAGTTGTAGTCACTTTCTGCATGAATTCTTTGTCTTTTTCCTTTTAAAGGTCTCCATTAGTCCTTTAAAAGATCAACAAGAACAAAAGCAAGTTCTTTAGATGGAGGTCGCCTTGCTTGGAGGAGTGCTGTGGCAGGGAGTGTCCAAGTGAGCTCTGGGGAGCCCTTCAGTGCCCTCCCTTCTCTGCCTCTGGATGCTGGGAGTGAAGCTCCCACGTGCTGAAACCTTGTGCTTGGTCTGACTTTTCTGTGCGGTTCTGCTAGAGGGGGTGGGGTGCTGCTGTGTGACAGGTGCAGCAGAAGTCCCTCTGCCCTCAACCTCTGCCCACACCTGAGGACAGCAGAGGGAGGGAGGTCTGGTCTCAGGCGGTGAGCTCCTGACTCCCTACTCAGCCTCGCTGCATCTGAGGAGGAGGGAGTCCTAGGGGCTTCCGGCATTGCTGGCGGGGGGCACCTGTCCGGGTGTCTGCCATTGTTGGGCCTTGCCCGCCTTCCTGGCCCTCCAGCTGGGAGTGCATCTGGGTCTGGGCTTCATGTCTGCTGGTTTGATGTTTCTGCATTTCTGGCTTTGCAGGCTCCAAGGGTGGGTGCGAGGCAGAGGGAAGCCCAGGCCACTCCCGGCCAGGCTCCGTCTCCCACCTCCCCTCCTTCCTTGGAGTCTTCCATTTGCCCTCAATCAGGGGCTTCTAATTGCATGCAGGAGGGGAACAGGACAAAGCGTGACTTCTTCCCCTTTGCAGAAGCCAGACCTCTCCTTCGGGCCTCGTCTCCTCTGAGACCTACCTCAGGAGATGTCCACAGGGATTCAGAGCCCTGATCTTTGCTCCTTCCTGTTCCCTGACAGCAATCAGGGCTGTGGGGCCAGCGGTCCTCCGCAGCCCACTTACGCAGCAGCCCTTCTTGTCAGCCAGCTGTGGTCCAGAACAGAGCCCTTATCTCATCCCCAGAATTACATGGCTCAGGGCTTTGTGCTCTTTAGGCAGAAAATGTTATTGAATTTCAGGTATCTAAATTTTATAAATGAAAATGTTTGCACGGAAAGTTCCCTCTGTGCCCTTGGTTTTCTGTTCCCTGATAAATATTAATAGAAGGCTATCATTGGGGAACGGCGTGCTTAAAGTAGGCTTTTTTTTTCCATGCAGAATGCTGGCCGTTGTGCTAACGCTGCAGAAGTGCCTTCCACCGAGAATGGTCCTGGGACAGGCCGGCAGCAGCCGCGGAGCGAGTGTTCGCGAGTGTGCTTTGCGCAAGTGGGCCGAGGTGGACTTGCTCGTAATGAGGCACGCTTAGCCCTGAGCCAGGGCAGCAGTGGCTGTGACGCTGTCGCCCGCAGTGACTGGCTCTTCACTGTCACACTTAAAGGGGCCATTCAGGAGGATCTGGGATGGGCTTGCCTTTCCAATCACGTGTCTGGGCCCCTGGGCTCAGGAGTGCGGTCGGTCGGTCGCTGTGAGTCCTCCTACCGCCAAACTTCAAACAAGAAGTTTAGATTTGCATGAAAACCTCTTAGGTGTATCTGTGGGGCCCGCTTGTGTCTACCGAGTACTCCTTTAATTCCATCCAGAATAGTCTGGACCCCCGCTCTCCCCCCTCCCCACGCAGGGCTATCCTGATTGGAAGGTTTTTGGTAATGTGTTTTTGTACAGGGCATAAAAATATACCTCTGTAATTACGTGATATTTAGTGATTAGATAATTGTGGATAATTGCATGGGGTAGTTCTTGGTGCGAAAGTGTTACCATAAGATCTGAAATGTACAAATTGCATAATAATTATTCTTGGGAGTTAGTTGGTAATTCTGAGCGTAATTACCATGTGATCCACAGTGCATGTAATTAATGTATAATCGCATGAATCCTGCCTTCATAACTGCTTCACCCTTGTTCTAAAGCTCTTTGTCATAACATTTGAGTGTAAATATAGTGTAATTGGCTCCCAGATACAGTACATTAAGCCCCAAGTAATTGCTTCACAGGAACAGCACCTTTTATTCCACCCAAGTGCCGGGCTCCCTAGCAGCACCGGGCTGGGTGAGCCAGGCGCCGCGTGGCAGGGATCCCGGGCAAGGATGCACGCTCCTGGCTGGCTGCTGCGAGCGGGCCCCGCTTCTGTGCTCGTGGCTGGAGCTGGGTTCCCAACTCCAAGCGTCCTTGCAGCCGCTGACAGCAGCACACGGGATGCTTTCGCAAGTCACTGAGGGCCTTTCTGGTCTTAAAGTAAAGGAAGCCAGATTTTCTGTGAGGACTCTCTGATGTGATCCTCAACGAGGTCGCTCTGGGATGTGGGTGGAATCATCGGTACGCAGGAAAACACCCTGAATGGGAGACTGAAGCAAGACCTGGCCCACCTTCCCAGTGGTCATGGCTATGCCCCTCTCCCTGCAGGTTTCACGTGGCAGGATGACCACACCCAACACATCATGGCCCAGGAGCTCGCAGGCCTCCCCAGAGCCCACCCCCAGCGCATGGAAACTCCCGGCCCAGCCAGGTACGTGTCCAGGTGACGTGCACTCTGCTCCCACCCAGCCATACATCAGGCATGGTGGCTCTCTGGGGAGTGAGGACCCTCTGTCCTCTGAGGCAGAACGCGGGAGTGCAGGAGGGCCTCAAGGAAGAGCACCACTGGCCGTGGTGCCCCCACCCTGCAAGCCCATGGCGTGGTGCGGTGGCCCTTCTGCCCTGTGCCACTGCCACTGAGAGACAGTGGAGCACAGGCACTTTTTATGGCTTTGCTGTGAGTGTTATAGTTTAGCTTTGCCTTTATTTTAATTGCAAATGAGATGAAAAGTATAACTCCATGAACACAGAGGTATCCTTGGTGGGTGTCTGCTGTGTGGTCTCCATGTGTTCTGTGTATGTCACTGTCCCTGTGAAAACCACATCTCACATTTTTCTGTTTGTTTCCTTCAGGATTTAAGGCCAGTGACTCATTCGTAGCATCATACAGAGGTGTTTTTGTCCATCTGTGTGTGGGACACACTAGGCACGGCTGCGAGTGACAGCCCAGAGCGCTCCGCTCTGCCGGGGGCAGTGGTGAGGGTGGAGCCTGCGGCGCTGCCAGCAGCTCTGAGGACCGGGCCTCCCTGAGAGGGCGGCAGGCGGGCCGTAGGCCCCCGGCAGCCTCAGCCAGCTGGGCTCCACGGCCTGCACGACCTGAGCTCTCTCTGTCTGGCTCTCAGGTCCAGGCAGGGGCTGTGTCCTCCCCAGGGTGTGAAGATCACTTCCCTCTCTCGGCTCCCTCTGGGCCACTGTGGCCTGGTGGCCTGTTTCGGGCTGGTCCTCTGCATCAGAGCCACCCGCGTGTCCAGGGAGGCCACAGCCAGCCGCCTGCTGGGAAGCCCAGTGGCTCTCTTCCCCCGCTGCCCTCGCCTCCCTGCACAGCGTCCGCGGCTAGGACCCCAGTCTTTTCCTGAAATTCCTCAAAACTTTTTAAATTATTGAAATGATCTGCTCCCTGGTACATATTTAAAAACAATCTTCATAGGCAAGCCTCATCACAGATTTCTCTAAAACGTACTCCCAGTTTTTGTTCTGTAACTTTGGGATGCTTTCATATTTGCGGGAAGTTATTCCTTCCATGGAGACTTCCAGGGTTCTTGACCTAGTGTCGCACTTGCTATCCTGTGCTAGTTTAATTAAATTCTTTTGGTTTTATTTTTATTAGTACATGTGTATCATATGTATCAATCCTATTATACTTTAAAATTGTTCAGCATATGTGTAGTTATGATCTCTTTGCCATTTTAAGTTTTCATTTTAAAAACTTAATATAATTTAAGAAATAATGCCTTGGTTTTCTTTTTCTTTTTGCTATCCTCAAATTTAGTATTTCTTTATAAAACTTCTTGGCTTGAACATTCTGTTCACATCTTTATTTGCTCATTTTCTAAAATAACGAAGTCACTTAAGTCTGTCAGCCTTTAACATAGTTTTGGTGTCATTTTATAGCTTGGATGTGTCCTCACTTATTCTTAATATTCCAAAATTTTCATTTTATAGCCCTTTGAAATAATAAATATGTATGAATATTTCCATATTTAGATGTTACTGACAGTCTTTGTTTTTATTTAGAAAAATTTAAATTTTTAACAAGTCTTGTATTTATCTATTCATTTGGCTCAGGGTCTTGCTACACAGCTTGGACTTGTGGTGACCTCCTGTTTCAGCCCCACCAGTGCTGGGGTTACGGCATGCACTACCACGCCCAGGTTCTGGGGCCAGCAGTCCTGGGGATTGGACCTGGGCTGTCGCCTTTGCCAGGCAGGTGCTTAGGCTGCCGAGCTATCTGCCTGGCCCAAAAATTTTTGATTTTTATCACTGTGTGTTTGCAGCACAGAATGACCGTACTCATTGTCAAGAACTGGCTCAGGTATGTGATGCGCCCAGTTCATTCTTCCCGTTCACTCCATCCCCCTTTCACTTTGCTGGCATCAGATTCCATTGTAAGCCCTTATAAACTTAATTATCCCAAATATGGGATCGCAACCAGAAGAACGGGCCCCCAAACACAGAGCAATCGTACTAAGCCGAGGCACGCTTTTAGACATCGCATGCTTGTCCACGCAGAGCGGCAATCACTGTTCCTCCTTGCCTCCCCTATTACCTGTCTCTTATTCACACTTCATTTATATACCACATTTCCACGTAGAAGGAACTGTGGGCTATTTAAGCTCACTTGTCTGATTTCCTTCACCTGATATTCTCATCTACAAATGACTCAAGTCTGTCCTTTGGGGCAGAGTAGTACTCCATTGTGCCTTAGCAATTTTTATTGTGTTTTAGTGAAAAGTTCAACCTACTTTGCTCCTAGCTCATGCCACACGTTTACCGTTTTCACTGTGTGATTCAGAAAGGTATTTGTGCTATTTGCTATTCACAGCACACAGAATTTTGTGCATGGTTTATAGCCTTAATATAGATCATATGCAGTTGTGTATAAATATAAACATCAGTTATATGACCCCAAATCCATATGTCCTGACTTACACTTTTCTTATTCAAATTTCTCAGGCAAGATCTGTGTTCTGTGGGTTTCTGCTTGCTGTGGGCACCCTTCACTTTGTGGGCTTCCTCCTCTCTGAGCTCATCCCTGTCTGCAGACTCCAAGAGGGCGCCTCCCTTACCTGACTACCTTACGGTGACGGCCTGTGTTCTAGCACGAGGACGGGCATTTCCTCTTCCTCTCTGCTTTGTGGTGGCTGGCTAACCTGACCTGCTAGCTCTGTGTTCAGGGTAGCACTGAGGACACCAAGTGGCTCCCGACGTGCTCCGTGGGTCCAGTGGGCTGTCTGCACTACAAGTGTCATTTTTTCTGTCCTCTTTCCTCTGTGATGGGGAGCCCTGGGGCACTGACCGCAAGTCCCCCCCTCTCCTTTCCTGTGGACTGGTTTGCTTGCTTTCACCTTCTCTAGTATTTAAAGCTCGTCTGTGCTTATCACTCTTGGGTTTTCACACTATTTTTAAATTTGTTTTGCTGTGATGGAAGTAATCCTTGTGTTGTGGTTCTACCTTGAAAGCCAGGGGAGGGCCACACCCGCTTTCTTCCTGCTCCTTCCCAGGGCTGCTCCTGGCCGCACTCCCCTGGGGCCTCACCCCCCCTGCATGAGCCCAGCATCAGGACAACATTTATTGAGGACCTGAGGGAAGGCCAGAATGAGCGCTGGGCTGATAACTGAGCTATTGCACGGCCCTGCGCTGGCCCAGGGCCCCTGGCTTCCTTCATTTCTCGCATAGTTCCAGAATGCTCTGCATCTGGCAGCCTTGCAGGTGCCTGAGCCAGGCACAGACAGTCTGCACACCTGGCTGCTGAGCCTTAGCAAGATCCCACCACTGGCTGGAGCCCATGGTTCCTTCTGCAGTGAGGGTGAGATTAGGGTTTGGTTTTCAGAGTCCCTACCTGTCCTGGGCTGACTGACAAGAGGCAGCAACTGCCCCAAGCTGGCCCAAGCTGGCCTCCCTCTTATTCCATGATTGGGGTGAGCCTGCACAAGAACCTGGACAGAGTTGCAGCATGGGAATCAGCGAGGTGGCTGTGAACTGGGAGCCCACCCGTGCAGTGCTCCAAGATAGGCCTGGGCTGGCCCCACACAGGGCCTATGACTCCCTGCGGCTGTCAGGAGCCTGGAGTCTGCAGTGAAGACAAATGGATTGAGAGTAGCAGCGAGAACCAGGCTTGCTAGGATTTTCTCCTCTGACAAATTGCATGACAGCTTCAAGCGCTGCACATGCTGAGGCCTGAAGGCCAGCGCGTTCCAGGGCAGGAAGAGTGTGGTGAGCGCTTGGTGTGAAAGCCTTCTGCCTTCCTGCAGGGGAAGCTCCTTACGGAGTTCGCACCCACTTGGAGCAGGACGAGAAGTCAGAAGCCACTCTGCAAATGAACTGCTATAGCACTGCACAGAGCAGCAGTACGCCCGTTCATCACTGTGATGCATCGCTGTGTCACTCCAGAGTCCCTGTGTGTGGACGAGGCAGAGGAAAGACAGTGTAAAGGCACATTTGTACGCTGGCTCCATCTGCATTGATTAGTAATTAGTGAGAAAAAGAAACAATGTCAGACAAGAAAATTGAGTTCAGTGAAATTACACTCTGATAGCATAGAACACAGAATTTTACCCATTAAAAATGGTCGAGGAAACTGCAGTCATGATTGGCAACATAAAGACCTGAATCACCTGATAAATTATATGCCTATTTACACCTGAGAAATGGACTTTGAAATAAAAAGGATTCACTGGAAATAAAAGGGTGGATTATCCACCAAGATAATTCAGTACAGATAGGAAGATTGGGAACGTCTCACCCTGACCTTTTCAGTAGCGTGTACTAATCACACACATTCACGGGTTGCGTGTGATACTTCAGCACACATGTTCAGCTTGCACTGCTCCAGTCAGGGTGGTCAGCGTGGCCTTGTCCTTTTCGCTCCTTTGGAGTCTTCAAGCTCCTCTCTTCTACTTTCCATCAAATTTGTGGTGGGTTGTTGTGAGCTGCAGTCAGCCCCGTGCCTTGGAGCACGGGGACCTGCCCTTCTGTCTGCATTTGGAGGCTGGTGTCTGGCACTCCCTGTCCGCTCTCCTTTCTCACCCGGTCATCATGTGCAACACTCAAGGTGACTTTCTTTAGCTTCTCCTGGGGAGAATGTGCAGTCCCTGTCTTTCTCTGGGTCATCTCGCGTGATGTAATGTTCTCCAGCTCCATCTTCACCCGAGTGGCAGAGCCTTCTCCTTTGGGGCTGAGTGGTAGTCCGCTGCGAGCGTCTCCCACACTCCCTTTCTCTGTTTCCCTGATGGCCTCCACACCTCCCGGTGGCCTCCACACCTCCCCGTTGTGAGCAGTGCTATAATGAGTGTGGGTGTGCAGGTGCCCGCTACTGTGCCCATTGGATCTCCCCAGGGTGTACACCCACCCAGAAGCAAGGCACCTGGCATAGGGTGGGTCTGTCCTCCAGGCCTGGGGTGGTCTCCGCTCTTTCCTGGAGACGGTGCTCATTTGCATTCCAGGGATGTTGCCCCGCGTCCCCGCCTCCACACCCTGGCCAGTACCGGGAGTCTCTGTCATTTACTGAAGTAGCCGTTCCACTTGGCGAACTCTAACTGTGCTTTTGCTTGTGTTTCCTTGCTGGCCAATGATGGTGACCATTTTAGTATATACAAATGTCACACACCTTCCCTGGCTCTTCCCTGAGTTCTGGGTGCTCTACCCGAGTCCCAGTCACTTTACCTGGGAGTCTGTGATGAGTTACATCCACCTGCAACCCTGAGAAGTTTGTCAAGCGCATATAATTCACAGGAAAGCATCGGCACAATTCCTCACTCTCACACCTGGACACACTGCGCTGCCCCCAGCCCCAGGTACCCCCTGGTGTGGGCCTCAAGGGCTGTGCTATGGTGGCACCGGGGCTGCAGTGGCTGCAGCTTTATCTCCACGCCTCCCACTCCAGCCACAGCGATAGCCCTGTGCATCGCGCCCATAAAGCACCCGACCAGGCGTCCTGGGCTCAGATCTCTCTGCCTAGATGTGTGTGCAGTTGGAAGGTGCCGACATGCTGTCTCGTGAAGCAGTGGTCAGGACTTGGGAACACAGGCTGCCACATTGGTTTCCTGTGCGACGTAATAAACACGACACCGCGGGGAGAATGCTCTTTGGGGGCATCTGTCAGTTCCTCAGGAGGCCCGGGGGCCCTGAGACAACAACCCGCTGTCGGGGAGAGCCAGAGTGTGAGCTGCTACAGTGGACCTTGTGGCTGCATTCCTGGGGGAGCTGCTATGCCCACGGTGCACAGCCCACACTCCTGCCCGCAGCCTGCAGCTCACCCCCAGACTGCACAGAGCTGACTTGTGGTTTGCCTTGCTTCTTAGGACCTCACAGCAGAATGCAGACAGGGAGGGGCAGTACAGCCCGGAGGATGATGTGGTCCTGGCCAAGGCCCTGCAGCGCTACTGGCCCTACTTGGAGGCCCTGTCCCACACTGCAGGCCTGGGCGTGCACCGCAGGAGGGAGCATGAGAAGCCGCCAGCCGAGGTGAGCCTGCCCCTGCTGTGGCCTTTGCCCTCTCCAGGGGGGCAGTGGCTGTGCTTCCTCTTACCTGCTCACCTGGGTCCCTGCTGGGGGCAGCGCAGGGAGGGCTGATTGCAGGCAGCCCCGTGCCTAGGGCTGTGTGCGCTCGCTGATACTGAGGTATCTGCCACGTGGTGTCCTCACAGCCTCAGGCAGAGGTCTTGGGAGCTCTCCTTTGGTACAGTGCCACTCAGGGAGCCACTGCTGTGCACACAGACAGGACTCATGGGGCCCGGTGGGAAAGGGCTCTGGGTGGCAGTGGGCCTCAGCGCCAGTGGGTGGTGTTGGCTGGCCTCGCTGGAATCAGGGTTGGTGCCCAGGGTCCCAATCTTCATGCTGGGACCACTCCTCAGTGGAGACCCTCATTCCCAGGAAGAGCAGCCCGGAGAGGTGAACAGGGCAGCAGGGCCTGGGCACCAGAGGCAAGATGGGTATCTGAGCCAGGCAGAGGACAAACCCCGCACTGAAGGTCACGTGCTTTAAAGGACTTGGCACGGAGGAGGTGTGCAGGGCCCATTAGCATCCCGGCACCAGCAGAGCTGAAGGAACACCTGCGTGGCCTCCTTGTGCCCCTTACCCTACCCTGAAGTGCTGCCACAGCGTGCCTCATGGCAGAGTCCTGACCCCACCTGGTCATGGATGGAAGCCCAGCCCTGCGCGGCTCCAGGGTGTGCCTGTCTACGGTGCAGGTCTCCTGGTCTGTAAACTCACCCTCTGTGGCCCAGAGTGGGGTCTTCAGCCTCAGACAGCAGGTAACAGGGCTGTGGAGCGCTGAGGTGGAAAGGCAGGCATGACCCTGGGGTGCCTCAGGCTTGCTCCCTGCTGCCTCCCGTGCCCTGTGGCCTAGGGGAAGTCGCTCTTCCTCTCTCTGTGGCTGGGAAGCGGCTGTGGGAACTGCACAAGGAAAGCAGTGTGGAGCTGCTTGTGTGGCGCTCTGGCAACAGCAGCAGCAGCGATGAAAACATGATTGTTCGTGCAACTTCCTTTCAAAAATAAACTGGAAGTGAGGTCACGCGTCTGAGTGTCTCTGCTGTGCCGTGATTCTTGAGGTGCGTGAGGGCTCCAGGCTCCCAGAACAAATGCGCTTGCTCTACCACCCAGTGCCAGCCCCTCTGTGCACAGCGAGGTGAGCGTCACCTTCCCCTCGTCCTCTGGACCTGTGATGGCTCAGCTGCCCACACGCACGCGCGCACGCACACACACGCACTTATTCCCTCCTCCTTCCCTGCTCCTTCCTGGGGGTCATCATCACCGCGCCCAAAGCACACCCACTCAGGCTGCCCAAGGCCCACATCCTGTCCCAGAGGGTGCGGGCGGGGAGCATCAGAACACAGCCTGAGACAGAGGGCCACAGGAGGGGAGGGGAGCCACGGAAGCTCTGGAGGCAGCCAGAGCCCCAGTGAAAGGGGCACCTGGATTTCCTGATGAGGCACCATGTCTTTCCCCAGCATTGTTTATTTTATTTTATTTTTTAAAATATTTATTTGTTTATTTATTTATTGTGTGTGTGTGTGTGTGTGTGTGTGTGTGTGGCCAGCTCAGCCCACCAGAGGGCGGGGCTGGCTGGCATGTGGTGCTGGGGGATTGAACCGTGGTCGCCTGTGCTTAGCTAAGCTTGTTCTAAGTAGGTGCTTTAGACCACTGAGCCATCTCACCAGCCCCTTTCCCCAGCATTGTGGTGTCTCGCCTGCCTGCACTACAGAACCAGAGGCAGGAGACCAGGCTGGGAGGCAGAGCTGACCCCTCCCTCGGGGTCACCGCTGCCCGGGTCTCCCTTTCATGGTGATTCTGGCTTCCTGAGGTCAGTTCTGGACCAGAGCGAGCTTCTCCAGTTTAGCTGCATTATTAAGGTAGCCTCCTGCCCTGGGGACAGACTTAGAGCTGAGCCAGAACGCACCCCAAGGCACAGTGGCCTGAGTTGCTGAGTGACACGTGCAGAGTCCTGAGACCCATCTGTGTGCTGCTGTTGCCAACTGACACACTGAAAGCGAGCAGGTAACACCCCGCTGGGCCTTAGACACGAAGCCCTTCCTCTGCAGGATGGATGCACTGACTCGGAACCTCAGGCCAGTGCCTGGAGGTGCCTGCAAGGGGCCCGTGGGGTGGCTGCTGTGTCGGGCCCTCCCCTGTGGCCTGGGTCCTCACTTGCCTCCCTGGCTCAGGGCAAGCCAGCACCCATTGGCTGTGGCTTCTCCCTTGCTGAGTTTGATCGTGCGGTCTGTAAGACCCTGTGAGGCAGCATGACCCACACTGTGGGTGACTGCTGTGACGGGGCCAGCTTGTGCCACTGCCCAAAGTAGTTCTCAGTACCCCCTTGCCCTCTTGATGTGGCCTGGTATGAGCTCACATAGCCTGTGGCTGTTAGGCCACTTAGCCAAGTGCGTGCACCCGTCACAGGTCATCCACAAGTTGAACCCTGGCTGGCATTTCTGTCTTAGGAGTTTTTCTTCCCTGTTAGCATAGATGCTTCTCCATTGTATGAATAAAAAAGAAACGTGCAAGCCCAGAACTCTTGATTTTCTCTGTTCCATGTCTGAACAAGGAGAAAGCCTGGTCATCTCCTACCAGCAGGGCCAGGACAGGGTGAAGAGCCCGCGCGGGGGCCGCCACACCACTGCTGGCCAGGCCAGCTGGGGATCTATCTGGGTGGCACTCTTGAACCTCCCTCCGCTCAGGTGATTAAATATTTCAGCTGGAAATTTGAGCTTGATCCGCTGATCATTTCTCAAGGTAGAACCCATTTCCAATGAATTATTTACAAATCATGTTTTTCTAGGTATCTATCATGAAAAATCTGACTCTAGCATACTCAGAGGCATGTTCTGAATTTATTATCTTCCAAGCTCTCACACTGATTACTTCATAACAGAAGCCATAGGGAATAAAATCACACGGCTTCTCTCAGACCGCCCAGCTCCCAGCTCTGGCACGCTAATTGAGCTCTTACAGATTGCTAAATCAAAGTTTTATCGCTATTTCTGCCTGGTTAGTGGGGGACCCAGCTTCTTATTTATTGGCTGCTGTAGCACTGGCTGGAGTCCTTCCAGGCACAGAGCACCATCAGGCTGCCAGTCTGCCGCGTCACCAGGGGGGTTGAAGCCAAAATTCATTACTTGGCAATACCATCAATTGATTTGTTTTGGAAACATTGTAAAAATAGATTTAATTCACAAAAAATGGCACTGGCATTAAAAAGATAAAAGTCCCCTGTCTTGTAGAGTTTTACAGTTTTATTGGGAAGAGGGAAAACAGACTATCCATAATGGAGTAGAAAAGTGGGCCAAATATTCAGAGAGATCGTGCAGAGAAAGACACTGGAAGAATATTCTGCAGTCCCCCCTAGAAGTGCTCGTGGGCTCAGAACACTCTGTCTGGGGACCTCCCCAGCCAACTCCGACCCACCAGCAAGCTTGATGAGCCGTTGGGCCTTGAGGCAGAGAAACCACTGTAGGCCAAGGGTGTGGGGACAAGGGTCAGGTGCTGGGGTCACATGTGGAGGCTGGCTCAAGGCTGGGCTGGCTGCACACAGCAAGTGGGGGCTCTGCTAGGGACGGCACCCGAAAAGGTGTGGGGGGGAGAAGGTCTTCCCGGGAGCTGCTGCCTCAACTGCACTGGAGCAGCACAGGGACCTGCAGGGCTTGGGACAAGGAAGCCGGCAGGGAAAGAGCTGTCAGGCAGCATGCAGGGGGCAGGGAGGGGCCAGGGGGACCTGCTCAGCAAACCTAGGCCTGAGGTCACCAGAGCCCCACAGCACTGGTGTCAGCCCTGTGCAGAAGGTGGACTGATGCCACCCACACCTGTCACTCCTCCCAAAAGACAGAGTGAGGGAAGGGAATAGTGCAGGGGACCTGGCAGACAGGAGAGCCATGTTGCCACCAGAGTTCACGGGTCAGTTCATCGGGACAACACAGAGATCTTTTTATGGACCTGTTGTTTGCACTTCAGACAGAAGCAAAACATGAGAACTCTAAGGAGAGAAATGTCCAAGTCGGTCATCACTATCAGAGATTTTTAACCTCCTTCTCTCAGTGACTGATTAAAGAAATAGATAAATGCCAGTAAAGATATGAAAGATTGGATCCAAACTACCCGTCAGCCTGATCTCATTCATATCTGCAAAATGATACGCCCCACACTACCAGTACATGTTCTTTAAGCACACAGATTACTTCTCAAGACAGGTCATTTGTGGGCCATAAAGTAAGTCTGGATAAGTTTTAGTAGCTCAAAACTATACAAATATATTAAAAGAAATTACACACCTCTATCCTTCAGAGATGAAGAAGTGAAAATCTAAATAATCCCTTCCAAGCCTAACCCAACAACATGTAAAAAGGTGACACAACACAATCGAGGGAGACTTATTCCAGATATGTAGGGTTTATTTTACACTTGAAAGCCAACCAGTATAACTCGCCACGTTAACGAGAAAAACAGAGCATGTGACAACCTCAGCTTGTGCAGAAAAAGCACTTGACGAAAGCCGTCGCTTCCTGTGGAGCCCTGCTTCCGACAGCGCCAGGCAGTGGGCAGCGAGTGCTGCGGCTCAGATCCGTGCTGGACGCGGAGCCCGCCCTCATCGCTGCTCCGCGTGGCGCAGAGGTCCTCGACGACGCGGCTCTGCAAGGGACGGAAACGCAAGGCTTCCAGATCGAGCCGTGACTCCTGCAGGAAGCAGCCGCGCACCGCTTGCGCTAGTAAGTGTAGCAAGGCTGTGGAGGGCGCTAGGAGCGAATAGGTAGCGAAGATGTGAAGCTATCATGTAAAGTACCATCAAAATTATGACGATCAGGTATAAATATGTGTAAGAACTTGCACAATGAAAATTACAAAATTCTGAGAATCATTAGAGAAGAAAGTTAATGGGAATCTGTCCTGTGATCGCAGGCCGGAAGACTCCAGAGCGTAGACTCCTCCGAGCTGATCAGGAGACATCGCTCCAATGGTTCACCCCAAGACACAGAAATCGATTCACTGGACTTTGTTAAAATTTTACAATTTTCTTCTTCAAATAACACTGCTGAGAGAATGAAAAGACAAGTCACAGGCTACAAAAATAATTTTCAAATAATACTTCTGAAAAGGTACTTCCTTTCAGAATGTATCAAGAACTTTCAAAACTCATTAAAAAGAAAAAGAATACAAATGAAAAACTGAAGAAACCTTCAACTAAGGAGATGAACGGCCGACAAAGAGGCTTCTGTAGACGCCCCGTCCCGCATCATTGCTCATAGGAAATGAAAACTGGTCCACACCAAGAGCCCACACGAGCTACTAGAACAGCTGAATTTAGAAGACCCGCTCCCTGAGCCAGTGTCCATCCACCTGCAATGCAATCCCAGCACCCTGGGAGGCTGAGGCAGGAGGA
>NW_004524603.1:754428-758019 GCF_000260255.1 Octodon degus
GGACAGGGGAGAGGGGACAGGGGAGAGGGGAGAGGGGAGAGAGAAGAGAGAGGCTCAAGTGCTGGGGAGGAGATGAGGACCTGGGGTTCTTGTACCCTTCTGATGGACGTGTAAAATGTTCTTTTGAGGTTGAACCCACATATGGTCCACCTACCTCTACCCAAGACCAGTGAAAGCAAATACAGCTTCACAGCCGTGTATGTGAGTTTTCTAGCAGCTTTAGGAGGAGATACCCGCCACTAGGGACAACCCATTGTCAATTAGTGAACAGTAACTAAATTAATTTTGTTTGATCCGTAACCTGGGATGCTGCTCACCAAGGAAATGAGTGAACATTGATGCAGCCTGGGGAATCTCAAACTAAGTCTTTGGACAGTGAGACGGCAGAGAGCACCTAACTCCGTGTGTGCAGAGTCACGGAAAGTGCCAGCTCGTGTTCGAGGGCGACTGCCGCCATCTGAGCGCCCGGTGGTGCGCAGCAGAGTTGAGTGGGCGTGCTGGTGCCTCCAGGGGCCTGTGTGGGTGGCCTCGGCCTGGCAGCAGCTCCCTGGGCGGGGCCCACGTCAAAGCGAGCCGAGCCGCCGCTGCTGTCCCCTGCTGAGGAGGAGAGGAGCAACCGACCCAAAAAGGACGAGCTGTGAACAAATGCCTTCAGGTAATACACAGGGCTGAGGAGACAGAATGTATCAAGCAGCAGCATAAGCACCTGCCTGACAACACAAGGTACCGGGCTTGATTCCCAGTACTGCAAGCTGTGCCGGCCCCAGAACTGGGCATGGTGGCGCGTGCCTGTGATCCCAGCACCGGGGAGGCTGGGACAGGAGGATCGCTCCAAGTCCAAGCTGCACAGCGAGACCATGTACCATATTTTTTTTTTAAATCACAAATGGCTGGCGAGGGTACCACATTGTTTGATAGGGGAATGCAGCGTGAAGTGAAGAGTGGCCAGTTCATGTCCGACACGCTGGCTAAGGGGAACGCAATCAGTGACGCCCACTCTCAGTGGGGAGCAGGACTCAGCCTCCCACTGGGAGCAGAAGGGGCCAGAGCCTCGGCCTGGAGACTTCCTTGAGGTTGGACTTTGTCTGCCTTGCGCTGCATCCACCCTGGGTCCCTGCCCAAGACCAGCATGTGGTCCACGGTGACATCTTGATTGTGTGTGAGGCCCCTCATGTGGCCCCATACCAGGGCTGAAGTCATCTTCTGGGCACCGCCCTGCTGTCCTCAACGCGTCCTGGGGCGGCGTGTGTGGAGGCATGGAGCCACATCCAGGTCGCTCCTGGTCTCTAGACAATGGCCGGCTGGGGCCAGGCTGCCCGAGTGGAGGGAGCTGCATCCAGTGGCCATCATGGGCCTGGCACCCCATGCTTCACTCCCACAGCAGCGTCTCCTGGCCGGGGCCCATGATGCAGTTGCTGAGTGTCACCAGCTTCCCTACTGGCAGTGACAGGGGCCTGGGCCTGAGAGCAGCTCTGCCGTCTGGGCCAGGCTGCCTGTATTTCCTGTGGAGACCCCCATGCTGCCCCCAGACACCGTGGTTCTGAGGAAGCACCTGTGCCGGGCCACCACGGTCACCTGCCAAGTGGGCAGGGTGAGTGTTTGCCTTCAGGAGGGGCCGGGCCCCTGCGACGTGGGTCTTTGGCACATTCCACTTTAGTGGAGTCTGGGGGCTGAACGGATCCTCTGACTCTAACCTGACTTGGCTTCTGCCCTGTGCACAGGGCACACTGAGGAGCTCTCAGCAGGGCCACCAACCCTGGCTGGACTCTGAGAGCCTCGTGGGCGGACTCAGCAAGAGCAATGCCTGTCACTGAGGACAGCCCGCCCGCCCGTGACACCATCACAGCAACGTGAGCAGGCCCAGAGCTGTGGCGCAGACAGGGACCCGAGGCCAGCAGAAGAGTGAAGCGCCCCTTGCAGTTAGTCGGTGATGGAGCTGAAGTCGGAATCCTAGAATTCTTGTCCAATTCTTTTCTTGATTTCTTTTTTTTAATGGTGCTAAGGAGGGAGCCCAGGGGCCCATGCTGCTGGGCAGTCACTCTACCACCCTCCTGTCCCAGCCTCCCAGTAGTGGGCATTGCAGGCATGTGCCATCGACCCAGCTTCTTTGTTTTTAAGCCAGAAGCAGACATTCACAACGTCCCATCTCCAAGCTCAGCGGGGCAAGTCCCATCACTTTCTGCTGCGGAGGCCCTCCGCCTTGCCCCACAGGGCCTCATCCAATCTGCAGAATGAAGGTGATCACATCTACCCCATGGAGTCAGAGCGTCGGTGAGAATGAACTCAGAGCCAGAGCCCATGCCTGGGGCTCGTGGCCACGCGAGCAGGACGCACAGCCTCCATCTGCCCCTTGTTTCTTGCTCGCTGAGTGTGAGCAGGAAGCCTGCCGTGAACAGTGGGGAGCGGTGGGGGGACACCAGCCCTGTGCCTGGGCCTGCGGCGCACCAAAGGCATCCCTGGGCGACACCATGGTGCGTGGAGCCATCAGCTTCCCTCTTAGCTCCTAGGATGTGGCCCGCTAGCCTCCTGGACGTGCCGGCCTCTGTGAGCTGTGCGAGCTGGGCCGTGGCCAGGGTGCTGCTGTGCTCTGCACGCTGCCACCTCCAGGACCTGAGAGGAGCAGCACTGCTGCCGGAAGCACCGCCTGCTGTCCTCCCCGTGTGCCCTCGCCAAGCCTGGCTGAGCAAGTCGAGACAGACATAGAGGAGGACTGTGGAGAGAGCGTGCAGATGAGCAAACCACAGAGACAGAGGCGCAGAGCGCAAGCCAGGAGCCCCCCGCGCCCGAGCAGCTCGACATGCACAAACGGGAGACGACAGCGTGGACCCACTCCGCACTCCTACCTCTGTGGCCCTGGGTGACCTGGTGGCAGTGTGGTGCTGGCTCATTAGTCGGCCTGTGGATGGCCTGAGTGCTGCGTGTGCTGTCAGGCCAGCAGCGACTGGCCTTGATCATTGTGTCCATCAGTCCTGCCCCAGGCGGAGGCAGGCAGGAAGGACCGTGTGCTGTGTGGCCAAGAGTTGTCCCGATGTGAGCCTCCTCATTTGTCTCAGGACCCAGGCCCAAGAGAATGTCTGACAAGCATGAGCCCCCAGTGTGCAGACACGAGCCTCACTCACGCCCTGCCCCACGGGACTCTCTGCCAGCCTGGCGTGTTTTTGTGCGCTGGGTAGAGGTGTGCTTGCCAGCGAGGGGAGTCCCAGCAGTCATTTCTGGGGCACACAGCCCAGTTGGAGGGCGTGTGAGGAGGCTGCTTCCCAGTCTGCCCCACAAAGCATAATCACTTCCTTCCAAACTAGTGCTTTTCTCAATCTGCTCATACTGCTTCCAGATCAGTTATTGATTACTCTGGCTTACTCTCATGTTAGCCTGCAAGTTGTTTGAAGAAGGGCCATATCTGAGTTATTCTGCCCCATAGAATACAACTGAGAGCATGGTGCAAGCTTCAGAAGCAGTGTGGTGCTGCTACTGGTAGTGGGGGGCAGTGCCAAGGCTGGGGTGCTGCCACCGATGATGTTGGGATGGTGCTGATGGCAGTGGGAGGGATGCTGCTGGCAGCAATGGTGGGAAGCTGCTGCGACTGCTGCTGGT
>NW_004524603.1:758814-780394 GCF_000260255.1 Octodon degus
TGCTGCTGGTGTTGGAGGGGAGGCTGCTGGTGCTGGTGTTGGAGGGGAGGCTGCTGCTGCTGGTGCTGGTGTTGCAGGGGAGGCTGCTGGTGTTGCTGGTGTTGGTGGGGAGGCTGCTGGTTGTAGTGGAGATCCTGAACACAGAGATGCTACAGTTCTGGTGTTGCTTGTGTTGCCGGTGGGATGCTGCTGATGGTGATTCCTGTTTATAAAATCCTCCTTGGGGTTTTGTACTGACATAGGTGCCTGTTCATATATTCTCCCTAATACTCATAGCTACTTTTACAGAAAGGGAATGATTGTCCCAGTATTTTTGGCAAGGTACAAGTGAAGCTCAAAGTAGGTAAGTAAGGGGCTCAGGACTGTACAAGTTGCCCAGAGCTGTGCTAGCAAGCCTGCTTCCACGCGAGCCTGCTTTCTCGTTATTCCTTTTCATGGACGGGCAGGTGGGTCCTACTCCTTGTGTAGAGATGGCTTGGGAGAAGGAGGTGCTCTGGAGGAAGTCTTCCAGCTCCTCCCAGCCCTCAGCAGCAGGGCCCGCCCTGGGCCTGACTCGGCTCTCTGGGGCGCTGCGAGGTCCTCAGAGGCCAGACATGTCCTTGCGTCTAGGTTGCTAATTTTTGGGCTTGGGCAGCTTCAGTGTTACGGTTTATCTAACATTATCTCAGGAAACCCAACAAGATAGTTACACAGGAACTTAAAACACCCGCAAAATAGAGGCCATGAAAATAAGTTGCCTAATTTTAAACTCAGAACTAGAGCAGGAGTAAAACCGTGGTGGGCGGCTCCTCCTGGGTGCTCCCTGCACCCTGGCTGGTCTGGCCTCATGAGGAGGGACGAAAGCAGGGCAGCAACTCCGTGGCAGCGCCATGGTCATCCTCACCCAGAACGGGCTCCGGGTGGTCACCTCAGAGCTGCAGTGTGCTGGCCGCTGGGAGCCTGCTGCCCTCCCATTCCAGACCTGGGCCACAGAAGGGCAAGGCCCTCAGAGGGCCCTCATGGCCTCACCGGGGCGGATGTCACGCCTTGAGGGTGCACAGTGCTTGTGCCCCTCCTGGAGGCCCGGGCGGAGGGGGACAGCAGTGTTTTCCGTTACTTCTGCTGTCCCTGTTGTTGGTGCTGCCTAGTGATATTTCTTTTCTCCTCTTCACCTTAATTTGATTGAGAACACAAACAAACCAACAGCAGATTGCTCACCCCGGCCTGCCGCACAGCGGCTGTGATCTCGTGACGCTCGAGCTGAGCCTGGCATGGCCTCTGCCTGGAGCTGTCCATCTTGACTTTAATTAGAGCTCTGCGAGTGGAGGCTTCCTCCTAAGGCTGCATCCTCGCAGAGAGAAGGGAGACACCACGGCACATTAATGAGGCGCTTGGATGAGAATCCCTCGCTGCCAGCGCAGTGACCTGGCCAGGTGCTCAGAGGCAGCCTTGCGGAAGGGAGCGCAGTCCGCCGCGACTGACGCCCACACCCAATTTGCTGGAATTGCTGCAGGGCTGTTTGTTGGGGCAGCAGGCTGCGGCGGCTTTCTGTCTGTCTCTGTCTCTCTCGGCTTGCTTTCTCTTTTCCTAAGAAAGAACAGTTGACTTTAGTCCTCAGACAAAATTAAACAGTTCGGATGATAGCTGGAGTCACACCATTTTAAAGTGACTGTAGAAAACCTTAGAGACGACGTCCAAACTCTTGCTTGATGGAAGAAGCAAGGCACAGAGGGCGAAGTGATTTGCCTGAGTGCACGTGGCGGGCTGACACGGCCCCTTCAGCCAACCTGCCAGGCTCCCACGCCTGCACACAAGTTTCTCCCGGCGAACAGCTGGCCTCGGAGCATGAGCGCCTGCCCTAAAGCCCACCACAGCTGCAGCCTCGCCTGCCTCAAGGAAGCACGCACCAGCCCAGGCAGACTGGAAGCTGTGCAGCCCGAGGCCCCTCCACCATTGAGGCGCTGGTGCACTTCCAGGACAGCCTTCACCTTGTGAAGGCCCTTGTATGGTTTGTGTCTAGTTGTCCCGCAAAGCCTCATGTAAGTTATGGGACAGACGCCGCTGGAGGAGCAGAGAGTGGCTTGAGGGGCGGAGCCAGGGGTCCAGGGTGGGGCCCAGGGGCGGGGCCAGAGGACAAGGGCGGGCCTGAGGGGCGGGGCCAAAGGAGCAGAGCAGGGCCCAGGGGTGGAGCCAGAGGCCCAGGGGTGGGGCCAGAGAGCAAGGGTGGGCCCGAGGGGTGGGGCCAGAGGACAAGGGCAGGCCTGAGGGGCGGGGCCAGAGGCCCAGGGTGGGGCCCAGGGGTGGGGCCAGAGGACCAGGATGGGCCCGAGGGGCGGGGCCAAAGGAGCAGAGCGGGGGGGGCAGGGGCGGGGCCAGAGGGCAAGGGCGGGCCTGAGGGGCGGGGCCAAAGGAGCAGAGCAGGGCCCAGGGGCGGGGCCAGAGGGCAAGGGTGGGCCCGAGGGGCGGGGCCAGAGGACAAGGGCAGGCCTGGGGCGGGGCCAGAGGCCCAGGGCGGGGCCCAGGGGCGGGGCCAGAGGGCAAGGGTGGCCCTGAGGGGTGGAGCCAGAGGGCAAGGGTGGCCCTGAGGGGTGGGGCCAAAGGAGCTGAGTGGAGAGGGTCCAGCGGCGGTGCCTAAGGACAAGGGCGGGGCCAAGGGGCAGGACCAGATGACAAGGTCGGGCCCAAGGGGTGGGGCCAGCCAGGGTGGGGCCCGAGGGGCGGAGCCTGAGGGGCGGGGCCTGAGGACAAGGACGGGGTCAGAGGCCCAGGGCGGGTCAGAGGGGCGGGGCCAGCGAGGCGTGAACCGTTGCACTGGCAGCCTGCGCTTTCTTAGAGGTGTGGGAAGGGTCGTCCTGGACACGGCAGCGTCCCAGCCTCTCCTCCAGTGTCTTGAACCCTCCAGTGACTGTGAGCTAAATAAACCTTTCCTTACCTCACTTTGAGTGTCGGGTATTTGTCCCACCAACAAGAGAAGAGTGACTGAGACAGCCCTGAAGTTGAAACCCCTGTGTCTGAGAGACCTGGATGGAATCGTGGTCAAGGCCAACGCTGAGGCACCTACCATGTGCAC
Source organism: Octodon degus (assembly GCF_000260255.1). Classification (NCBI taxonomy): domain Eukaryota; kingdom Metazoa; phylum Chordata; class Mammalia; order Rodentia; family Octodontidae; genus Octodon; species Octodon degus. The sequence goes on from NW_004524603.1 coordinate 761,864, forward strand.
CACTGCGTGGGGCAGGAGGACGGCCACCAGGCTTTGGGTGGTCTGTCAGTGGACACAGAGCATAAGGAGGGCATGCCCTTTGGGGACCACACTAGCTGAGGAGGAGAAAGTGCAGACAGGATCCGGGAGAGACTGTGTTGGGCCGGCATTGACTGGAAAGCGGAATTGCAGATGTTCGCTGAACGAGAGTCCCCAACACCCCCCTTTGTACAGCACTGCTGCCCGACATGTGGGACCCTGTGATGTTTCAGGGTGAATGACAGAGCTCCCTGGTGAAGACCTGCAGACGTCGTTTCCAGGGTCCTGTGCTGGGAGCGACCACACAAGTGGAGGGTTGGAGCAGGCATTTCTCCAGAGAAGACACAAGTGGCCAGCCATCAGCGCAGGACAGGGTGCATCTCAGCAGGTCCTCTGCAGGAGCCCTTCCTGGCCATGAGGCTGCAAGGGTGTGGAGGAGCCTGTGTCCTTTGTACCTTATTGGTGGGGCTGAAAATGGTGGGGCCGTGCTGGAAAATGTTCTGTAGAATTTTAATGCAGTTATCAACTGACCTAGCTATTCTACGTCTAGGTAGAAGCCCAAGAGATTGAAGACATGTGTACCCCAAAACTGGTTCACAGATGTTTGTGGCAGCATTATTCAAAGTAGTTCCAAACTAGAGGCAATTCAAAGGTCCACCAACTGATAAGTAGGCAGGATTAATGTCTACACACCGGGCCTTGGGAGGAAGACACACCCTGACGCATCTGCAGGGTGTGCACCAGAGAACGTGCTGGGAGAAGCCAGACACAGAAAGCTGCTGGAAGATTCTGGAACCTGATATATCCATGGACAGGCACATCCATGGAGACAAGAATCAAGCATGGCTTCCTAGGCCACAGTGGGAAGGGGGAATGTGGAAGGGGAGTGAGGTGGTCGGTGGGATGCTCACAGGATTCTGTGAGTGAGGCAAACCACTGACGGGCATGTGATCTCTATCAGTAGAGCTATTCCTCAGATCAGCACAGCAGGGGTTTGGCTGGTCCCACAGAGGCCGTGGGCACAGGGCTCAATGACACCTGCTGCTGTCCAGGGCCTTCAACACCAAGCACAGCTCCATCTCATGGGCGTGCCATGGTGGTGACTGGTGGTGATCCGGCTGTCACTATTGTGTTCTGCAGGAGGAGGCACCCTTCCCTGAGAATATTTTGGCCTACATGACGCGTGCATCTTCCCTGACCTACCCTCCCACGAGCCAGATCCAGTACCCTGAAGCCTTCCCGCTGCAGACCCTCAGCCGACTCCAGCCAGATGAGCTCAGCCCAAAGGAGGACAGCAGTGTGGACAGACAGCACCTGATGGCAGCCCTGGGCACCTACACAGCTCGGAGGCCTTCCGTTCCGGCCAGAGAGGGTGGCCCAGGCCCGCGGCACATTCTGCACAGCCCCTCAAGAGTGCCACGGCCCCTCTCTGTGCTGGCAGCCCCCCAGAAGTGGCTTTTGCCTCTGGAAGCCCTCCAGGAGCCTCTGGCCACAGGTGATGGTGAGTTGGCCCCCCACCTTGTGTCCTGGTATCTGGTGGGCTGGCCGCCTTTCTCACCATGCTGGACACTCATCTTGCATGGAAGCAGTGTGTGGTGGGAAGGCCACCATGCAGGGAGGGACCCTTGGTCCTCTGGACCTCTGTGTGGGTGACAGGCAAGTGGGGGTCTCGATCCACTGGCTGCAGAGGCTGCTAGAGAAGAGGTGCATGCTCTTTCACAGATGTCATGGATGCATGTTTTAAACATTCAATGATGATTTTAATATTTCAAATTATCACTTCAACATGTAATCAGTGGGCTGGAGAGATAGCTCAGTGGAATAAGTGCTTCCCTGGCAAGCGCAAGGGCCTGAGTTCAATCCCCGGTTCCACCAAAAAACCCAATGTAATCAACACTTAAAATCACTGTACATTACTTCTCATGCTTAGAAAGGCAGGAAGTATTTTACACACATATCACATTGTACCCTGGTTCAGACTGGCCAAGTCTCAAGCACTCCAGAGCCAGCTGTGGCTAACAGCTCCTATATCAGACAGAGCTGCACTAGACAGTAGCTCAAAATAGGAAGCTAATGTTTAAAAAGACTTCAGTTTTTTATTGTTAGTGCTTGTTGATTTCCTTACACGTTTGGGCTCAGTGGGCGTGGTGCATTTGGTCATATCCACCCCTCTTTCCCTGTCCCTTCTTCGCTTCTTCTTTCTGGCAGCACCCCCCTCCCCCCCCCCGACCTTCCACATCATTTGTTTATGGTTCTTCGCATCTAGGAGAACATGAGCTATCTTTTTTTCTGAGCCTGGAGTTTTTCCTTTAACATGACGACATCCAGTTCCATCCATTCTCAAGTTATACGATAAGGTTCTTTCTGGCCAAATAATACTCTACACCATAAGCATATCACACTTTCCTCCTGCATTTGTCTCAGTGTGGGCACCGAGGCTGGCCACATGCCGTGGCTGCTGTGAGATGTGCTGCAGCGAGCGTGGGCAAGCAGAGGCCCCTCCCTCCACTCCTGGTGGCGAGCATGGCCCGCGAGCTGCAGCTGACGCGCAGAGCCAAGTCGCCCCAGCAGCCGAGTGTCGGTGGCAGTTGCTTTTTCTAAAGCCTCAGTATTCAAGTTTAATTGCACTGTTGGCACTTTGTAAAAATTATGTGAGCTCGAGGTCCCGCTTCGGGCGCCCGGTCTCCCAAAGCTTTGCCGTCGCTGCTCCATGCACACTGACTTTAACTTCTTTGAGTGCAGCCAAGGAGTGTTGAGCTGAACTCCACAGCAGCTCTGCTCTTAGGGGTGTTTTTAGAACCACAGGCTCTACAGGGCCTGCTAATTCACACTGTCCCCAGCAAGAGAGAGAAGTTTCTTCTCTTCCCCCTTTTTGCTAGCATTTATTATTATTGTTACTGTACTCGGATCAACCTCAGGACCTTGTGCTTGCCAGGCAGGCACCTATGCCACTGCGCTGTCTCCTGGCCCCTATCATTTTTTAAATAATCTGTGATGGCAGCCATTTGACTCAGGTGAGATGCAATCTCAGAATACTTTTTATTTGCACTTCCTTCCATGATGCTAAAGATGTTATACATTTTAAAATACATTTATTGGCCATTTGTGCTTCTGAAAAAAAAACCTATTCAGTTAGTTTGCCCACCTCTTGACTGGGCCATTCGATTGTTTTTGTTGTTCCTTCTTGTGTGTGCTCTTTATATATACTTCAGATGCTAATCTGGTGGAAAAGGAGCTGGCAAAGGTTTTCTCCCATTCTATGGGGCTTTTCCACTTTGTTAGTCATTTCCTTTATTGTGCAGAAAATCTAATTTGACACCGTCCGTTTGCTGATTCTCGCGATCATTTCCTGTGCTGTTGGAGTCCTATTTCTGCCTGTGCTATGGTTTCTTTTTTTGCGGAACCGGGGATTGAACTCAGGTCCTTGCACTTGCCAGGGAAGCGCTTATTCCTGAGCCATCTCCCTGGCCCCACTGTGCTATGGCTTCAAGTGTTTCCCCTCTGTTTTCCTCTAGCAGCATCAAGGTTTCGGGTCTTTGCCGTATTTTGAGTTGAGTTTTCGCAGAGCTGGAGGTAGGGATGTAGTCTGACCTCCTACGGGAGAGGCTGCAGCACGGAAAGCTTCCTCCCAGGCCAGGCTGGCCCAGCGGAGCCTCTGCCTTGTGGAGACTTGGGTAGGAGCAACCCCGGCACCCCTGGCTGAGCTTGCAGCTGTCCCTGGTCGTGGGGTCATTGGCCCTCAAGCTGCAGCAATCATGGTGAACATAGTTCAGATTGTGTGTGACCACCGAGTACATACACTTGTCCCTGTGGGGTTTCTTTGGATGTTGTCTGGACAGAAAGAATGATGAAAAGCTAACTGCCTTCCGGAACAAGAGTATAGTATATAAAAGGGAATTGAAGCCTAATAAAAAAGTTACTTGGAAATAAAGACTGGCTAAATTACAGAATATTCATGTTTTAAAATGTAGGAAAAAATAAAAAGATGTTTGTTATTTAATTATACAAAAACCAAAAAACACCAGCGTCCCTGACTTCGCTGCCTCGCGCAGCCCAGCCCCTGGCCTCCACGTTCCCACAGCCACTGGCTTAGTCCCAGGAGAGTGCAGCCGGCCCTCGGCACCATCCGCAGTGCAGCGGTGTGGCCCACAGGCCCCATGCAACTGCACCCTCACTGCGCCCGTCACAGGTCGGGTGCTCCCTGTGCTGCCCTCCGCTGCGCGTGACCTGGCTTTCCATGCAGTCCCTTTCCTCAGCCTGGCCTGACCTGACACGACGAGGCTCTGCGAACACAGGTGCAGCCTGCTGCCGGCCGGTGACAGCTCTTGGATGCACTGGCCGAGGCTCACCTCGGCGCGGGGCGCTGCTGTGCTCCCTGAGAGAAGCCTCCTCAGTTGCTGCGAGCACCGTGTTTTCTGCCCCTTGCTGCGTGGCAGCTGTGCGTCTCTTACTCTCTGTGAGCACAGCTGTCGGCAGCAGTGCCTAACTGGAAGGAACGTGGAGTGGCAGTTACAGGGGAGTGTCCATGGCCGTCACTCACACCGTCTTGGGCTTCTCCATGCGGAGGTGTCTGAGCAGGCAGGACTGCCTGCGCGGGCCCCACTGCTCCTGGGCATGGCGTCTGGGAGGACATTCTCCTGTTTGAAGCCTGGCTGCCCTCTCTGACTCCGCCGCCTCTGCACCGCCCTTATTACTAGGCTCTGGCAGAGAGCCGCTCCCTGCCCATGTGGCCGTGGCCTCATCCCGCACACCATCCCAGCGCCCCGCATGGCCTCCTACTTGGCCGTGCTGCACAGGAGAGCCCCCACTCCTGCTGCCTTCTGAGTGCCCCCAGAGCATTGGTGGTGCCCCACAGGCTCCTCTGGTCCTCTTTCCTGTGGCCACATCCGTCCTCGGCCATCTGCTTCTCCCTGAGCCTCCTCTGTCTCCTGCCCTGTCTTGCAGGGTGAAACACATCCCCCTGTTGGTGACCTCTGTCCTAGCTCAAGGAGACAGGAGGAGAGCAGCACCACTGTCTCTGCTGAGGGACTGAGCCCAGCTGGAGACCCCTGGGGAGCAGAGTGTGGTGCACAGTGCTGAGCTCCTGAGCTCCTGCCACTGTCCCTGGAGGCTCCCACCTCTGAGCTCCCAGGCACCAGCCATGCAGGTCTTTGGAGCTCGCTCCAGAATGAACCCTGTCCCTTGGTTTGTGTGATCGCTGGCCGTACTGGTGGCCCTTTCACCTTGCTGTCCTCGTATCTGCGCTGCGGAATGTCACAGCCTTGTGCAAAGCGTCAGGCACAGGGTGAGTGTGTCTTCAAAGCAAATTCAGTCATCAAATTCCTTTGCTGTCAGTGTCTCAGTACTGCTGAGAGATAAGACTCTGCAAACCGAGCCACACAGCTGTGTGGCTGCAAAGATGAGTCACAATGGTGGCATAGCCCTGGGAGCATTCAGCGCTTGTGCGTCCCCCTTCCCCGAGCCCCCAGAGCTGGCTGGAATAGGGGTGCAGACGCTCAGTGCTGCAGGGCAGCTCTGGGCCTCCTTTGCTCCCACTGAAGACTTTTTCCAGAAGCCAGCTCACTTATCTCTAGGGGCCTCTCATCGGGCTTGTGGAGTGGCATCGCGGAGGCGTGACACATGCTCCTCTGCCCTGTTTCCTGTGAAGGAAGAGCAGGGCGCTCAGCATTTGGCCAGAGGGCCACAGGCGCGTTGGGGAGGAAGGTGTGTGGTGCCCTCTGCGCCTCCGCTCGCTGGCAGCCGTGGGTCCCACGGTCTGCCTGGCAGAGTCGTGCTGCACAAGGCACACACTGCTCTGCGAAGCCTGCCTGACCCCAGCGGGAGGAGCTCCGCCCCGAGGTCCGGTGTCCTGCTGAGGACAGCTGTCCTGTGCCGCTGTGTGACTGATGAGTGGCTTCCTCCCCGAGCCGTGGCCTCCACGAGGGCAGCGAGTGAGCCATGCCTCCTCCCCACGCGTGCGCCAGGCCCATGTGCTAGCGCTGCGCTTCCCCCAGGCTCCTGGCGTTCTCTGCCACCCCGAGGGGTGGCTTTGTTGTCAGTCTCTCTCCCACAGCCTCGCTTCCCAGAGGAAGAAACAAGCCTGGAGGTTAATGTAGTGACTCGACTGAAACTTCGTATCCCCGGAGCGCAGCCTGGCCCACTCCCTGTGGCGCAGATTTGCACAGCTTGCATCTCGGCCGTGGCCATCAGTCCTGCGCCTCAGCGTTTGAAGTGGCCGCTCAGCTCCAGCACCACGCTTTCTCGGCTCGCTCTCCCAGTGCTCTGTGGTTTGCTGAGCCTTCGTGGGCAGTGGGAAGCGTGAGGCCAGTCTGTGCTGACCCTGCAGCCGATGCTGAGATGCCCCAGGTGTCTGAGAGCCCTGAGCTGCTCTGTGGGCGGCAGACTGCGGCTGCAGCATCCGTCCAGGTGGGGTGACGGTCTGCCTCCTACGAGGAGGGAAGCTTCTTCGGCTTCGGGTTTGTGTTTCCGTGACAGCCAGCCTCGATGCAGCTGGCCCTGAGCAGCTGCAGACACCAGGCCGACGTGGCTCATTGTCCACTGGGTGCACGGGCAGCAGCATTGGGCAGTGGTGACTCCGGTGAAAGGCTCAGGTGGCGTGAAGGAGCCACGAGACAATCGCTGGGAGGGCGGGGCCCTTGCAGCCCTCTGCCAAGCCCAGCGTCACCTAGAGGGTGACGAGGAGGTGGGGCACACGTCCAGACAAGCGTTGCATGTCCTCGCAGATTTGTGAGGGTGGGTGGCCCCAGGGAACTGGATGTCCTCGAGGCCCTGAGGGGCCCATCTGCCGAGTGAGAGTCTGGGTCCCATGACGACACCCAAGGCGGGGCAGCCCTGCAGCGCTGTGGAGTCCCCAGACAGTGGGGAGGGAGCCCACCCACAGCCCTCCCTGGCTCGTGGCAGACACAAGAGGGTACTGACCCGGCATCACTGGCAGAGGATCATTTGGCAAAATGAAAACAGAGCCTTGCCCATCCTTATTCATTATTTACCACCCTCTTCCTTTCCAAAAGCCTTCACGCATGACTTGGAGCCAGCAGAGCCGTATGGGATGGGTGGCAGGAAGGCTGGCAGGCAAGCTGTGTGGGCATGGAGAGGGGCTCTGCCGGGCTCTCACCTCCCGGGCACATGCGTGTGCAGCAGGCCAGGGAAGCTGCTTTAGGACCAGCCTGTGCGGGTGTCGGCTCTTGTGCAAGATGCCCGGCTGCCCCTTGGCCAGCCGTGGAAACTGATCAGTGGCCACAGTGTGACCGGCAGTGGCATGGGAGAGGCATGTCACCTCTTCTCACAGCCCTGCGTGTAGCGTTTAGGTCCGGAGCTGCTGACCCCTGCAGCCCTGGCCTGGAGCACCTGCAGGTCATGCACACAGCCCCTGCCTCTGTGCTTCTCACATCTCTCTTCTCCTTGAATGAAAACTCAGGCCAGTAGCGTGAACGCTTAATAACGTTTCCATATCCCCTTTACATTTGTGAAATTGCACAACATACACAAAACTGTATTTACTATGCTAACTTAAACAAGATTTTTTTCTTTTAACAGTACTAGGGATTAAGCCCAAGACCTTTGCGCTGAGCTACATCCCAGCCATTTCCATTTTGTGACAGGGTCTTGCTAGATCATTAAGTTGCCTGGACTGTCCTCAAACTTTCCACCCTCCCGCTTCAGCCTCCCAGCATGCACACAGCCCCTGCCTCTCTGTACTACAGGTGTGCACACCCTGGCTCAGCTGGCCGTGCAAGGGCACACATCGGTGGCACTGTGTGCCTTCCTTTTTTGTGCACTCCTGCAAGACCTTCCCTGGGCCAGACTCTGCCCCTTGGAGCCTGCGGAGCTGTTCCTGCCTGTTGGTGCTGATGGTGGGACTGCAGCCTGCAGGCCCTCAGAGCAGAGGCACCCCTCCTGCCTCACAAGGCACTGTGCCCAGCCTTGCTTCTCCAGGTGACAGTACTGAGTAGAACTTGCGTCTATTAGGCTGAGGGTCAGGGGCACCCACAGGCAGCGTGTCCAGCCGCCCACACCTCATCTTCTACCCTCTCACATTCTGGGTTGGCTCCTGGAATGCAGGACAAGTATATGCCTGCCATGCAGGCCTCACATGTCCCCTTCATGTCCTGTGCACACTGTCCCTCTAGCCCCAGCATTCCGGCCTGGCATTGACCAGTGCAGGCCTAGCTGGCTTCCCTGTCCTGAGCCGGGTAACATTTGAGCAGGCAAGTGTGAAGCTAAGTGAAGCACTTTAGAAAGTGATTTGAGGCTCAGGAGTAGCTTGGTGTTGGAGCACTTGCCTGGCAGCGTGAAGCCTAGAATCAATCCCCAGCTCAGAAAAGATGGAGGGAGAGAAGGAGAAAGGGACGGGGGGAAGAGTTTACCTCCATTCTGCACAACCCACTGTAGTTACTCAGGCAATGCTCCTCTTCTCTGCCTTGCTGTTGCATGGAGCTGAAAATTAGGGTGAACACAGAGCCCCGTGAGTGTGAGCACACACAGCTTAGCCGAGCAACAGGTGCCCACAACCTGGGCTGTTAGACTTCACCGGGAGGGATTTACGCCACATAGCCCTGCACATCGGGGGGAGAACACATTTTGTCATCATTGTTTCCAGTGACAATATTAAGAGTTTCTCTCTCTCTCTCTCTCTCTCTCTCTCTCTCTCTCTCTCTCTCTCTCTCTCTCTGGTGGAACTGGGGATTGAACTCAGACCCTTGCACTTGCCAGGCAAGCACTTATTCTATCTCCCCAACCCCTCCAGTGAGAATAGACAAGCTGACATAATTATAGCCATGTCTGGCTAGAGGCCCAAAGCAGTGAAGTAATAAGCTCTTATGGAGTCTATCTGAACCCTTTGCAAGTATCCAAGGACTGGCCTCCAGCAGTTACGCTGTGTGCTCTCTAAACAAAAGGGACACAGTCTGTACCTCACAACAATGGTGATGATGGTAGCAATGAGTGTAATGATGGTGGTTGTGATGGTGGTGAAGATGGTGAAGTTGTTGTTGGTCTTGGTGGTGGTGGTGGTGGTGTGGTAGTGGTGGTGGTAGTGATGGTGGTGGTGGTGGTGGTCTTGGTGGTGGTGGTGGTGGTCTTGGTGGTGGTGGTGGTGATGGTGGTGGTGGTCTTGGTGGTGGTGAAGGTGATGGTGATGATGATGGTAGAGGTGGTATGATGGTAGTGGTGGTGATGGTGGTAATGGTAATGGTGAAGGTGGTAATGGTGATGGTGGTGGTGGTGATGATGGTGGTGATGTTTATGATGGTGGTGGAAGTGATGATGGTGGTGGTGATTTTGGTGGGGATGGTGGTGGCGGTGGTGAAGGTGGTAATGATGAGTGGTGATAATGCTGAGTGCAGTAATAAGGGACAGGAGACAGTGAGGATGGTGACGACAAGAGGTGTCCAGGCATGGCTGTGTCCTGTCCTATATATACACTAGTGAAGCCGTTCAGGAGCGAAAGCTGCTGTGCGTGGCTCACAGTTGGTGAGTACAGCTCTGTAACGGGCTCTCTGCGTGCCATTGTGCATCTGTGAGAGCTCGTAGCACTTGACTAGGGAAACCCACAGAGAGCCAGGATTTCAGAGGGTTAGATCTGTGGTGGGAATGTGTGCAGAGTCATTGAGACTTGCTCTCCTCGCTAGCTGTACATAGCTGAGGTCCTGACATCGCGTGTAATTGCCCTACCAGAGCCCACTTGAAGCATCAAAAGCTATTTAAAATGTCATTGTTGGCTGGCTAGACCTCAGAATTATACAGCCCGTGGATGAACAAAAGAACAGTCGCTGTGGTGCTCGTGGCTTCCGACTGCTGCCGGGCCTGACCCTTCTGTGCACCGGCATGGCCGGACTTTTGGTCTCTCCTCATTCAGTTCCTCCTCGTGTGACTGACAGCGGTGCCTTTGAGGTGGCTTAGTGCAGTGCTGAGGTGCGTGACTGGGGCTTGTGGGTATGTCCTCTGTGGCGCATGCCCCCTCCCTTAGCAGCTGTTCACCAATGATAACCTGAGGCTGCTTCGACAGGTGACAGGAGGTGACTGCAGGGCTGTGTTTTACTGTGCATCTTGCAATAAGCTGGACATGTCTTCTCATCATAGTCAGAGCCCCTCCAAGTGTGGTCTCCCCTCTGACCTCTGTCTTTGGAGAAGGAAGTGCCCCTTTGCATGGCACATGTGCATGCCCTCAGGACCGTGGGCCTTTGTCCTTTGCCCTCCATCTGATGGGAGGTTGATGAAGACAGGTCCTGGAGAGCTGTGTGCTGAATACGGGAGGGAGCAGTTCCCAGCTGCGAGTGTTGGACAAACTGTTGGGACAGGGCCCTTTAGGTCAATGGCTCTGAGTGCTGGCCATGTGGAAGGTGACCTATCTACTGCATTTCACTCCTCACTGATCATCCGTGTGAAAATGGCTCACTCCACTTGATGCAGATGCGATCCTAGATGGGAGGAGGCTGGACAGGCTGCCTTGGACCTCTGGGACTGTAGCGACAGGATGGAGCATGAACCCAGGCCTGGCTCTGGACACACTGGGTTTCCATGGTGATCCTTTCTCTGGGAGACCACCAGCTGTGTCTGCTGTGGGCTTGTAGGGTTTCCAGTCTGACTGGGCTGTGCAAGTGCCCTATGTTAGTCCCACAATGTGGAACGTGGCAGAGTGGCAGAGTGGGTGCTTTGGGTTGCTGTGCATGTCCCAGCCTGGCCTGACTTCCCGCCCTGGGCCTTCCTCCTCCCACCAAGCAGCATGGCCGTCCGGCCCCGTCCACCTAGTTTTCCGGCCTTTCTGCACGCTGGCCTGCTGCTGTTGGCATCAGATCAAGTGGCAGGGGCTGTATCGTTGGGCCCCTCAGGATTGACACCGGCAAATCAAGAATGATTCCAGAAACCCAGAGCCCTTGCCCAGCTAACCAGAGCACTCAGACAGAGTACAGTTGCTTGCTGGCTGGATTTTCTGGTTGTTGGCATCTACCCAATCATGTTTTTATTTTCAACGCTCACCATAAAGATTTCGATCCACTTCCCTCCCTGGAAAGTGCCTCGGGAGCCCACGGCGGGCCTCCCACCGGGACTCGGAAGCCCCAGGCCTGTGGGAGCAGTGCTGTCCTCAGCGGGCCTCTGCTCCCTGGAGCCTGGCCACAGCAGCCTCTTCTCTCAGAGTGGTGATTTCTCATCTTAGGTGTGGATCACGTAAATTCACGAGGCTTAATGTGAACCAAACATTGTTTTGCTTACTTTTATTCTATCTCTCTTTTTCACAATTTATTAATTTTCCTTTTAAGACAGATTCTTGACACTTTTTGCTCAGTATTCCAAAATTACATGTAAGAGTTTTTTCAGGGCTGGCCAGACAGCTCAGTGGACTAAAGCACCTGCTTAGGCAGGGCGCAGCAGCCAGGCTTCAATCCCCAGCGTGCTGTGCTGTCCCCACCCCTGGAGCATGCTGAGATGGCCATTAAGACTGGGCATGGTGTGCACCTATAATCCCAGTGCTTGGGAGGCTGAAAGCAGGAGAATCACTACGAGTCTGATCTATGTAGTGAGACCCTATAGACCCTCTAGACCCTGTACTAAATGCATAAAAAAAGAGTTTTTTCAAAAGATGTAATTATGTTTATCTCTTTAAAATCATTCAATTAAATGGGTCACTTTTAGAAATTAAAAATAAATAAGAATGGTTTATACTTTTTGAAAAGTAACACTTTATGGATTTTATATTGTAAAGGTTTACAGTGAAAAGACATCATATTTATGTTAAATTTAATTGTTGATTTTGGGAGTAAAATACAGGGAGCAGTTTACAAATAAATTATATCAGCTTGGAGGCTGTTTAGTTGAAATTCAGGAAAGAAACTTCCTTTATAAATACTTTCGTAAGAGGCAGTCCGCCAATGTGACAACACAAATGCTCGTGTTTTAGGAGAATAGACTGGAGCTGCTCTCACTCCACTTTCTGGTGCATGCGGAGAGCCGGCCTAGTTCAAGTCTGCTAGTGTTTTCCAGTGACTGGGACTCTGGGCCTACAACATTTGGGGGGGGGTGTGCACACATGCCTTTTAACAATATTTTGATTCCACAGAAAAGTTTGCCTTTCATTTGCTATCATTTCTTATAATAAAATCTCCTGGGCTCTAAACACAATGTTTGCCCAAGACAAGTTGTTGAAATGGATGGACGGATGGGACAGATGGATGGATGGACAGATGGATGGATGGGCAGATACATGCATGGTTATCTTGTTAGATGATTGGATGGGTGGGTGGTTAGTGGACAATGGATGGATACATAGATAGATAGATAGATAAATGATGGAAGATGGGTGAGTAGATGGATGGATGGATGGATGGATGGATGGATGGATGGATGGATGGATGGTGAGGGATAGATATGTGAATGGGTACACAGACAAATGCATGGGTGGATGGGTGAATATATCAATGGGGGCTGATTGGGTGGATGGAAGGATGAATGGATAGAGGGAAGGGTGGATGGATGGAAGGATGTTTGACTGGATGAGTGTTCGGTGGAGCCTGGGGTCTGACTTTGATAACTAAAATTCAATTTTTTTGGATACGGGTCTATACTTTGGCAAAGAGTTTCATGATACATAATTTTAAATTGGCCACTGAGTTCAGTGGCTCATCTGTTAGTCTGGGCTCCCTGCAGCCAACATCTACCAAAGATTCAGGCATTTGGGTTCCAGAATGGGCTGAGAGGAGGGAAAGGCAAGGGGTCCCATGCAAGCCCTCATGCTGCCTAATCATCGCTATAGTGGTTGTTATTTACAGACCACTTGCTGTGTGTTGGGGACTGGGTAAGTGACAGTCCTGCCTCACCAGTCCTCGTTGTATAGATAAGGAAAGAGGTGCGGGAGTCACACACTATGACACTCAGCTCCACTCCTCCTGGCTAGGACTCGGGCTCAGGCCCACGAGAGGCTCCTGCGCTCACACTGTGGCTCTGTTCCCCTCTGCGGTGTGCATTCATGTTGGGATACAGCCCAGTGCTTTCCCACCAGGAGCCAGGCTGGTCTGCTTCCTGTGTGACGGGTCAGCAAGCTCAGGCGCAGTACACAAGGGAGGACACAATGGCAGTTGGGGCCAGCTCCTTAGCCATAGCTGTGGCAAGAGGGAGAAGGCCCTATGGATCCTTGGATCCTTTGGCCCAGACAGGAGCAGGGCTGCCCACCGGGAGAACTGGCAGCACCCCGTCACTCTGTGCCACAGGTCCAGTGGACCCTGGCCCGTCTGGCTTTCCCTACGAGTGACATCCTCTTTGCTCTCTCTCCCCTTCCTGCCCAGCACAGACCCCGCTGCTCCTCGGCCACCCTTGTTGGCTCTGGGGCTGCTGATGCCAGGCTCCTGCTGTGTCCACAAGCAGGTTTTCTGTGTGACTGAGTGTGCTGTCCCCAGGACACAAGCGACACTGTGACTGGTTCTCTCAGGGATGAGAGAGCAGGAGTGCTATGTGTGGGGGACGAGGAGGGACACAGGGAACACAGTCACTGGGAGTTCTCGTCCTGAAGATGTGCTCAGGGTGGGTGTGTGGCTCTCTGCCCTAGAGCGCAGGGGTAGCAGTCCGCAAGGACCAGCTGTGGTATGCAGGCAGGCAGCAGAGCCGAGGCCACTGGCAGCCACGTTCTCAGAGCAGGGCTCTGTGCCTCTTTCCCTTGGAGTGGCCCCCAGAGTGTCCCCAGAGCTAACAGCCCAGCCACAGCTCCAGGCCTGTCCTCTGATGAGGGCAGAGGGCTTTCAGCCTTTGGACGTCTTGAAGGAAGGCTGCCAGGGCTGTGCTTTACAGTGTCATTTTCCTCCTAGCTTCCTTCCTAGCTGGACTTCATTACTAGTATCTGGGGTTGTTGTTGTTGTTGTTTTTGTTTTGTTTTATAATGTGTTTGGTACAAGGTCTCACTACACAGCTCTGACTCATAGTGATCCTCCTGTTTTCAGCCTCCCCAGGGCTGGAATTACAGGCGTGTACTATCACGCCTGGACTTGGTGGCTGGCTCAGCGTGCCCAGGGACAGGGCCAGCATGGTGTGTGGTGCTGGGGACAGAATCCTAGTCCCTTGCCTGAGCAGGTGCTTAGTCCACAGAGCTCTCTCTCCAGCCCTTCCTTACTAGTCTGAATTGGATATCCCAACACACACATTCAGGCCCACACATCCATATCCACATAGGCAGGCGCAGGCGCGCGCGCGCACACACACACACACACACTGCACACAGAGATACACACAGGCAGACACACATGCACAAACACACCATCCAGGGCTCAGAAATGCCCCTATCCTGGCATCAAGTGCGGATCAGTGAAACCTCGTTTGTTTCGCAAGCAGTCCTAACTTTGAGAACTTCTCCCTTCTCTGCTCAGTCCTTGCCTCCTCAGCCTCCTCGAACCATGTGGCCCAAAAGCAAGCACAGTGGTGCCCCGAACGCACCCTCTGCCCAGAGCTCCGGCGCTGTGATGCCTGCCAGGGCTGGTGCCCACGCCGCCCTCCCCACTTCTGACCTCTAGGGCGGGGCCGGGCCATCCCTGCCCCTTCCCTGGGGCAGAGCCCTCGGAGGCAGGCTTGGCTCCCCTCACCAATCTGCTTTGCTGTGGCTCCAGCCTGGGAGCAGCTCCCATGCCCGCCCCCAGGCCCTGGCTGTCCAGGTGAGGACCGCAGCACCTGCACCCCACATGGTGGGACCAACAGCAGAACCGAGTTCCTGCTGCACATAAGCCAGGCCCGAGTCCCAGTGAGCACTGCGGGCTCCTTCGCACAATGCTGTGCCAAAGCCCTACCTACCCACTGCCAGAGGGACACCCTGGTCTTCCAGGGACGCCCATATACCCACAGTAGGGCCACCCCTGTCCTCAGAACACCCAACCAGCCCCACCACTGAGGGAAGCCCCCAAGGGGCCGCTGACGTGCAGACCTTGTAGGACACCACTTCTGTAGCATCTGACTGTAAAATGACCCATCAGCGACGGCAGGTACATAAGCAGGCAGAAGCTGAGGAAGAGCAGAGAGGTGACCGGAGCCGGGCCACATAGAAATGAGCCCAACAGACAGACAGGCCCACCTCTTCCGGCAAGGCCTGGTGGGGCTGCAGAGAGGGCAGAGGAAGAGGACGACCTTTCCTGCTGGGCAGACACGCCTCTGGAGGTTGCACCTTTCCTTCTCTTCAGAGTGCAGAGTGGAAGCTGGAGCTGCCCGAGCTGGTCATTCCCCATTTCTGAACAAAACACCTAACACCACACTTGGAGGGGCACAGGCTTCTGTGGCTTCTGGATTCTAAGAATGGGATCCAGGTTGGCTGGATCCAAGGCAGAAGTGTCATGGTAGAAGGGCGTGGGGGAGCCCACGTGGTGGCAGCCAGGAAGCAGAGCCTGAGGGCTGGAAAATGCACCCTCCAGGCCGGGTGACTGCCTCCCCAGAGCCGCATGCCTCAGTGAACGCTGCGACCCCTGACTTGGTGGTCCTCCCCACCCTGCTGTGTGCCAGCGAACAACTTCAGCCACACCTTGCCAGGGCGGAGGGTGGAGGGTGCAGGGCTGGGGTCCCAGCGGCAGGCCCCCTCCAGTTCACGGCTCTCTCTGAGGACGGGTGCCTTGGTACGAAGGGCGACTGCTGGAGCCCCCTCAGCTGTGTGAGGGAGGCCGGATCCTCGGCCACCAGGGGCCCCGTCTGTCTGTGCTCCTGAGCAGGCTCCTGCTGAGCTGACCCCGGGGTGTTGGGGGCAAAGGCCGCTGTCCTTGTGCACACTGGCCCAGGCCAGGATGGCATGCACCCCGTGTTTCCATGTGCGCCTGCAATCTGCACTCCAGGCAAGAGGGCCCAGTCTCCAGGGTGGTTCCCCGGAGGCCGCCCTCTGTCCCCCGCCAGGTCCACGTGCTGGCCCTGTCTGGGTGTCTGCTCCCCTGACCCTGGACAGAGCACCCTGCGTTTCATAGCCAGCGTGGCGCTGTGTCGTGACTGACTGCAGCCGGTTCCATGGGAAGTTGCCCGGGGATGTTGGATGGCCTGTCATGCCCCCGTGCCGTGTCCTGCGCCTTCCGTGTCCCTAGAAGCTCTGGTCCAGAGTCTCCTGAAGGGTCTGAGCCGGCAGCAGGCTGGTGTGGAGGAGGGGCTGGCAGGTGGGAGTGCCGCTGCGGGGAGGCCAGGTGAGAGTCAAGCAGGAGGCCAGGCCAGCCCCGCGCAAGGTGTCGAGGGACAGCCACGGGAGCTGCCGGGAGGCCCGGAAGCAGCCCTCCAAGGTTACTGCCCTCCCTGACATCTGCAGTTGGGGTGGTGCGGGGAGGGGGTGAGGCCTCAGCACCTCATGGATGTGGCTCCCAGCCTTACAGGTCTTCGCTGGGAAGAAGGGATTTGTAGTAATGATTTTCATCTGTCTCAACTCTTGCCTTGGAAAGCTTTCCCGATAGACGAAGCCTGCCTGAGCAGTGAGGTTGAAAAGCAGATTGCTCTCGGTGAAGAGTTTCGTCCCTCTATGCTGGGACAGGGATTAGGAGAGCAGGCGAGATGGAAAGGGCTTTGGTTTGGATCCTGCCATGGGCGGATACTGCCAGATTGAATATAAAGCTCCCCTGGCTGTCTGGTTCCCCGAGGTCACCTCCTCCACCACCACTCCATGCAACTGGCGCAACCCGCACTCGATGCAGTGCCCCTGGGGCCTATCAGGTCCCGAGAGCAATGTTCAGTGCCTGCATGTGGCCAGCATGTGGAAGGGGCAGCAAGGCCCTTTGCTGCCTGCAGGACGTGGCTGCCAGGAGTGGGCGTCGTGCCTGGTGGTGGAGGCCCTGGGTACTCATGGCTATTGGTGGCTGAACATGGGCTCCAGCCCGTGCAGTGGGCCACACATTCTGGGGGTTGAGGGTGGAAATTCGCCTAGAGACGCACCAGCTGCAGAGGGGCCACCTGGGGCAGGTGGTGGAGCCTCTTACCTGTGAGGGGGCTGGGTCAGACGCTTCACTGAGCATTTCCCTGAGGGAGCCTGGGTGCGGGCAAGCAGCCTGTCCGTGGGAACCAGCATGAGGACGGCCTTGGCCCTAGGCCCTGGGCAGCATGCCGCACGGCCAGCTTCTGGCCTGCTCAGCTGTTCCCTTCTCTCTCCTGGATTAGAAAATAGTGGTTGGGCTGTGGACAGGAAGGTCCGCTTTGTGGGGGAGACGGGGCCCCGGCTGCCACACCTCTCAGTGAGGCTCTTTCATGCTGACAAGGTCGTGGTGACGCTTCTGTCTGTTACAGGTGCCACAGCATGGGAGGACAACGGCCCAGGCTCCAGTGAGGTAAGGCACTCCGGCACTGGGCTCACTTTCGGCCGTGCTGTAGTCCTCTCATCCAAGGTAGAGCTGTGAAAAGCACGTAGAGGAAAGCCTCCTGGTCCCAAGCCGAGCAGCGTGGACAGAGCTTACAGCCTGTCTGTAGTCCGCACGGGATGAAGGTGCTGTCAGGTTATAAGCACGATGACTACAGAGAACAAGCGCGCCTGTGCTCCCCAGGGCCCTCTGCGCACACGTCACCGTCCTGATGCTGCCCGAGTAGGGGCCTGCCACAGGGCCAGCAGGACGTGGTACAACACCTTCCCGACTTGAGGAGTCCCCCCACCTCCACGGCTCTCGGGGTCTTCCAGGAAGTGCCTCAGAACAGGCGTCATGCGCTGGAGCTCCCGTGGCCCCTCCTCTCCCCTTCAGGGGAACTCCAGCCTGGAGGTTATTTGCCCCTTCCCCTCAGCAGGGAGGACCGTGTCCAGTCCCTGGGCAGTAATTTACAGGCTCTATCCCCATGGGAGTTGGGCTCCAAGGATGAGCAGACAGCTCGGCACACCTCCCTTTTGTCTAAGTATTCTGAAGCAGAGACAGAAGAGGCAGCGAGTCACATGGTGTCTTCAGCCAAAGACACGGTCCTCCCGAACTTCCCAAGCAAAGGTGTTCGGTGAAGGGAGCCCTACAGCAAATCCCATTCTGATTCCGGCTAGTGTAGCCTCAGTGACACAATGTCATGCTCAGGACAACATCTCGCTGATGGCTGTCCTTGCCTCGGGAGGTGTCCCGTTGGTCAGCTGGTACTGCGCCCTGTGAGGACCAGGTGCCGGGAGACGGTGCGGCCTCCCAGCACGCATCCCGGGAGGTGCTGCTCCCTCATGAGCCGCTGCTGCCTCCGCGTCCCCATCTGCGGGTGGGGCAGTGACTGCTCCTAACTGCTAGGTGCACACAGAGGCCCCTGGACTCAGGCACAGCTAGGAGGGCAGCGTCTTTAGGCAGCATGGCAAATGCAGGTCACCACGGGCAGGCGTGGTGCTGTCTTCTGTGTTTCCTGCTTCTGGAGGGTCAGAGGAGCCCGAGTCACACGTGGAGATTCTGGGGAGTTGTCCTGACTACAGAGGAAGGTTCTTCAGGAAGGGGGGGACACGATTAGATGGCCCCTAAACACAGCACCCCAGCCCGCATCAGGACACTGTGACTCCTGGGAGAGCTCGGGGGGGGGGAGAGAAAGGAGGAGAGGAGAAGAGAAGAGAGAGAAGAGAGAGAGGAGACGGAGAGAGAAGAGAGA
>NW_004524603.1:780670-791760 GCF_000260255.1 Octodon degus
AGAAGACAGGGAGAGAGAGAAGAGAGAGGGAGAGAGGAGAGAAGAGAGAGGAAGAGAGGAGAGAGAGAGAGGAGAGGAGAAGAGAGACAGAGGAGAGAGAGAGAGGAGAGAGAGGAGACAGGGAGAGAGAGAAGAGAGAGAGGAGCGAGGAGGAGGAGAAAGAGAGAGGAGAGAGGAGAGGGGAGAGAGGAGAGAAGAGAGAGAGAAGAGAGGAAGAGAGGAGAGGAGAGGAGAAGAGAGACAGAGGAGAGAGGGAGAGAGGAGAGAGGAAAGAGAGGAGAGAGAAAGTAGAGAGAGGAGAGAGGGAGAGAGAGAGAGGAGAGAGGGGAGAGGGGAGAGAGTGGAGAGAGAGAAGACAGGGAGAGAGAGAGAAGAGAGAGAAGGAGAGAGGAGAGAAGAGAGAGGAAGAGAGGAGAGAGAGAGAGAGAGAGGAGAGGAGAAGAGAGACAGAGGAGAGAGAGAGAGGAGAGAGAGAAGAGAGAGAGAGAGAAAGCTCCACCTTCGTCCAGGGCTTTCAGGTGGCCCTGTGACTGCGGCCCCACATGGGTAGCTTCATTGCAGGCATCCCTCTGCCCAGCCCCTGCTGTCCTCTCCTACGCAGTATCTCATGCCACTTTCCTTTCTGCCAGGTCAGTCACCCGAGTGTCCAACTTGGAGACCTCCGGCAGGACCCCGGGTCCCCACTGCTGCCTGGAGAGCCCACTCTGCAGCAGCCCTTCCCAACAGCGATGAAGAAATCGGAGGGACCTGTGGTCTCCTTGTCTTCAGAGGAAGAGGGTGTGGGTGTAGAGAACGTGAAGAGCCAGACCTACTCCAAAGACCTATGGGAGAAGCCGAATGCAGAGCCCAGGGCCACTGGGCTTGAGGGGCTCCGGGGCCAGGAGCCAGGCGCACCACAGAAGGTGCAGAGGCCCCCAGCGGGAGCGTGGGGGCCCCTGGATGAAGGGCTGCAGCTGGAAGCCAGGCCTTCCGAGGGCGAGGAGCCTGGCTACATCGTGACGGGCAGCGAGTAAGTAGAAGGTTCTCCTCTGGTGCCCACGACTGCCAGGAGGGCACCTCATAGAGGCGGGAAACAAGCTTAGTCTGAATGTCTGCTGCGTAGGAGCCTGGTATCTTAGGTGGGACAGCACCCAGGAGGCCGAGTGCTTGGTTGGTGCTCCTGACCTGGAGCCGAACTCCAGAGTGGCGCCTATGTGCCGCGACCCAAGCCAGCGCCTCGGGGCTCCCGGCTTCCCTGGTTCTGGCCCAAGCCTGCTGGGCCAGCACCTTTGCGGCTGGGAAAGACCAGGCACGGGTGCCTCTCTGGTGCCTGGAGACTAAGGTCTACGCTAGCTCCTTGCTGGCTGAACCTGCTGGAGCGGTGAAGTGTGATGGAACATACCTGTGTCTGGGAGCTGAGGCAGGACAACTGCAAGTTCAAGCCCAGCCTGAGGAGCTTGGCAGCTTAGAGAAACCCTATTTCAAACTAAAAAATTAAAACAGTGTGGGGGATGGAGCTCAATGTCAAGGTTCCCAGCACAGGGGGTTAAAACCCCTCCTAAGTCTTTGTCTGTTGCACACCCATGGCCCAAGTTGCAAGACCCGAGTGACCTTTCCGAGGAACGGTGCACCCCGCTAAAGTGTGCTGCTCCTCTTCTCAGTCCACACTCACGGGGAGGGGGGCTGGGCCAAGGGGCTGGCCGTCTCTCGGTCCCCGCACCAATGCATGGCACGGCGCATAGTCAGTTTCTGAAGCTGGCTCTGCCACACATGGTGTTGGAGGGCGCCTGCGCAGCTGTGTGCGGGCAGGACTCGTGTGCGCCTGCCCAGGCTCTGCCTCTCTAGGAGGAAGCCTGGCACGTTTCCACTATCACCTGTGGGGTGGGGGGACGGAGCGGTCAGAGCCCTGGCTTGAGGCCCGGCTCTGGTGGACCCCACCCTGCTTCCCAGGATGCCACGCTCACCCAAGGGCCACGTGTGTCGCAGCCAGGCCGAGGGAGTTTAACTGGTTGTTTTTTACAATCAGATTTTACTGGTATGTTTAAGGCCTATGTAATGATCACGTCATCATAGAGAATTTGTTCCTATACATGATACAAGTCGGTTCTTTTAGTCCCCACCCCCCAGCCCCACCTCCCATCCAACCTGCTCCCCTTCCCATCTGCTGAAGCTTTGTTTCTATTTGTACCTTTTCTCTTTGTCTCACTTTTCCCTTCCTCTTTTACCCCCTCTTGTGGTCCCCTCCCCATTTGGACATTTCTTCCTATGTCATAATACCTGTTATACATTCTGGTCCTTTTCTACACTCAGGCAGAGAGATTTTAGAGTGAGCTCAAACCACAGACAGCCTAACCAAATTCAGATGTCAGACTAGTTTCATACCGGTGCCCTCCACACTTTAGGTGGCGGGGAGGACCCGGGCCGGCCCTGCCTGGGGTCCTTTCCAACCCATTTCCCAGGGGCTTTCTTCCTAGTGTGATCTGGCCCAGAGGGGTCATGCGTTGCTGTCCCTGTCCCTGCGTCTCTCAGGCTCAGCCCGTGTGAGACAGAAGCCCTGGGTCCTCCCTGTCCTGAATAGAGAAGGCTCACACATGAGGACAGCATTGGTCCCGGTTGTGAGGAGCCGGGCTGCCCCTGGAGAGAGGGGGCAAGAGGGAGGGAGGACCCAGGCTGCTCCCCAGGAGCGGGCACAGCCAGCGGGGGCGGGGCAGGCACTGGTGGGGTGTCCCGGTCACCACTCACATGGCTGATCGCTTGGAGGTTGTAGTCTTAGTAGAGCGTGTGTGTGGCCTACCGCAGACCCGGGTACGGCGGGTGCCTGTGGCCCACGCGTGTCTGCTTGGTCATTGTTTATACACATGTGCCTATATGTGTTCCTGTGGTGTGTCTACGTGTGTATGTCTGTGTGTAGTGCATGCGTGTGGTGTCTATCTGTTGTGTGTGCGTACATGTGTGGTGTGTCTATCTGTGTACACGTGTGTGTGTGTGTGTGTGCTTGCACGTGTGTGAGCAGGAAGAGGGCCTGCAGGCCCTGTGTGCTGGCAGCAGCTCTGGTGGCAGAGCGGGCAGTGCCCACACTGGGCAGCCAGTCCAGCCTGGCTGTAGGGGTAGCCCAGAGGCCCCCATCTGTGTGCACTGCCCACGGCCACTCAGCTTCCCTGGAGCTCAGCTTCTGCTGGAGCTCTCTCAGAGGGTCACTGCCCAGCCTGGGGCTGTCCCAGCTCAGCCCCCACATCCGCCCTGTCAGCGTCCACTGCTCACCAGCCACCGTCCTGCGCTGACGGCCAGGTCCTGTGCTCAGGGCCGAGGGCTTTGCTCTGAGGAGCTTCCCTGGGCTCGGGCCTGCAGTAGTGAGTGCAGCACCTCTCTGGCTGTCAGGGTGCCCAGGGGGCAGTGCGTGGTGCTGGATCCGAGGGTTAGAGCCATCAGGGAAGAGCCCCTCCCAGACATGTGGAGGGCTAGGAGGAAGTCGGCGTGGCCGCCCCACACAGGAGCGTGCCTAACTGGTTGCAGACCAGCCTTGTGCGAGCTCAGGATCGCGGTTCCCGGGGCCACATTGTGTGAAGATAGTGCTTAGATTTGGATTAAACTCTCGGCATTTTATTTTAATTTAGAGAAAGGAATGTGCTTCCAGAGAGAAGTGTACCTCATCTGGTGTTGTGAAACGGCTGCTAGGGTGTGGCAGTTCCTCCCCCACTGCAGGAGGTGCCACTGCTCATAGCTTCGGCTCTCTGGCAGCCCCAGGCACGTGGTCAGTCTCAGGTGAACTGGCCAGCCCAAGCGCTCCTGGCTCCTGCCTGGCGCTCTACGAGGGAAGCGGAGGAAGCAGCTGCCGGGCAGTGGCTGTCCCTCCTCTGCGCCCTCCTCCCTGCTGCTCGTCCCTGGAGGACGCCCGCAGATTGGCCACAGTGAGAATGACGGGGGGAGAAGGGACAAGGGGCAAACCCCGAGGAAGCCTCCTTTTGTCCCCTGGCTCCTGGCAGAGTCTCCTCCGGAGCTGATATCCACGTTGGGTGCTGTTTCACCTGGTCCTTGAGCTCTGAGTGAAGTTTCAAGTAGACCGCATGGTGTCCACAGCGAAGCAAGGGACATGGCAGATGCACAGAGGCCCTGCCCTCGAGCGCCGACCTGAGCAGGCCAGCAGCAGAGCTGCCCACAGCGTGCTGCTCCCAGCTGCTCCGGAAGGCGGGGGTGGCAGCACCGCTGTGTGAGGAGCCTCAGAAGTGCCTGGCAGAGGGCACAGCGCAGACGCTCAGCTTTGTCCGTGTGCTGCAGGCCCAGGTTGCCCTGCTGACACTGCCCTGAGTGCTGGCTCCTGTGACCTGTGTGGCCAGGTTTTCTCCTGGAGGTTTGCTGCTGCAAGAATCCTGGACTAGGAGTACCATTTCTCCAGCCTCAGCCTCCCTTTCTCGAGGTGTGGTGCTACTCACGTGTAGGCCCAACCGCTGGAGACAGAGGTAGAGGATTGCTTGGCAGAGGGTCCCGGAAGTCAGGGCCACCCTGGACAACTGTGCAGTGCCATCTCTTAGCACAAGTAAAGATAAACAAGAGCGTCAGCACTAGCACTTCCCGTGCAGGCGTCCTGAGTGCCATGCTGGGAGGTGCTGTGGCCTCTCAGCACGCAGCCAGTCCGAGGCAGCCTCTGGCAGCTCTCTCTGCCCTTGGGACTTGTGGCCCTTGGTCAGGCTCCCTGGGCTCTACACAAGGGTACTCTCCACGCGCTCCTGCTCTCTAGGCATGCAGCCAGGCTCTCCTTCCAGGGGCTGTGTGGACATCACAGGGCACTGTAGGAAGGAAGGTATCACCTCCCTCGTGAGCTTCCCCGAGAATGGGTGGTTTGGGACACTTTAGATTCTTGTCCTTTGACTTTTAGTAGATCCCAGAAGCACCTTTTTCAAGAATGTGGAAGAGTGGTACTGAAATGTCTCAGCACATGCTCCTCAGGAGTGAGCCCCAGCAGAGAGGAGCTGCAGCGTTAGCTCTCAGACCCTCGCACACCGTCCAGGTGCAGCACGAGCTGATCTCTTGTCCACGAGGACATGTGCCTGTGGCCCAGGGACAGCACCAAGTTCAGTGGCGGGTGACAGCTGCCACAGACAGACAGGTAGAACTGCGTGCGCTGAGTCCTCCCTCTGATTTTTGAGATTAACTCTAGCTGCTTCCTACCAAGGCTCAGACCATGGCAGGACAGAGGGCAGTGCCCATCTAAAACAAAGTGGCAGCATCTGCGTGAGCACCCCAGGTGCCCACCACAGCCCTTGAATACCTGCTGTCCCTGCTGCACCCGTGACAGGTGACCAGGAAGAGACCAGGAGGGACAGATCGTCCCCTGCATGGTTGGGGCCGTTGGGGTGCCGTCTGTGCACGAGGGCCGTAAAATGATTCTGGCTGCAATGTCATGGTGCCCCTAGAGGCTGCTGCAGCTGATCTTGCTGCAGCAGTGTTTGGCCCCTGTGTGGCCCTGGAGGGTCCTGGCACCATGGGAGTGCCTGCACACTGATGCCACTCCCACTTAGACTTGCCACTCTGGTGGAAACCCTGGGAGTCCACGGTGACCTGGAGCTGTGTGTGCCGGGGAGTGTCTTGGTGTGTGTGTGGAAGTGTCTGTGAGCTTGGAAACAGACGTCAGCTGAGAGAAGGGACTCTGGACATACATGCACACGTGCACACACGTGTGCATGCACCACACGGAGCTCCTCATCCTGATAAGGTTTCTGTTTGTGGAGGGAGACAGGATTTAAATACATGAAATAACTGAATTTCTTAGAACAAGTGGTCAGCCTAGTGGTTCTATCAATGTCTAGAAGGATTTTAGGAAAAAGTGTTCTAACAGGCCCAGCTGGCTGGGTTAAGATTCTTGATCCATGCTAAGATTTGAGGGGGAATAGGGCACTGAAAGAGAGGGGAACCTGTGGACCTGGATCTAGGTCTGTGGGGGCACTCAAGGGGTCACCAAAGAAGGGGAATCAGGCCCACCCTGATGGCCCATGTGCAGGTCCAGGAGTGACATCACACAGTGGACGGCAAATTTCCCTAGTGTGAGGGCACGGGAGCAGGTGTGCACTTTTATGCGTGGCTCCCCTGAGCGTGTTCTTCTTGGCGTGTACCAGGGGCTGACGTGCCTTCACCCGAGAGTGTCTACACACAGAGCTGTGTACCCACCCGGAAGTGTGTGGAGGCCCCTGGGGATGTGCACCCCAGGAGTGTTCCAGGTCACGTGCAGCCATGGTGACCTTGGTGCCCTTGGCATCTGGGTGGTTTTCTCCATGTCCTCACACTGTGCCCCCACTGCGCACACCTGTGTTTCCCACTTGACAAGGACAGTGGTGATGACCACAGGTTCTGTGGATGCCATCACCCTGGCTGTGGGACCCCACATGGTCTGTTCTAGAGAAGTTCAGTTATCCAGGTTAGTATAAGTTCTGGGTGGCAGCTGAAGCCCAGGACAGGACTCGGGTCCCTGACTGCTAGTGTGTGGGGCTGTCTGCGGCGCACCTGCACACGTCCCATGGCAGCAGGGCCCGGGCTCCCCTGCCCAGGGCCACTCCCCTTCCTCACTGAGCCTTTGCTGAGTGATGAGAAGAGATGCTTGTGGAGCTGACTGCTCCGCCACCGTGGATGCAGCGTGATGGGACCTCATAGGCACCGAGCTCGGGAGCAGAACAGTGGCACTGAAGATTGGTGGCCAGAGCCCTACGTCACACACAGTCCCTGCTTGTGGCTTCCCCTTGATGTGGCTGTGCTGGGCAGTTGCGCTCTCAGGGCAGCCTGGGGTAGCCAGGCCCTTCGACAGGGTGCTGCATGGGGTGTCCCCCTCCTCACACCATTAGTACACGCACAAGAGGCGTTGGAATGCCCGCTCCCCGATGCGCCTCCTCGTAGAAGGGAACCTCCACAAGGCAGCTGTCCCATCGCACATGTGAGGCGGCCGCTGGCCCTCTGCGCTCTCAGTCCTCTCCCTTGCCCTTTGTTGTGTTTGATGGGAGCCTGAGAGGATCCCTGGTGACCTTGGACTCCTCACCCTCCTCATGGTCCTGTTTGCACAGTGCTGTCTGTTCCCCACTGGGAAAGCAGGGACTGTCCCTGCCGATACAGCACCTGGGCCACCTCCTCGGTGACGCTGCCCCTCCTCTCTCCACAGCCCCCTGAGCCCGGAGAAGGGGAAGCAGCTGATGGCCAATGTTGCCCACCTCCTGCAGGTGCCGCCCAGCATCTTTGAGGACATCGAGTGAGTGCCGGGTGCGGGCCTGTCCTCTCAGGGATCAGCCTGAGAGTTGCTGGGGAAGCTGTCTGGGCCATTAGCCGTGTCATGAAGAGCTGCATGGGGGAGGAGGAGGGGCCCTTGCTGTGGCTCTGGGAAGGCGTGGACCACCATGGAGGCTGGGCTTGGCCGTGAGACTCCTAGCCTCCTGGATGTGGCCTCTGGGCCCTCCCAGGTGCTCGGGCAGCCAGCACCCCTCCACTGCCGAGCGGAGCACCCAGTGCCTCTTCGTGTCACTTGGCCAGGATCCCCGTGTCTGCCACGCACAGCTCTGTCATGACCCCAGCAGCACACTGGCATGGGGCAGAGCAGGCCTGGCCCCGTGTCCCTGAAGTGACCGACGTGTGCCAGTGTCCCTGCTCTCAGAGGCGGTCAGGGCGGCCCTCTACGCCTGGAGCAAGCAGCTCTCAGGGATTCACGTGTGATGAGCGCTGGCAGGCAGGAGGTGGTGCCCAGGGCACAGTGTGAGAACGGGGGGAGGCCGGGACGGAGAGCACGGCGTGCGGGTTCCAGGGAGGGGCCTGGTGTGGCTCCGCACTGCGGCTGCCAGCGCTGACCCTCTGGCCCTTTGCTGGAGCCCAGACTTTCCAGGCAGGCCTGGGGTAAGCCCCAAGCCCCCCCTGAGTGTCGCACACCTGTGTGCTCCTTGCTGGGACAGGGCCTCTTCCTCAAGGGACCCGCGCCACCCATCTGCGGCCTTATAGTACCTGGCCACAGCAGTTGCTGCCGTGTCCTGCCCACAGCAGGTGCCATTCTCCTGCTCAGTTCTGCCTTGCCCTGACCCTCTTCCCATTGGGGTCCAGGCCGTGCTGCCTGCAGAGCCTCCTCCAAAGCCCAGGCCTGGCCCTGGGGAGTCTGTGCCCTCCTGGGGTGATGCCTGTGTGGCATGCATGGCCTCTGAACACTAGCTAGACCTGCACGTCTCAACAGCCCTGAGCACCCACCCTGTTGGGGGCCGACTTGTACCCCTCAGTCCTACCCAGGCCCCCTGTACCCCAGGGCCTGGGAGGGAGGGCCAGGACCTCACTGTTCCAGGAGCGGGGAGAGCGGGGGTGTGTGCTGGCGCTGGCAGACATTGTCTGCATTTTTATGGAAGTACTAGTTATGCTTAATATGTTTTGTTAATGGTTATGTAGCTGTCAGATAAATTCCATTATTTCTTATTACATCATTAGAGGCCATTAAAATGGCATTAGCACGCTGATGTAGTTATGCCGGCAGACGTACCACGGCCACAGTTATGATTTTACGGTCTAATCGTGCTGTCCCGGGCGGGCTGGTGGGTGCTGGGCGGCCTTCCGCAGAATGTGGTCAGGTGGGCAGCACCAGGGTGAGCAGTGCCAAGGAGAGGCGTCGCCCAGGGCCCAGGGCCCAGGCAGATGCCACATGCAGATTCTCCAGGCGGCGAGCAAACCCCGGGGCCAGCCGGCTGTCGTGGGAGGACGGCCGAATTCCGTGATCAGGCTTCATGGCCTCATCAGCCAGAAGCAGCGAGTTTCTTCTCCACGTGATTTGCTGGGCTGATGGGACAGCGCTCTGACTCTTCGAGACAGCTCAAGGGTGCAGCCGTGGGACTCCTCCAGCCTGGCACGTCCCTCGGGGCTCCCACACGTGTGCACAGGGCTGGGGAGATGCCTGTGCCCCACCGGTCCCGTGCCCTTCTCCCGCCCCAACCCTCGTGCTGCCCTCCAAGAGGGAGGTGGCTGTGGGTGCTGCAAGCACCTGGAAATCAGCCTGCCTCCTCCCAGGCAGGTGGTGACACTGCCCCCATCTCGCCCCCGCAGATCTGAGTGGACACTGCATGGGAAGCAGCGGGGACTGCGCTGCTGCTGTCGCTGACTCCCCTGTGATAAGGCTGGGGCAGTGCTCTGATGGGTTCAGGACGGTAGGGGGTTGCGAATGGCCCCTATCTGCCTGGTGACCAGAGGGGTCCTGGTGGCTCCACTGTGTCCATGACCTTGAACTGGCTGCACCCACATACCTATGTTCAGGTCTGCTCACTGGGGACATGAGGAGCCAGGGTGGCCTGGTGTCCCAAGGGAGGGAGCGGGCCTATCCTCAGCACCCACCTCAGTGAGGACACGAGGAGCTGGGGTGTCCTGGTGTCTCAGGGGAGGGAGCAGCCCATACTCAGGGCCCACCTCAGTGAGGACATGAGGAGCCGGGGTGGCCTGGTGTCCCAGAGCAGGGAGCAGGCCCATCCTCAGCCCCACCTGCTACTGCAGATGCAGCAAGGGGTGACCTAGCACCAGAGACAGGTGCACGTAGTCCTGGAGTAGGGATGGTGGCAGTGGGGGCATCAACTGCTGTCTTTAGACCAGAGATGAGCAGCAGGACAGGCACAGAGGAGTAGCTGCTCCTCCCTGACAGAGGTGGCCACGGCTCTCAGGGAGCCAGGCCCAGGCTTTGGGTAACAGTGCCAGCCTGTCACATGCTGGCTGAGCCCCTAGGTCGGTCATCTGACACAGCTCGAACAAAGTCAGTTATGTACCTTCCTAAGCCCCAGTTCCTGGTGACAATTGGGAGCCTTGTGTGGCCTACTGTGGTCGGGGTGCTCCCACTGGGAGTCCCCCATAGGTGCACGTGTCACTGTCACCCTCTCTGAAGCCTCATCAGTCTTCCCCAGGGCTCCACAGACAGCTGCTACCGCGTGGTGGGTCCCCATGAGGGTCCCCTGCTTGGAGATCTGGCTAGCATGGTGTGGAGGCCCACAGCACATGGTGCCTTGTGCAACGACACTTTGTTCTTGTCGCTGTTAGGAGAAGCTGTTCTAAATCCTCCCACCATGAGGGCCTGGACTAAAGCATCCGGTCGGCTCATCTTCTAGGACTTTGGCTCTCTCCTAGCCCTGGAGCACTGGCCCAGGCTTCCTTGGGAGACCGCGCTTTGGGTGAGGAAGCTTGGCTTGCAAGAGCAGAGCATGGCTGCTTGAGCGGAGGTGGGCTGGCCCTGTGCAGGGCAGGCACCTGGGCTCTGAGCAGAGGCCGCAGGGCGAGGAGGGTGCACTGCTGCCCAGGAAGGGGGCCGCAAGTCACTCAGGGTGCGGCAGGACTTGGGAGACCAGCTCTCAGCCAGGAAGGGTGGCGTCTTCCCTCACTGCTTCTGGCTAAGGCTCGGGTTGCACTCATTTACCTCATAGTGAGCAACTTAGTGAGTTTTGTTCCCTCGCACATGCAAATGGGAATCCGTTCTCTCAGCCCCTTCCCTTATCAGCTCGCAACTGGATATGTTTAAAAGTTATTGGGCTGCGGAGATAGCTCAGTAGAATAAGTGCTTGCCTGGCAATCACAAGGTCCTGAGTTCAATCCCTGGTACCACAAAAAAAAAAAAAAAAGAAAAAAAGAAAAAAAAAAAAAAAAAAAGAAAAAAAGAAAGAAAGAAAGAAAGAAAAAGGAAAAGTTGTTGTCTAATGCTGGGTGGCAGGAGCACCCAACTGCAGAAATCATGATTGTAGGAAGTGCTTCAGAGTGTGTGTCTGTGTTGTTTTGCCGTCTGTGAGACATTTTAGATAACGTGGCCAGGACCTGTCCTCCAGTCTGACCTGGAGGCAGTGGGGCACACAGAGGTCATCTGTGACAGCCCCCACTTCCACTGACTTTCTGTGAGCACTTTAACCTCATCCACTGCCCTACCAGGGTCACCCCCGTGGAGGAGGGGCCAGAGGAGCAGGACTTTGAGGAGGCAGGGTCCACAGGAACAAGCGTCAGCCCATGCTGCATAGGTAGGCTCCTGTGGCAGGACCTACCTGAAGGAGTGGTCCTTGGCCATCTCTCTAGCATCATCGACTTCTCTGCCCACTCATGTAGCTTCCATCTCCCATGTACCCATATAGCCATCTGTCTGTCTGTCT
>NW_004524603.1:792345-800497 GCF_000260255.1 Octodon degus
ACCCACCCACCCACTCATCCTTCCACTCACCCATCCACCCACCCATCCACTCATCCATCCATCTACCTATCCACATATGTTATGAGCTTCACCCAAAATGTTATGAACTTCACTCCAAATTCAGTTATCAGAAACACAAAACACAGGTCAATCTACCAGGCCAAAAGGGAATAAACTAGCAAACAAGTTTTAACAAGACTAGCCTATTAGAAGTTTATCTTTTTTTAAAATAACATTCAAGGTCCGGTAAGATAGCTCAGCAGAGTAAGCGCCTGCTTAGGCAAGTGCAGGGACTGGGGTTCAATCCCCTGCACCACATGCCACACCAGCAATGCCCCCAGGAACACTGACCTGACCACTTAGTCCAGGTGTGGTGCATGCCTGTAATCCCCACTCTGGGGAGGCTGAAAACAAGACGATCACTATGAGTCTGAGCTGCATAGTTAGACCCTGTACCAAATACATAAAAAAAAATTCAAGAAAGTTTGTTCATTGAAAAGAGCAGCATTTGTATTTGTGTTATTGTAAGGTGGCAATATTAAATGATTAATCTTACAATTACCCATTGTTGCCAAATGTATCTTTGCTATCTTCTCTTTAGTCCACAAAACTCAAGAGAACAGTACCAGAGTCTTGCTTTAGGTAAACTGACTACAAAGTAGTGATTATCATTATTCGTGTTGTCTTCTCTGAGACTGCACATGTATACATGAGCCAGGTGTGGTGTGCAGGCCTGTAATCCCAGCCTCTGGGAGGCTGATGCGGGAGGATTACAAATTTGAGCCCAGTCTGGGCAAGTTAGCAGAGAAGTGAGACCCTATCTCAAGGTTAAAGCAATAAAGATCTGCGGGTGTACTTCAGCGTGAAGGCCCTCGGTTCAGTCCGCAGTTTTGAAGGAAGAAAAGGTAGGCTTGATACCAGTGGTCCTGAGTGTGGGCCGCCTGGCACTACGTGGACACAGCGACTCCCAGGCCGACCACAACAGCCGCAGCTTCTCTGGACTGAGATCTGCAGGCTCCTGTGTTCTGCAAATGGTTTAGAAGTTGTCTCCTGGGTGTGCAGCCTGCCCCACACCCCAGGGCCAGGCTGTCATAGTGCACTCTGAGCTCAGCATGCTCTGGCTCCCGTGGCCAGCGTGTCAGGCTGTGTATGGCAGAGTCAGAAGATGAGCCGAGACACGTGACCTTTGGGAAGACTCAGAGATCACGTGTTGGTGTTATGGTGGCAGGATATGTGTGCATTTTAAATTACTTTAATGATAAAGTAGGCAAGAATGTTTCTTAGCAACCCTCAGTTAAACAGAGCTCCATGCCAACACTCTGGTTATGCTGGGCTGGCTTATTTATTTTGCACTGCCCTAGCTGAGAGCAGGGGAAGTTTCTGGAAAACATGCAGTATATTAGTGTTAAATACTAGAAATTATTTCTGTTCTTTGTTAACATGGCCCATGACTGTAAAGCGGAAATGAGTGGCTGTCGATGTGGAAAGTGTCAGGCAGAGCCCTGGCGATGAAGGGCTCAGTGACTGGATGTGCGTTACCGAGGAAATCCTGGAGCTGGGGCTGCAGTGACACCGCGACTTCTTGCCTAGGCGGACATGTGCAGCTTCTTAACTGGCTGAAGGTAGCTTTCATTCAGGAATTCTACAGACCCTCAAGGGCCTAGCTTTTCCTGCTGGGTCCAGCCTGACTTGGAATCGCACCTGTGTGGCAATGGTGAGCTTTGTTTACTCTGATGGGCTTGTTCCACGGAAGAGCCATGGCACAGTGTGCCGCAGGTGCCACAGTTGCCGCACACCACTGGGCCACAGCAAGGCCCTTTCCTTCCCAGGGCACAGAGGACCTTCTGCGCGGGTGAGCTCCTCCTCCTCGGAGACCCACATATGTGACGCACTTCCCTGCTCTGGAAAACTGGGCCAGCCCAGCACCTCATGTCATCCCTGGGCTGGGTGCTGAGGGGGCGCTGCCCAGAGTCCTGGGCCATCACAGCACTGGTGCACACACCGGCAGCTCACACGCAGGACTGGCAGGGCCCCAGGCAGACCTCGCCGCCCTGGGCCCTGCGGAGCTGTACCTTGGTCATAAGGCCTTTCTGCTCCACTGGTCCTCTGTCCCCTGAAGACGGTCACCCTCACCTGATGCTTGGAAACATGCATGCTGGGAGAGGCTCTGTCTGTTCCAGCCCCGGGGTGAGGGGGCACCAGGCCTGTGTCCCCCTTCCTCAGCAAGTCGTCAGCAAGGTGCCAAGATTTCCTGTGAGGCCCCAGGCCGTGTGTGCCCCGGCGAGGCCCTCGAATGGCACTTCTGAGCCAGCAGGGCTCCTGGAACCAAGAGTGCAGACATCTATGCATCCCATGATAGAGCAGAGGGCCTAGCAGGCTCCCAGGATCCGACACAAACCTCTGGCTACTCTCTGAGACATGATGGCTGATGATGCCCTTCGAAGGATTTATTTTCCCCAGGCCTGGTGACAAGTGGACCTTTTATGGATGTCCACCACAATGGGGATGAATGCCTGGGCCTCC
The DNA here is from genome assembly GCF_000260255.1 of Octodon degus. Taxonomy (NCBI): domain Eukaryota; kingdom Metazoa; phylum Chordata; class Mammalia; order Rodentia; family Octodontidae; genus Octodon; species Octodon degus. Next base: position 794,869 of record NW_004524603.1, read on the forward strand.
CACTGCAGGAGGATCTTCCTGGTGCTGGCAGGCAGGAGGCCCAGCACCTACCACTTACCTCTCCTCTCCAGAGTGCCTCCGGCTGCAGGAGCCTCCTTTTGAAGCTGCCTGGATCACCTGTTCCTGATACGCTCAACCCCGGTGCCCCACGCCTGGCCAGCGCCTCTGCAGAGCTGGGCTCCAGCTTCTCTCTGGGGCCCCCAGGGTGCTCAGGGGCTCCCTGGGACGTGAGCCAGTACCCGCTGTCTGCTGCCCCCATGGAGCCCTAGGGAGGAAAGAAGACCCCACACCTGGTCCTTGGATGGTCAGGGTGTAGAAACCCACCAGGCTCAAGCTCCAGCCCCACTGGCCCTGTGACATGGTACTGAATCTCCAGAGCTCTGGACTGTGGCTGCTGCACCAGGACTGAGCATCATGTAGGAGAGGGAACCAAAGTCATCAGGCAGTGGGCGGTGTGAGGGACGTGACCACCCTGGGACATACAACCTCCTCCCTGGATTGGCGCCCACTCTGGGAGGATGGGAGCTGACTGGCCTCTTGCCCCGATGAGGGCCGGGAGAGATCTCCAGGCAGGTTGCTGCAGCCCCTGTGCTGCAAGAGGGCCACAGGGGACGCCTGGTCCTACGGGCAGGAGAGCTGGACACAGAAGCAACTCAGCTCTGCGTGGGCAGCACAGAGTGGCTGGCATGCGGCTTATGGCCAGGAGGGACACAGTGACAGTATTGCAGCCGTGCCAGCCACCCTGGGGGTACAGCTGTCCAAGTGCCCGTGGGCAGCACCTTCTACTCAGAGCGGAGCTCCAGGGTAGATCCTGAGTTCGAGTGATGCTGGACTTCCTTGTGGACTCTGCCAGAGATGGCGATTAGTCATGGTATTGCCGGGCAATGATGACAGTGCCTTGGGCAGAGAGAGGCCTGTGCTTGAGCCGGCTACCATGAAGGGGAGTCTGAGCTCTGGAAGAGGACGCCAAGGTCTCGCAGGCAGAGATGGCAGCGGAGCCCACAAGCTCTGCAGGGCTTCAAAGAGACTCAGTCTGGCAGCCGTGGTGTCCCAGTTGAGGGCAGGGAGGAGCTGGCCAGGAAGGGCTGTAGCTTGGGTGGGGTACAGAGGAGCCCTGGACTCTGTGGACCTCTGTGGGAGTGGGGGGCTTTAGGAAAGCAGGATTTCCTCTCCTGCCCCTCCACCCCAGGTGGCTTCTGCCCTACCTCTTGTCCTTGGGTAGGTTGGAGGGTATTTGAGGGAGACCACTGTGAAGATGGCCCCAACTTCCTAAGTCAGACTGGACTCCACGTCTGGCCATACCTGGTGTGCACCAGGCATCCAGTGCTGCAGACGCGTCGTTGCTCCAAAGCGCGCTGAATGTGGTGTTCCAAAGCCCCACCCGGTGTCAGCAAGTCTCACCAAGCTGTCCCCTGCCAGGTATCTTTCCACGGAGCAGTGGTGGTTTTCAGATGGCTCCTGTCACGAGCAGTCTGAAAGCCTCGTCTCCCTCCTTTCTGCCCTGACTCCTGGTGCCCCCTTGGGAGCCAGCGCAAGGCCTGGTCCACACGGCGCTCGCTTTCCCTTGGGGGAGTGCCTGCCTGCTACCTGTTTCCTCAGGGGCGCGTTGGGTCCTAGGGTGGATCTGAGCATTTTCACAAGCGAGGTCTCACTGCGGAGTGTTTCAGAAGAGCACACCCACTGATGGAACTGCTGATGGAGTTGCGGGACCTGGAGCAGGGTCACAGTTCACAGCGAAGCAGGCTGGGGTGGGGCAGAGGTCACAGAGGCAGTGCACAGCATATGGGACGCGTGCTTGCACTTTTCAGGGTTTCCTGGGGAGCTCTCAGATGGGCCCCTGTGGCGACTTGGTAATGACCTGCTTCTGAATGGTCTCTTTCAGGGTCCTGGGGCCGGCGGTGACCTTCAAAGTGAGTGCCAATGTCCAAAATGTGACAACCGCAGATGTTGCGAAGGCCACAGGTAAGGCTGTCGGCAATGCGTGTGTGCACCCGCACAGTCAGGGCAGAGACCTGGCCACCAGAGCCAGTGCCACTGGGCCACGAAACCTCAGCGTCGCCTTTGAGAGGTCTGGAGGCATGAGAGCTGGCATGCACAGCACAGGCATGGCAGAGCTGTGTGACTTGGCCTGAGGCTTTGGGGCTGCACCATGCAGAGGTCCCCCATGTTGCTGTCCGTAAAGGTGGGGGCGGAGTGTGGCTGGTGGGCTGAGTGCCTGTGGTGGTTTCCTGATAGATCTCAAGTTCCTGGTGTTCCTGAGGCCTGGGCCCTGATGGAGCAGGAGTGGCCTTGGTCACGTGGTCAGCATTGTCATGGAGTAGAAAATCAGGGACCATCACTCGCTAGCACCTTGGAGAGCAAGAAAAGGGTAGGGAGGGGACATACCTCCTGCATTTCGCAGGTCCGGGAAAGCTCTGCCACCCTGGGGTGACCGGGCAGGAGGGATGCCTCATACTCTGTGGTCATTTGTGAAAGGCCAGGCTGAGGGTGCGCTCCAGATAGGGCATAAGAAAATTCTGTTTCAGTTGGCCCTAAATAGGGGAGTGGAATGTGGGAGTTACTTATTAGAAGTGATGGAAACAAGTATCTTGCATTTTCAGTGGCAAATGCAGCCTGTGTTCCGGCTGACTTAAAGAGCTGGATTTCCAGGTCTGCATGCCTGAGGCCTTGCTGCAGAGCGTCCTGTTGGTTCAGTCTCATCGGTGGTGGACAGCACAGAATGAAGGACTGCCGCCCAAGGTGGAGACGTGCGTCACTTCCTCTGCCTTAGGCGCTGTCGGGTTTGCTCATAGCTTGTCTTTCTGTCTTTAGCAACACTCACTTGCTGAAGGTAGCGATTGGGGCACTGAGAGGTTTTGATTAGAACAAGATCTTGGCAGGAGGCAGGAGTGGTGGCGCACGCCTGGAATCCCAGCACTCGGGGGACTGGAGCAGGAGGATCACTGTGAGTTCAAGGCCAGCTTACATAGTGCCCATCAAACAGAAAAAGACCCTTTGCAGTTGTGCCGAAGCCTGAGCTCTGAGGGGTGTGGGCTTGGCAGAGGGCTGGATCCCTGGCCTCATGTCATGCTTCATCAGGAGGCGTTTGGCGCTGGGGCGTGACATGCAAGGTGAAATGTCCTCGTGCGGGGGCAGGGCCGCCTCCTGTGGTCTGGAAAGAGCCCAGAGATGTTGTTCTGCAGGCAGGGACTGAGCTGCGACAGCTGCAGCCCACCCCTCCGCGGCCGCGGGGTGCACGTCTTCACTGGCCGAGGTGACTGCCTGCAGAAGGCCAGCCGCTGTCAGGTGTGCCCAGAAACACACCCCTGGCTGCTCCGTGCTTGGCAGCTCACCCAGGACTAGGAAGCAACTCATCTGAAGTTGGATTTGCTGGAACTCAAGGAGGCTGTGAGGGGAATAAGATGGAGCACGATGCAGCCTTTTTATCTTTTTTTTTTTTTTTTAATCACGACAATATACTCACAGACAATGTGCTTTCATTTATTTTATTGCTTTCAAGGGAAAATGAGTTTGATTGTTTGAAATCGAGAGTCTGGGTCGTTTCAAATGTGTTCATGTCATGCACTAATGTGCTGTACCAAGGGGGAAATTACGCATCAGATGGGTGTTTGAGGCTCAGATCAGCAGCTCTCTGAACGCTCCATTTCTCAGCTTACTCCAGCGCATTGATATTAACTACTGTAGCTGCTCAAGCGACCATGTTTGCCGCTTGTTGTGCATGTGCTAGGTTGCTAAGGTCCGTGCATAATTTATAGAAACACTCACTCCTTTCATATTTCAAGTAATGTTATACTGTGATGAGTGCAGTGGCTGCTATACAAGGAAAAGATCACAGAACCAAAGTGTGAGAGCCTCGGGCTCCTAGAGACTGGTGGCAGAAATGTCAGGCGTACCGGGTACCCCACTCTGTCTGCAGAGGACATTGGTGCCGTAGAGTGTGCGGACACCTCACCCCGGGGCAGCCCCATGTGCAGTGACAAGAAAGAAGTTCGAATCCAAAAAGATCTCTTGTGGAGTCTCGGTTTCAAAGATAGCACTGGCGCTTACTAGCAACGTTGCAAGCCGCGCACTTTGGAGAGCCCATGGTGGTCTTGCTGCCTGCGGCATCAGCGTGCAGAGCCTCACATGACCTCTGCTGACCTGAGGGGGGGTCGTGGGTGGCCTGGGAAGCTGTGGGTGTTTGGTGCCGGATGATACGACACCCAGGACATGCTGCTAATGAAGGGAGAGGTAACCCTGGCAACAAGATTTAAAGGGCGCTGATTCTGCAGATTTACACGGAATGATAGGAAGCTTCATGACAGGCACAGAGCTGATGCCATGTCAGGCCCCAGCAAGTACCACGTAAGCTCCTGCTGAACAGCAAGGCAGCTGTGTTCGCCCTGCTGCCACGAGTTCCTCCAGGTCCTGGGTGATTCCTTCCCAAGAATGTCGTCTGATTTCTAAACTTAAATGTGAACGTAGGAGTGAGTGGATATCAAGATGAGAGGGTCTTCAGTGGAGACTCAGCCTGTCCCAGGAGCAAGCGTGGGGCACGCAGGTGTGGCCGGTGGTAACTTTGGTCCTGTGGCCTACATTATTCAGTCCCAAGGCTAGAACAGAAACATTCCTCTAGCTCTTGTTTCTTCGGAGATTACTCTTAAACAGCATATTTCTTGCCGATTTTTGTATTTATCTTCAAAGAAGATGCAGCCAATTGTCTTTTAGAGACAGGTACTGTGCTTGCCCCCTCTTGCTCTTTGAGGCCCTACTTGACCTCTCTGGCCCCCGTGATTTACCTCCATGAACTGCCTCGCTTCCCCCACGTCCGGAGACCAGGTCTTCTACAGCGCTACCGTCTGGCTCTGCGGCACTGTGTCCTTGATGTGTCTGACCCCAGGAGCTGCCTGTCCCCAGGCATCTGACCCCACCCTCTGGCCTCAGTGGGACCCATCCACTCCAGGTAATGAAGCCTCTGAGACCTGGCTGTAGAGCTGCTGCGTCCACTTCAGGAGGCGGACATTGCCTCCCTGGGGCCTGGCAGCCTGGCCTGCAGCTCGGCTCACAGCGGGTCTGGCTTTCCCCCTCTCTCCCAGTCTGTGCAGCTGAGCAGCCCAGGGAGCTGAGCAAGTCCCCACCCGCTCTTCCCGAGTGGCGCTGTCTGTGGTAAGAGAGGCCTCCTCTCTCTGAGCGTCCCTCCAATGCCGGCTGAGCGGTGGGCTGCAGCTGAGTCACCGGGGCCCACAGCTCCATGCACCCAGCTGGAGAGCTCAGTCCACACGCAGCTGCTGCCAGGGATGCCCAGCCCTGTGGGTTTGAAACGAAAGCCTGAGGATACTCAGGTGCAGGTGGCCTTCACTGCTGACCCCAGCCACAGCTCTCCACGCTGCCCTCAGGGGCTCTCCTGGGCAGACTGCCATGCTGGTCTGGAGCGGCACAATCTAGGACATGGCCTGCCCTCAGGGAGCCTAGCCTGGACAGGGCTGTGGGAGGCCGGGGGCGGAGAGCAATGCCTAACAATCAGGCATCTCTGAGACACCAGCTTGGGCAGACTAGGAGACCAGGGCGGTAGGTCCGGTGAGTGTGTGGAGAGCTTCCTGCTACCCTGCGCTGGCGGGACCAGTCCCAGCCCAGGCGCAGTGTGGGCCGG
>NW_004524603.1:802077-831456 GCF_000260255.1 Octodon degus
TAACCATCAATGTAAATGGACTCAATTCACCAATTAAGAGAAATAGACTGGCACAGTGGATTAGGAAACAAAATCCAACAATATGCTGTATACAAGAAGACCAGGGTGGGTCTTGGCATCTGCCAAAGAGCAGGAGGAGCCCAAGTGACAGGGTACCCAGGGGCAGGCTCACCAGGACCCAGGCACCTGGGACCTGGCACATGGTAGTTCTGTGTCCATACCCGAAGGACCAGGCTGTCTTCACTGTGGCTGACAGTCAGGAGGGCTGGGCCAGGGCCCACACTACATCTGTATCCAGTGTTGGGGCACTTTCCGCCACCTGGGTCCATGAGTGGTGTGAGTTCCTGCTGTTCTTCCATGGCCGGCGATCCTCAGGTCCTTTTTGTGGCTGTGCCTGCCGCTTCTTCATGGAGCCACAGGGCACCATGAACTGCCATGTCCCCACACCTTCTTGTCGCCATCCAGGGATGGAGTAGAAGGGGAACCTGGTGGGCCGTGGGGCTGGCAAGGCAGCTGTGTTTCTGAATGGGAAACAAGAGGCTGCCCTGGAAGCACTCCCAAGGGGCCACTGGCCAAGAACATTTGTGTCTCAGAGGGGTGGATGACTTCGAGCAAGATCCCAGGGACTTGGGCCAGCCAGATAGTTCAGCAGACTAAAGCGCCTGCTTAGCAGAGTGCGGCAGCCAGGGTTCGATCCCCAGCATGCCATGCTGGCCCTGCACCTGGGGCACGCTGAGACAGTGATTGAGACTGGGCATGGTGGTGTGCACCTGTAATCCCAGTGCTTGGGAGGCTGAAAATAGGAGAACCACTAGGAGTCTGATCTACATAGTGAGACCCCATAGACCCTGTCCTAAATACATAAAAAATAAAATAAAAAGACCCCAGGAACGGCAGTGTCCTCAAGACCCCTAGGCCAGGACAGCCAGGCAAGGAGGCCGCAGCAGAGGCTGTGACAGCTTCGCCAGGCGTCTGTGCCAAGGCCCCAGGAGCTCCTGCCAGCCCTTTGGCCCTGGGCAGGCAGGAGTCAGGATCCTGCAGAGCCCCTGGCCCAGGTCCAGTGATGGGCGACCTATGAGGGTGATGTGCAAGGAGGCCTCCGGCCTGGGCACCTGCCCACCTGAGTGCCCAGTGGGGCCTCAAGGAATGGGAGGGAGAACCACGAGGGGAACAGAGATGGAAGACCCCACAGAATTGCCAGGGAGCCACTGGGGCAGCCAGGCTCCAAGATGGGGCCTTGTGCCACTGAGGTGCCCACGTGGAAGCAGGGGCAGGAGAGGAACTCAAAGCCACAACCTTGAAATAAGAACAACTGTCTTCAGTTCTGACTTTAGCACTGAGTATCACTTGGAAGCAGAGTTTATTTCTGTCTTCAATGAAATGACAGATTTTTACATTCCAAAAGCAAAGTATAGAAAGAGTCCTCCCCTCACTCTGAACATATAGGGAGAAGTAAACAGGCTCTTCGAGGCATCTGTGTGGAGAGGCAGGTGTCTTCCCACAGGGACACAGCTCTGTTCTTGCTCCTGCTGCAAGGCCATGGGGGGATCCCAGGCCGGAGGACGGCCCAGCGGAGCAATTCCCACGGGCAAGGAGGTGCAACCTGCTACTGGGAAGTAGAGCCTGCTGCCGGCCCCTGCGCGCTGCCGCCTGGGAGCTAGTTCCCTGCAGAGGGCCAGCCTGGGTCCTCCACCAGACTGCCTGGTCTTGCCCCTTCCACGTAACTATCAGAAAGTGCCGAGTGCTGTGGAGAGAATCGGGAGTGCCATGGAGCGGAGGGGAGGGTGGGAGCCACACGTGGCTGTGAGAGGCCCGGGACACGGGGAGAGGGGACCTAGCCACAGGGCTGCAGACTCCTGGCCTGGCACGGGGCAGGGAGGAGGTGTGGGCAGTTCCTGCAGCTCAGAGGGGCCTCGTCTGCTTGTGCGAGGGCTTGGAGGGTGCAACTAGAGTGCCAGGCCTGGGTGTGGGGGCCACGGCTGCCATGTGGGGACTTGAGAGACCTAGGGTGCATGCGTGGGGTCTCTGCAGGGGTGTTCATGAAGGCCACCTGGGAAGGAGCTCCTGCTACCCAGGGGGACCCTCGGTTTCCCTCCCCCGTCAGTTGGACTCTACTCTTTCATCAGGGGCCTGCCTCCACAGTCAGGGGCTCTCTCTGTCCCTGCTCAGAGACCCTGCAAACAGTAGAGGGAGCTCCCTGGCTCCCAGCATCACCACCTCTCCCACCTCCGCCATTTGAGCAGCACTGGCCTTGCAGCCTTGACCCCTCTGCTGCTGCTCAGGACCCCGAGGGAGCCCTTGTGGGACAGCCGGTGGCTCCTGGCCTGGGTGGCTGACCACCGCCGGCAGGCGCAAGTGCCCTGCGAGGACCGCAGTGTGTGTGGACAGTCTGCACAGGTGGGAGCCATGGCTGTACTTCCCTGCACGCAGCTAGGCCACAGCTTGGCGTCACACAGAACGTGGCCGGAGTGGCAGTCGGGGTTGTTGGCATCCAGAATGCATCCCGCGGCCCGGCTGGCAGGCACCTGGGTGGCCACGCTCGACAATCAGGAGTCACAAAAGCTGGCGCCCGTTGGGCTGTGGCCCGACTGAGTGGATGCCATGAGTGGTCCCTGTGCCTCTGTCTTCAGGCCACCAGCTGGACTGTGTGACCAGTCTGGGAGAGGCTGGCTCGGGGAAATGAAGCTCCAGGCTCTGTGTGGCCCAGCACGGCTGGTGCCCTCGTCCCACACGGTGCACCTGCAGGGGGCCTGTGGATGTTGGGCCCACTGCCCGAGACCGCACTTGGCTCCCCAGCTGTCTGCGTTCGTGCCCACACGTGACTCCTTAGCACGCTCCGTGCTCACAGTGATGTGGAAATCCCTCTGTGTGGGCAGAGGGGGCCTGTAGATCCGAGGCTTCCTCCTCAGCAGGGGCAGCCACCTCCGAGCACCCACCCAGAGAATGCCACTCACCCCACCCACCACGGTGCAGCCAGAAGCCCTTCCCAGCCTCATGGATCAGGAGACCAGGGAGCCAAGCTCCGTGGCCACTGTCCTCCCTGCCAGTTCCCAGCAGTGAGGTGGAGACACACAAGTGTGGAAGAGGAGGGATTCAAGTTTCGTACCTCAGTTCAAAGCCCGCTGCTACCTTTTGTCGTGCGACTTTGACAACTCAGGTGTACCTTTCAGCTTCCTTGTCAGACAGAATGAGGAATTATACTCCACAAGGCAGCTTCTGGATCAAATGAAGTAGGAGAATTTGACATGAGAGCAACAGTGGATGCTAAGGAGCCAGCAAATTGTCAGTCATCGCTTGCTGAGGCACGAACTGGCTTTGTGTGCCTGGGCACTGTCCGGGGTGCACAGAACCGCAGATGCTGCGCCGGATCCCACGGGGAGAGCGTGTCTGCTGTGGTGGTGGAGTCTCGGGGGCCAGGAGGGCTGCAGTGCACTGTCGAGGGAGCCAGGAGGCGCGGGCCTGGCCTCCAGCCCTGAAGGAGCCCCGCCCAGCACGGGGGCTTCTTGCTACATCTCCTGCGCCTGAGCACAGGGAAACTTCTGCTAGCAGGAGGCTGGCGGCTGGGGCGTGCACAGCCTGCGGCTGCTCACGGTCACTTGAGGCATGTTGGCACCAGTCAGCATAGCATCTGCAAGCCACACGGAAGGACGGGCGTGGTCTGTGCTGGCAGCAAGCACTGGTTAAGGGGTGTTGCACACTCTTTCGGACCTGGAGTCAGCTTGCACCTTGTCTTATAGCTGCAAAGCACAAGAAAGCAGATTCAGCGCACAGTCTTTGGCAAGACCAATCACACAGTGTCTCCCACACATAGAGTGTGCAGATAGACACTCCCTGTGCCACGCACCTCCCGCCAACGCCCTGGCGTGTGAGGCCGCTGCGGGTGCAGATGCTGGTTTGTGGTTCTATGTAGAAAGGAGCACACTGGTCGCCTCTCCTGAGGGTTTGGGTTGAGCTGTGGCCTCTAGGAGTCACCCAGCACCATCGACCTGCCTCCCTGTGACTCCTCTGGTGACGGAAGTGGGGACGTGGTGACGGACAGGCTGTGTTCTCGCAGGCCTCCCCATTGTGGGGGTGGGAAGAACCAAAGCACTCATCCCACATCCCCAGCATGCCTGTACAGGTGCCTAGTAAGCACTGGATGGTGGGAGCAAGAGGTGGGAAACACCTTTCTCCTTTCATGAGGTCCCCTAAGTGCAGAAGGAGCCATCCCTGAAAAGCTGTGTGCCATCCAGTGGTACACAGCCCCGCTGGCTGTTTGGCCTACACTGGAGCCACCATGGACCTCCTTCCCCTGGGGCAGGAGAACTTGCTTAGCGAGATCAGACAGAGCAGCTGTCTCCTCCCCAGCTTGTATTTAAGACCACAACCCACAGCTATTCCTATACTCACCGTAATATTTGAAGGATTTATTGATTGGGGGCAGAATGACCGAAGCTTTTTGAGGCTGTTTCCTGCTTAACACCTTGGACCAGCCAGCACCCTCACCAGAGCCCTGCCGTATCCTGGGGATGCACTCTCACTGCCAGGGCAGACACGGGCACCTGCCTTGGTATCTGACATGTGACCAGGTCCCTGGGTGTGGTCCCAGCAAAGGCAGCTCAGGCAGATGCAACTGCCTCTCGGGGGCCTTTCTGAAGGGGCTGCCCCTCTCGCTGTGCCACTTTGCTGGACTCTCAGGGCACCTGGATGTGCGCCTGCTGTGTGCTGAGGGCCCCAGTCTGGGGGAGCATGTCCGAGGCAGCTGCTGGAGCAGCGCAGGTAGCTGGGCCCCACTCCGCCACCTCATGGGGCCGAGGCCAGGCTTAAAGTCACCCCTGGAGCCAGAATGTGGGCTCTGTGTGAGGAAGGCTTCAGCGAGGGCCATGTCAGCCGTGGACTCGCCAGCCTGGCAGGGCAGGGTCCTGCTGGCCTCTGCAATGCACAGCTAGTGCTTGCTGAGAACCACAAGGCTGCTGTGATCCCCCAGGAAGGAACTGGAAACACCTCCGTCACAGTTCGGGGTCTTGCAAGGGGAACAATTTAATACAGGATACATAATTTATAGAATTACTTTTTAATGGTCACCCAAAGAATCATCTCAAAGAAAGTGCAGGAAATCTGCCAACACACTAAAGACCAAAGAATCCAGCTGAAGGCCTGGATCTCACAATAATGTCCTGTGTGAGTCTAGCTGAAGACCTAGAGCCCATAACCGTGCCTCTCAGGAGTCCAACTGGAGGGCAAGAGCCCCTGACAAAGCCTCAGACAAGCCTGTTTCATGGATCTGTGCTGGGAAGGCCCAAAGGTCAGAGGTGGAAGCAGGAAGCCTGTGCCAGCAGCTGAGGGTTCTGCACTGGAGGCAGGAAGCAACATGCTCAAAATGGGAACCAGAGCGCCCCTCAAAAGTACCCCCGCCATCCTGAGCACCAGTGAGGCCCTGAGCCCCTCCAGTGATGAGGAAAGCTGAATTCCCCTTAGGAAAGCCAGTGTGACAAGCTTCTCCACAAGGCTGAGGAGTGCACCATCTTCCCCTGCAGAGCCAGGAAGCGAGGCTCAGGGTGAGGACCCGCGCTCCCCCAAAGTTAACTGTAGCCATTCTCAGTTGCAACGAGCTCCTGACCTCCTCTGATGATGAGAACCACCAAGTAACCAGGAAAGCCAGCACGAAGAGGTCCCCAGCAGAAGAGCCCAGGAGAACAGCTGCTTCCAGCAGCTCCAACGCTTCTGCAGACAGCTTCCCTAACAGCCTCCCGACAGCTTCTCCAGTTCTGCCTCTTCTGCTGCTGGCAACAACCCTCGGGTGGGCCTGCGCACCCAGCCCCATGCTGGCTCAGTTCAGCTGGGGTGACAAGGCAGCCACCAGCTGGCACCCCCACAATCACCGGGTGCCAGGGGCCACAGAGCCCAGGACTCGCCCCTCTTGGCTTAGTCAGAAGACGTCTTCTGTGCGCGTCCTCCTCATTCACCTTACAGCCTCTGCAAGGCTCTTTCAAGAGCCCCGCTATCACAGCTTTCTTATTCTGTGCTAATACCCAAAACAGTGCCATTCCATGCTCTGGGGGCGATTTCCATCTTTGTGTGCAAGTTCTCCTCTTTTAATAGGAGTCAGACTTCTTTTATCGGTAATTAAATCCGGAGTATATTATTTGTTGAAGGTCCTTGCGGATTTCCGACCTTATTGCTCCGAGCTGAGCGAGACATGAGCTTGGCATCACTGCACCAAGAGGCTCAGCTCCTCTCCTTGCCGAAGGGCACAGTCCTGGGGCTCCGATTCTACTTGGGCGCTTGCTGGGGGACCCCGCCAGCCTGCAGGCAGCACCCTGGCTGGGGCTTCATTTCCCAGTCAGACCCGCCCTCCCCCCCAGCTGTGAAGTGTGCTCTGCTGGTCCCTGGGACCTCAGTCAGTGACTCATGATGCTTGTCCCGGCTTCCACAAGAGCTGCGAGAGCACTTGGTGATTTCCAGAGCGCTGGAGTCTGGTGAGGCACAGCCTCTGGCCTGGTGCAGAGGCCTGGCTTCTGGGCGGGGCGGAGGGCTTGCTGGTGTCTCCCTCCTTTGCAGCGGAATAGTCTGTGCTCAGCAGGAGGCCGGGCCTCACAGCAGCTCCCTGAGCTCCTGTCTGGGGTACACAGGCCACCGGGGCCCTATGGAACACAGCCCACGAAAGCAGAGATGCACCAAGGTGAGTGGTGAGTACACCCCTCAGTGAGCCAGAGCCAGCCCTGCTGAGAGGCCACACGTATGCCTCTTAGCCTGTCCTTGGGATGTGCCGGGGCAGGAGCAGGTAGGGTTGCATGCTACCCATCCCGTCCGCAAGGCTCTGCCAGCTGGGTGTGTGCCCAGCTCTGTGCGTGCACACCTACCTGTCAGAGCACGTCCGCGCCTGCATGTGTGAGTGTGGGTGTCCGAGGCTATAGTGTGCGCCTTCACTAACTTAGTGCTGTTAACAGTTAACGCTGTTGCGGTTCCCTCCGGGAGCCGTGTGCGTCTCCTACCCTGCTGCTACTGGCCGTGCCTGGGAAACTGCGTGTGTGTTCACAGTACACTGAGGGCAGCGCCTGTTGTGCTGGAGCCCAGAGCATGGGCTTGGGGCCCAGCCTCTTCACTTCTTGGATTTGGGGCAACTTGGGCTTCTTCTCCAAGCCTCATTGCCTGTCCTCGTGTAGGCTCAGGCCTTACACTGACTGCTGGACACACATGCTCTTTCTGGAGTCACCATCCACATTCACACGGTTGTCCCAACGAGCACAGGTGTGCATCCTCTCTTTTGGATGGGTGCTGAGCTGGGGTGGGGGTGGAGCATCGTATGCCACCCTGGCCTGGTCCTGTGCTGCAGGAGGTGTGGCTGCAGCTCATCGACCAGAGAGCCCAGCCGGCTGGGGCGGGTGCGCAGGGTGCATGCAGGTGTGCAGGACAGGGGCAGCAGGATCCACGCCCTTGGCTTTGTCCAGCCGTCCTGGCATGGGCCTAAGTATTTACAGGCCACACATGGACATTGGTAATCGTGGGGGGAGGCGGGCACTTGTCCTCTGGGCAGCGAGCTTGCTGCCTCTGTGCCTCTAATCTGTGCTGTGGTGCAGGAGATGACGGCTGGCATCTGCCCACTGCCAGCAGCACTCCAGTGGGTGACGCTGAGTGACAGAGACTCCAGCATCTCCTTGTCTCAGGTGGGAACAGTCCTCAGTCAGTATGGTTAAACCACCCTGATTTGTTCTATATGGTAGAAGGTCAGTTTATTTTAAGGAAATGTCAGATTGGTAGAATATTTTGAAAGGAACACAGTTTATAAATGCTGGGCTGAGAGCTGAATCTTAATCCCAGTGTGCTCTGTGAAGTAACTTAATAAATGGAGCTTCTCACTCTAACCCAAGGCCCCCAGTGTCTCCTTCCCCTCCTTTTTGGGCCTTTCTTCTGAACACGGCAACACGGCCTCTTTCCGTACTGCTCATTCTCTGCACAACCTTCGTCTGTCACAAGCAGACGGATGCGCCTGGCGTGGGGTGGGACATGCCCCACACAGCAGCTGCATCCACCCCTCTGTGGGTAGATACGTCCTCGGGAGGCCTGTCCAGCCCCACAGCCTGGTGCCTGCCGATGCGACCTCATTTGGAAAGAGGGTTTTGCTGGCCAGGGCCATCAGGTGTGGCCTAGTTTGGGTTTCGATGTGTCACGCTGGGGACCACGTGAAGGTGTGCAGACCGCAGCTTCTGGCAGACACGGGGCCGGGTCCTGCTCTGTCCGTCTCCTCTGGTACAAGCACAGGCAAGGGCGCTGCCTGCAGACCTGGCTATGCTACTCTGCCTTGTGGCCTCAGGCAGGGCCTCCAGTCTCTGAGCTGGGTCTCCCTCCGGAAGATGAGCCAGATGCCCAGTGTAGGGGGAAGATAAGTGGATTAGAGAACCTTGGTGCTTAGCACGGCACTGGCAATGACCAAGATGCCTGTGTCCTCTTGCCCTTGCTGCCTCCTTTCCCCTTCGGAATACCCGGCCTGCTGGCTGCTCCTCCTTACTCTGGCCATGGCACCACCTCCCTGCCCCAGGTCACTCGCCCATCCAGCAAGCATCTGCCAAACACAGGCCTTGGGGAAGGCATACTGTGCACGCTGCCAGGGCACCAAGCAGCTGCTCCTCCTGCCCTCTCGGGGTGATGGTCCTAGGACATGGAGAAAGTGGACGCTCAGCCGACAACGGGGTCACATGTGTGTCGGAGAAGCAGAGAGCTATTGGCAAAGACAGGGAGGCAGGAGGGCAAGGACTCTGCAGAGGCAGCATCTAGGTCAAAACTGGAGGGAGAAGTAAAGGGGCTCAGCCTCACCCTGTTCAGAGACACCTGCTCCTGTGGGCCTGGTGCAGAGAGGAGGTGTCCCATTCAGGGCAGGGGTGGCAGTGGGTGGGGCCAGCGGGTGGAAGCCATCCACACTGCAGGCCCTGGTGCGGGGCTCCCTTTGGGTTTTGCGTGGCAATAGAAAGTCTTTGAAGCACATCCTCCAAGTTACTGAGAGACAGTTGGCTACCACGAGGGAAAGGATTCTCAGGCATGACAGGAGAACGGGGGCTGGCAAATGGGCTGCCCTGTGGGAGGAGAGTGCAGGACAGGGGGAGGGCAGTGAGCAGGCCGGAGGGCCAGGAGAGGCCGACAAGTGGCAGAGTGGCTTGAACAGGGGAGAAAGGCAGGCCCGGGAGGAGCCCCTCTCTGGAGAGTGCGAGCGGTCTACTGCATGGCCTTTGCAGGTGGGGAAGCGTGGACTGTGGCCTGCAGAGAGCGCTGCTCAGTGCTTGCCCTGTTTTGACCCTGATGCACAAGTGGCATGCGGTGACTCTCCTGCGTCAGCCACATGGAGACTTCGGGCTGAGACCTCGGGGTCAGGAGGAGGCTGCGTAAAGGCCAGGACTTGCCCACTGCGGTTGGCTGGGGCACTGCTGGTGTACCGTGCTGTCCCCTGTGAACAGCATGCAATGCGGTCCACAGCTAGGTCTTCGCAAAGCAAAGGAAGCCATGTACTTACACAGGTGGACCCCAACTCCCAAGACACCCCACTACGATCCAGAGCCTTTAGGGTTGTGCTGGTGCACAGAAACATGTCATGTCTGCAATTTTAGGCAGGTAGCTTCTTGGTAACTATTCTAAAATCAGAAAACCTCTGCAATTAAGGGTCCTGTGCCCAAGCACCTCAGGTGGGCCCTGTTCCTTCTGTGGTAAATCACTGTACTCAGCTATTTTTAGAGAGTTACTTATGAAGAGACACCCTTACAAAGTACTTCCTTATATGGGGCTGAATGAGAACATTCTTCAAAGAATGGGAGATTTGATGCAGAGATTTAAGCAAATTAGAAGGAACAAGGGGATAAAGGGACTGTTTTAGGCCTAGATCCAAAGATTTAACGTCCTCTTGTCCAACTGGGACAATTTGGCTTGCCTGAGCAGAGCTGAGTGAAAAGGAATTGTCCTGGGCCTCATAGGATGCATGCAAAACTTCCTGATTATCTTTTAAAGTGTAAATTGTTTTGTGATATTAAGTAATTATTTTATGTTAATTAAGCAAGAAAACCTATGTCTCTGCTCAAGAGCAGTGACTGCGTGCGTCACTGGCCCGTGCTCTGGAGGCCAGGTGCTCTTCTCAGAATCCCCATCAGCGTCCATTCAGGACAGCGCGGCAGACCCGGCCCCGCCAGCGCTGCGCTGCACCACGCCCCAGCACCAGTGTCTGCTTGCCCCGCAAGACCGAGGCGCCAGCACGGAAGTATCCTTAAATCCATCAGCTGTGGCAGGCCCGTCTCCACCACCTCGAGATAGTTCCTTTGCTAACTTTTTCCTCCTTGAGTACTGCTGAAAGGCAAAAAAATCTGTTTTTGCAGCTCGTAGCTGGCTTTCGCTTCAATCAAGCGGCCATCTGCTCAGAAGTAACGCAGAATGCCCCACCCGCAGGTGCAGGTGCAGCTGTGGCCAGGGAAAAGCGGGACAGAAGCGGCGGGCCGCGCTTGAGCGGCGGGCGGCTCCCGGGGCGCGAGGGCGGCGGCGCGATCGGCTGGACCCGCAGCTGCTCCGCAGCGTTAGGTGCCAAGCACGGGGCCGCAGCTGGCGGGGAGGCTTCCTGGCGAGGCGAGGCTTGGTCCTAGGCAGAGACGCGAGCTAGTTCTGAGGGCCTGCCAGGGTGCTCAGGCCAGGGACGCGTGGTCCCTTGGCCGGGGACACGCAGGTCTTCGCTGGGCGGAGGAAGCCAGCCCTTGATGTGGGAAAGCCTCGGTGCTCGCAGAGCCTCAGGTGTGCGGGTGCCCTTTGGGTGAGTCAGTAGAGGTCTGGTTTATTTTTTTTCAGACGCAGACTGGGAGAAATTCTAGAATTTGTGATAGTAGAGCCATGAAACTCTTTTCAGTTTATAAGTGTGCTATAGTATTTTTAAGCCTCCTCAGATTTTCAGTGATGGCGGTTTACTTGGCCTGGTGTCGATCCGAGAGCTCTCATTAAAAAGGGACAGGGGGCTGGGGATACAGCTCAATGGCAGAAGCGCACGCTTGGCAAGCGCAAAGCCCTGACTTCAATTCCCAGTGTGAAAACGAAAAAAAGGGCTGTATTGTCACCTGCTGCATGTAAGGCTGAAATTAATTGCACTTTTCAGGGTTTGATGATTCTAATACAATGGCATCAGGCAGTATGAGCAGAGCGCACCTGCAAACCCAGCAGAAGGGCCCAAGATTCCCTTTCAACCGGAAGCGGGGGAGGCAGGAGGGGCTTTGGGAGGAGAGTAAGGCACAGAGGACGATGGGGTGTTTTCTCCTCCCATAAATTAGAACTGCAAATAAAGAAGCGGACGCCCCTGAGCCGCGCAGACAGGAGCTCACGAGGACGGGAGCTCGCTGAGGCTGCTGCCCCCAAGAAGGGGCTCTGGGAGGCCGCGCCCCTCTGTGCCTTGGTTACTCACTTTCGTATCTGTGGCTGAGCTTCACCCACTCCTACCACGTCTGACGGCAGGAGTGTCATCAGGGTGGGGCACAGATGTGAGTGCCGGGGGCAGGGCACGGGCCTGCTCAGGGCGACCCCGCTGGCTGGCTTTGTTCCCCCATGGGCGCTCAGCCAGGTATGAATGCCTGGAACCTGCAGGAGGGTCTGTGCTGACTCAAGGGCTGATGGAAGACCTGCCTCCAGCCAAATCCCCTGTTCTCTCAGCAGATGATACACTCGAAAGAATCACTTGAGTTAAAAATAGCAGCACTTACCTGAAGGAAACAAAGCTTTCTGCAAACCAGAAGAGCAAAGACCGTAGGGGCAAAGCTGGCCAAGCCCTGCTCCGGCAGCTGAACGCTAGCTGAGGGTGCGGATCTAAGTTGCAGCCTCTGGCGTGATGCGCGTGGCATGCCCCTGCCTAGATCTGGTGCCTCTTGGGGGATGTTGGTCCCTGGCCCAGCCCCAGGCACATGGTATTAACTCAGCTGTGTCAGAAAATGAGCACAAAGGCGGCTTTTTAGGAGTTTTGTTTTATTTTTTGTATTTTGTGCTGAGTCTCACTATGAGTTGTAGTGAGACTTGTAGTGATCCTCCTGCTTTCAGCAGGGTCGTCGGCTCAGCGAGCCCAGGGGCAGGGCCAGTGTGGCATGTGGTGCCAGGTACTGAACCCTGGCCCCTGCACTTGCCTAAGCAGGCACTTAGTCCTCTGAGCTATCTCACCGGCCCACAAAAGCAGCTGTTAAGTGTGGTTCCCAGCACCCTCCCGAGGATGTACTCAGCCCTGGCTGAGCCTGTGCCAGCGTCCAGCCTGGGGGTGCCACAGGAAACAGGCAGGTGTGGTACAGAGGGATGTTGTTCTGTGGGTGCCTCATGGTCTGCGCGACAGTTGTGTTCCAGGGGCATCTGAGGGGACGTCTAGCCTTGTCCAGGGCAGGCCCCACCCCTGGTGGAAGTGACCCAAAGGTCCAGATTCGTGTAATGCGAGGGCATTGACACAGCAGCCCGGGGGTGGGCACAGGGCCTGTGCTGGGAAGAGAGGAGCCCCTTCAAAGGAGTGAGCTAACTTCTTACTCCAAGAGCAAGGAACGAGAGGAGGCAGAGGAAGTGAAGACCTGTGGCGCTGTTTTCCAAGGGCCAGGGATTTGAACTAGGGCCGTGTGAAGTACCCTTTGACCAGAAAGAGCTGCCTGAGGCAGGGCAAGGGTCAGGAACGGGGGACCAGGGCTTCACCCGGCTCCGGTGTACGGCCGTCAGGAGGCATCCAAAGTAGCTGTCAGCTGGGTTTGGTGAGGGGTGGACAGAGGGCTCGGTGGTGGGGAGAAAGCACAACCCAGGCTCCTGGGTGAGACCACGTGTGGTCACAGAAACACTGCATAGGCAAGGGGTGCAGCCTGCCGCTGCTCAAACAGGGCCCTGCCGTCCCTGTCCTTGGGCCTGCGGCTGGGCTCCGTAGCTTTCTTACTAGCCTCAGAAGCAGGCCCAGCCCCCAGCACAGATCAGATCCCTGGAGGGAGGCCCCACCCCACAACCCACCCCTGCACATAACCCCAGATCCGAATGCTAATTGCCTCCAAGAATATATTTGGAAGTGATTTCTCCTTGTAGGGTTCCACACTCCCTAGGGTTCACTAAATCTTCCACAGTAGGTTTAAGCATTATTTAAATGAAAAGAAGCACATTTATATGCAGCTCTCTGGAACATGCCTGCTATGTTTAAATGCTTTTCTCTTACCAAGTTAAACAAGCCTAATCCTTTTAAGTGAGTTTAATAAAATATACCAGGGAAATCTGTTTTTCCCCATTGTCAAAATATTCATCCCTTTTCAGAGCTCCCCATATTTGGTGTGACACGGTCACATTAGTCCTGGACAAATGTTCTCTCTCTTGACTGTTCTGTTTTCCTCTTTTCTGCGTTCTGGTTGCACACTGAGGGACAGCTGAACCTCAGCCACAGCACTACATCCAGCATCAGCAGGGCCAGGGGGTCCTCGGAGCGCCCCTTGGCGGGCGCGTCCTGGCATTTGCGCTTCCAAACACACCAGTGAGGTGTAAGCTCTTCTTCAGGCTTCGGTCATCATCTAGGCCACTCCTGGACCTGGACGCAGGGTCAGGGAGCCAGGCCCGACACGGAGTCCTCCAGGCACCCACGGGCTTCCCCCGCCTGGAAATGGGCCCAGGTGAGCGGATGGCGCTCACTTGTACTGGCTTGCTCCCTGGGAAGCTAGCCCTTTCCTGAGACTACTAAGGGCAGCAAAGGGCAGAATGTGCAGTCACAGGTGAGGTGCGGCTCTGCGCTCCCCACAGCCCAGGCCCCTGGACGCAAAAGCCCATGAGGGGGCTCGGCCTGACCTGCCCTGGCCCAGGGAGGTGGAGCACCCAGAGCGGCCTGTGGAGGAGGTGGCAGGGCACAGGGCTACGTGGCCCCTGAGGCCACATGCTTCGCATGAAGCAGGCCTAGATTACCCTTGTTAGCACTCCATCCCTTTAACAATATTCCCAAATACCCAGTGAAGCCCACGGCCACCGCTTTTACAGAAATCCAAGCAAGCCTTTCTGTCTTTCTTTAGCTTCCCCAATCTAGTTTTCATGGGTGGCTTTTTGCTCTTTGCTCCGGCGAAGGCCTGGAAAATGAAGAACTGAACGGATCATGAGAGAAGACCACTTACGATGGGCAGTGCTGCGCATAATAAACATTAGCCCGCGTTTAACAAAAAATGTCCTCCAGCAGGAGTGCTTGCCATGTGAATCAGTCCTGCCATCGAGGATAATATAATCTCTTTGAAACAGTCTGGACTTGGGTGCACAGGGACTCCGGTGGAACAGAGGCCAAATTTTCATCACCTGATGGGCTAATTGGACGTGGCAGCCTCCTGTGCAGAAGGGACTCCCCTGTCAATAGCTTCTCATCCCAGACAAAGAGAGACAAATGTCTCCATTCACCCTGTCCCTTGGGCGGAGCGGGGCTCCCTTCCTTTCCACCAGGTAGTCAGACACATTTAAATTGTACCTTTTGTGTTTGGGGCTTGCCACGCCGGCAAAGCTGTTTGCAGATGCCGGCAGCCAGGCCTGCTTGTTTAAGTACAGTGTGTATTTTGACATGTAAATTTACATGAGGCATATTTAATCAGTCACAATGATATGCTAATTGGATTCATTTGTGTACTGAATAAAAAAGGCACTTGAAGAAAAATGAAGTGAACTTACTACCAGCTGGGACACTTGGTATCAGCACCAGCGTGCCGCGGCGCTCGGGGAGAGCCGTGCTGCTGGCAGGTATTGGCTGGGGAGGCCTGAAGGGTCAATTCGTGCTTAGCCAGCTTTTGCCCTGCACCAGGCACGATTTCACCTGTCGCTGCTGCAGCGGCGGCCGCCACCCTTGTCAGGCGCCTGTGCCGGGCGGGCCGCGGCCCTGCTGTGGTGCATGTCAGCAGCTGTGTGTGGCGACAGGCCTGCATCTCACCGGCGGTCACAGGAAGCTCGGATTCCTGGCGCAGGCTGTTTCCTGCCCCCAGGATGACAGCGTAGTGAGAACCGAGCTGTGATGGGGGAGGCCACACCACACCCCCGGCGTGCCTTCCCCGTTGCAGCACAGCCCCGTGCCTGGTGTCTTCAGCACTCAGGCTGCCCAAGTCAGGGGCAGGGCTGTTCCAGGTGGGCCCCTGTGGGGCAGTCCGTGGTCCCGTGGCATTGCCAGTGTCTGTGGCTCCTCTCTCATGCTTGCCAAGGCCTCTGGGTTTTCCCTTTTAGTCAGAAATGGCGAAGGAGGTGCAGGTGCAGGTGCTGGGGCAGCCCACAGAGCATGCCTGGGGTTTCCCAGTGCCGTGTGCTTCTTTTCTGCGGCTCACAGGCCCAGCTGTGTGCTTCCAGAGTGCACATGGAGGGGGCAACACTGGAACCCTGCACCCGAATGCCTGCAGGGAGCCGCCACCGGGCACAGCCTGCCCCAGCACAGCTGGTACAGCAGGACGCTGAGGCACAGACAGTGCGCTCGGGCTGCTGCTCCCAGCAGAACGTGGGAAGCTTCCAGAGAGCCAGGCTACGGTGCGCAAGGCCAGAGGCTGGGGGTCTCAGAGAAGCCTTGGCAGAAGGGCTGGGGGTGCCCCTGAGGCCCTGGGCAGATGGAGACATTCCTGGAGGGACAGTGGAGGCTTTGTAGCAGGAATCAGGGAAAAGAGGACACCAGGCCGAAGCAGCACGAGGGGACACTGGACCTGCAGGTACTCACAGTGTGTGACTTCTAGGGATTATATCCTAGGTGCTGTATTCTCCCTTGATTCTAATCAAGACAGAAATGTAAGGGTGATTGCTTTAAAATGTGAATAGCCTGTGAAATATCTGCATTCGCCTAAGGTTTCCACTTTTTTCAGAGGAACTCAATCTGCAGTGTTTGTAGGCCATGTAGGTGTTCTAGCCAGGCATGGTGGGACTTTATAATCCCAGCACTAGGAGGCGAAGGCAGGAGGCTTGAAAGTTGGAGGCCAGCCTGGGCAGTTATGTGACACGCTGCGCCCACATAAGTCTAAAAGTGAGCTGGAGATACAGCTCAGTGTGAAGGGCGTTGGTTCAGTCCCCAGTACAGAAAATAAAGTATTCTGGCTTGGACATGTTTGCAGAAACAGGTGCAGTCCACACCAAGGCGTGCCATTGTCCTGCATTGCTTTGCTTCCGCCTAACACATGGAGGTCGTCAGCAGGAGTCAACGTGTTCCCAGACCACTTCTCTTCTTCCAGCTCCTATGGGTACTGAAAGCAGCAGGAATGTTGCTCTGGACAGTCACCGAGCACCCAACACCCACCGGGGGCCTCCTCTGCGGACCACTGGCCCTGCACTGGGAAACTGAAGTCAGAGCTATGCTGCTCAGGTCAGCAGAGAGCCTGGGGCAGTGAGCCCAGCTCAGGCTGCAAGTGCTTGTGGTGGATGCACCAGCCCAAGGACGGATGCCCACGTCCAGGGAGACTCAGTGAGCGAGGCTGAGCTGCAGGCAAGGAAACGGGCTGGGAGTTGGGCGTGCAGCCAGGGGATGATGTCAGATACCTGGCCGAGGGCAGGGGTCTGGGGCAGTGCTGCAGAAGGTGTGTAGGCTCACGAGGAGAGGCAGTGGGGGAAGACATGACAGACGGGGTGTGGACATGGTGCAGGACTGGCAGCTGCAATGGTGGCAGGCCGGTGGTCTCCATGGGTACCCGCTTCCCCTGGGGAACACCACGGTGATCACGCCCTCCCCAGATTGCTGTCTGGAGCACTTGGTGCACTTTGCATAGTGCCTGGCCGACAGTGGCTGCACGACACATGTGGGCGGCCGATGCTCATACTAGGAGCAGGTGGATTCCTAAGTTACGCTCTCATCCCTGAAACTTACGAGCGGCCACCAAGCCACAGGAGCTCATCTCATTACAGACACTATGAGGAACACAGTTACCTCCTCCGAGTCATAGGTTTCCACTCAGGAACTCTGGGAATGGGCCTGGTAAAGTCACAGGACGGTGGTAGAGACGTGCTGGTGAAGACGGTGTGAGGCTGTGCTGATGAGGGGGTGCTGGCGTGGGCGGGGATGGGTGATAGGGTACAGGTGGCGGTGCCATGGTAGTAATCCAGCGGGCGATGGTGATAAGGGTGAGGCCAGCAGGACTGATGGCCATGACAACGACGTTAATGACCATAGTGGTATGACAACACTGGGTGATGGCAGGGATCATGGTAAGGGTGGTGACAGCGTGGAGGGTTGTCTTTATGACGGGGCAGCGGGTGCTCTCGTTGTAGCCATATGCTGAGCCTGCCTATAAACGCACCACTGCAGTTTGCAGGCCTCATCTCAAAGGAAGAGCCTGGAGTCATGGCTCAGTGCCCTGTGGTCAGTTCCCTCTACCGTGAAAAGTGAATAAAAATCAACATTGGAAAGAGGTGCTAGGGTCAGGGGTTTGCTCCTTGGCCTCCCACTTGCTGGCTGCGCTGCCCATTAACTCGCTGTCCTGAGGTCCCCAGTGACGTGCCTCTGTGCGCCCTTCCTACCTCACTGGCTGGTCCCCATCTCAGCCGGATGTCAAGGGAACTTGGTCTTGCTGCACGAGGCCTTCTGGCCATGCCTGGTCCCCAGTCTCTGGTCACTGGCAAGGCTTCTGCCCAGGAGGCGTTCAGCACTTTTGTTGTTGTTGTTTTCATCTCTAAAGGTTTGATTTATAAGCATGACCAGTGAATACTGAGGTAAATCTCAAACACGTGCTGAGGAGGGAACTTTCACTCCATCGCTCGACTGCCGTTTGTGTTGCAGGTTTCTCGGTCTGTGAGGTGCTCATGGCACCCTCCAGGAACTGCCACGAGGAAGAGACGTCACTCCCTCCTGACAAGCACGCGTAACACTCAGGCTGCTACCTGTCGGCGGTGGTTTGGGGAAGGGTGTCCGCAGGTCTGCAGCCCCCTGGATGCTATTGCGAGGGTGGTCTCCTCCGGGTCCTCTCGGGGCTGTCTTGTCAGGATGGCCTCTCCTGTGCGGCAGGATGGCTGCAGCCTCCCCAGCGCCGGCACCTGGCATATTTCTGCGCTGCTGCACATGGTGGAGGGAGTCTCTGTGACTGCTCCCAGGCCGCGCCCCCGTGGGCCCCGCCCGCCACCTCCTGGGCCTCTTGGTCTGCTCTTCCCCAGTGCAAAAGGCTGCTCGCTCTCTGGAGATACACATCCAGCGGGACGAACAGGACACACACTGGGGCATTGTGTGTCTGCAGAGCGGCAACTTCTGTGGCCGGAGGGGCCAACGATCACACAGTGGCCACGTGGCCGATGGGAGGAACACCACCTCCCACGCTCAGCCCCCATCTGCTTGCCCACTTCACCTCCTCAGGAAGGGATTCCCTGGGCGTGCCAGCTCCGTAACTTCTCCTGTGCCACTAAATCATTTTTTATATAACCAAAGGCTGGCTTTGGATGTTCTGTCCGTTGTTGCTGTATGAAATCATGTAGCTCAGATAAAGTTACTTTAAATTTCCCTGTCTTAATTGCCCCACAGGGTTGCTTGGAGGGCTATTGTTTGCAAATGCGCATGCCGTGATGGGCCGTGGGAGCGGAGACCTCATGCCTCCCGCTCTGGCACCGTGGGGGCCTCGTGGCCCCTTCCACACTTCGTGCCCTGCATTGAACTGGCAGGTGGGCTGTGCATACCAGGGCCACGAGTTTCCTGGAGTAAGTGACAGAGTCAATTTCTCACCACTGTGTGAGTAGGAAGTGCCAAGCCAACATGCGGTGTCTGTGCCTGTCCTCCCCCACGTCCCAGGAAAGGTCCTCTTTGCACTGATCTTGGCTCTTCCAGGAAGCAGCAGTTCCAGAAGTCCTGCTGTTTGTGCCTTAATTCACAGATAACTCACAAAACCTGCTTCCTGTAAAAAATGCCAGCTGTAATCTCCTCTCCAGTTGGTAGCCAGGAGCTGCTCACCACTCCAGCCCCAGGGCATTGCACCCAAGACCAGTGGGGATGGCAAGCATTTGCTGAGAACCTACTGTGTGCTGGGCCATACAGGTCTGCAGAAACCATGAGCCTGCGATGTCCCTGTCCTGCGTGCATTTTCAGAGGAGACAAGAGCACCACACCCCAAAGCAGAGCTGCACCGCCTTAGGAGCTGCAGAGTGACCTGACGAGGGTGCCAAGGTGGAGCAGATGAACAGAAAGTTGCATTCGGCGTCAGCCTCCAGCCGCACTTACCCTTTACTTCCTGCACCACAGCCTCAGTAGGGGGCTGCTCCGGTGCCCTAGCTTGCTGCACACGACGTGTGTCCTGTGCAGGCTGCTTGGCCTGGCCTGACTGGGAAGCTTGGCCGAAACCTCCTGTCGTCAGTTGGGTGGCCCTGACCCCAGGCGTGCTGTGTGCTCAGCTCCGGGACCTCCTGTCCCCTGCTCCTGCAGTCTACACACACAGTGGGTGTTCTGGTGCATGTGGCTTCTCGGTGGCGTCTCAGTCCCAGACAGGTACCTTGCGTGACGTCGCGTGTCCAGCCCAGAAACTTGGTGTCTTTAACTATATCGCTGAAGCCTAAGTATTTGTCTTCACACTGTTCTTTGCATAGGTGACATCTACAGGAAAATTTAAGGCCATGTAATGAATAAGAGCTCAGAAGACACAGAATGGATGAAGGAGCAAGACATGGCCCAGGGAAGTCCATCCTTCCAGCTCGTACAGAGTCCTGGCAGGAAAGAAGTACAGTTGGCAAGGCCATGTGACAGACGATAGTTGGCAAGATCACGTGATGGATGATAGTTGGCAAGGCCACGTGACAGACGATAGTTGGCAAGGCCACGTGACAGACGATAGTTGGCAAGGCCACGTGACAGACAATAGTTGGCAAAGTCACGTGACAGATGATAGTTGGCAAGGTCACGTGATGAACGATAGTTGGCAAGGCCACATGACAGACAATAGTTGGCAAGGCCACATGACAGATGAGAGTTGACAAGTCATGTGACAGCCAATAGTTGGCAAGGCCACGTGATGGACGATAGTTGGCAAGGCCACATGACAGACAATAGTTAGCAAAGTCACGTGATAGACGATAGTTGGCAAGGGCACTGGGCTGCCCTTGATGCAACCAAAATTAGTTCCTCTCTTTGGAACCCAAGTGCACAAATACTCCTTCAAGAGACAATATTTATAATTTATAGTTTTGTCTTTTATTATAATGTTGTTAAGAACAAGTTAGAAGAAAGCAATAAGCCATTATTATAGGGATAATATATTTTTTAAAGAATGTCTTTGATTTGGAATGCAGTATTGCAATATGTATAGGTGAACCTTTTCTTTTTGTACCTATCTTGTTATTATGAGCTTCTTGCATTGTGGCTTGGTGTCTGGTATTAATTTTGAAAATGCTCAGCTGTTATTGCTTCACATATTTCTTTTGTTCTTTCCCACCTTCCTTCTCCTTCTGGGACTCTCATTAAGTGTGCGTCGCACCTTGGTGACACCGAATTCTTGAGTATTCTCTTCCACCTTTTTCATTTCCTTTTCTCTTTGCTCTTTAGTTCGCAGAGTCTCTACTGCCATATCTGCGTCCTCGTGGATTCTCCCCCAGCCTGGGTAGTCTGCTGATGAGCCGTCAGAGGCAGGCCTCATTTCCACTCCCCTCTTTGAATTCTAATGTTGCCTTTTAATTTTTTCTTAGTTTCCATCTCTCTGCTTAAATCATGCATCTGTTTTTGTCTGAGTCCCCTTTTCTCTGTGAGAGCAATTGCACATTACTCACAGCTGCTATAGATGCCCGGTCACACACCGCAGAATCGCTGCTGTCTCTCAGCCCATGGCTTGGCCGTGTTCAGCAGCCACGAACCTCTGAAAGCCAGAGAAGCCCAGAGGAACTGAGGCTGAGGCAGGGCTGGGTGCCACTGTGGAGAGGTTCTCCCAGCCCCATCCTGTCCCCCCTGTTCTCTTAGGGACTCCTGGCACCCACAGGGGCCTATGAGGGGGTGGAAGGCACTGAGGCAGGGTGGCATTCTGAGTCTTCACGGCCATATCTCTGTGTCCTGCACCAGGAGGCCCTCAGCCCTCTGAGCTTTTCCTCCCTGCATAGATGGGTGGGAAGATTGGTGGGCTGGAGTAGGCACTTCCCTTCTCAGGCCATCTGGGTTCAGAGGATCTCTGAGGGCAGGCCCTGGGGAAAGCTGGGCACCTGCAGAGCTCACCCCTGGTTCATGGGGGCCCTGTCCTGGGAGGGTGCTTCAGCTCAGGGGATACTCTGAGGACCCCCTTTTGGATTCTGTTAGGTCTTGTCTACTCATTTTAATGGTGGTGTGGATTATTTTGTAAAACATCTTTCTTCTGAGAGCTATGGAGGCAGCTTTTATGTTTCCAGTTCCTTACAATATAGTCTAAGGCCTTATCACCTGTTCTGATCTGGCAAGTTACAAGGGTTTCCTACAGCTCTCCTCTGGCCATAGCTGGTACCATAGAGGCTGAGTGGCGTCGCGCACATTAGCCGCTCAGAGTCCTCTGTGAGCTCGCTGGTGGTGTGCACATTTTTGTTTTCACTGTAGGGCTTTCTGGTCATTTTATTATCTTATGGATACTTACATATTTTATATATTCTATATGATAAAAAGTTCACATTTGCTTAAGTACATTAGATGTAACATAAATACCATAGATTTTATATAAGTTTAGATGTAAAACATTTAGATATGTATAAATGTCTCATATATATTTATACGTATGGGCCGGCGAGATAGCTCAGTAGACTAAGCACCTGCTTCGGCAAGTGTCGGGACCAGGGTTCGAGCCCCTGTCCCGCATGCTGCGCTGGCCCGGCCCCAGGGCGCACGGAGCTGGTGAAGTTTGGCCGTGGTGGGGCACACCTGCAATCCCAGCGCTGGAGAGGCTTTAAACAGGAGGATCACTTCGAGTCCGACTTCGTAGTGAGACCCTGTACCAAATACATAAATGAAAAAAAAAAAAAAACTTTGCTCTTATATATTTACATATACAAAACAATACAATTCTTATATAGTATAGAATGTTTAGATTGCAACACTGTTCCTTTGTCAGCATGGATACCATAAAACCTGGCTTGCCTTTTGCCCTTTGTACCGGTATCCTTGGGTGCCTACAATCACAGAGCCGCTCTCTCACCCAGTCCTCGGCATCTTCACGCAGAGCGACGCCTGCGGCACCGTCTCGGAAATGCCTGCGCCCCTGTCTGTGAGTGCAGACAGCCGGGGGGCAGAGGCCACGAGATCCCCTTCTGCTCCTGCGGGACTCGCGGGCGCCTGCGCAGAGCAGCTGACCTGCGCCCGCTCGCCGGTCCTCGCGGCAGAGCGCTTTCCGGCGAGTCTGCCAGGCTCACGCAGACTCTGGTGGGAGCCTCCGGGCGGGGGCCGGGACCCTCGCTTGAGTAAGAGGCCCTTCTCATTCTGTGCAGTTTTATTATAATTTTTACCATACAGTTATTTTAAATGTGGGTTTTTAAAAGCTTATCACGATTAGGGTATTTCTAAATTAATTTTTAGTTTTTTTATTTTACTACGTTTGTTTTACTAGGTAGCATAAAAACAAAAATTATGCATAATTATGATGTACGGCGGGAGATTTTAAGACAGGAATACATTGTGCGCTGTTTACATACGATTAGGCCTATCTGTGGCCTCGCTCATAATTTCTTTGTGGTGAGAACACGCCCAGGCCCGCCCTGCCCCGGAAGCTGCCCAGAAGCCCGCGCCACGGCCGGCCTCCACCGGGAGTCTCAGCAACTTCGTGCTGCTTGGGGCTGACCTCCGGGCCGCGTCCTTCTGCACTTTCGCTCTGCGTTTTGCCCTTGTTTCTCCGGTCTGTGAGGAAGTGCTGCTTTAGTTACGGAGCTTGCTCTTCAGTTCTCTGGGATTTTCTGGGTAGACAATTTGTTGTCCATGCTGCGAATCGTTGTTTGCTTTCTTTCCAATCTTTGTTAGTTTTTATTCAACAATCTGAGGCCCCGGGTGGTGGCACATTAAGATTGCCGTGTAGGCGCTGTCTTTCCCACATGTTAGAAAGCCTTTCAGCATTTCATTTGGGTAAAGGAGTCTTTGCTGAGAGATGTTAGTGGGTCATCTACATGAGATTATAGAATTTTCATTCCCATCTCTTAAAAGCTCAGCCATGCCCCAGACTCAGTCCTAGCCCAGGCCTGGTGAGTGTGTGGGAGAGCTTCCGGTGCCAGCGGGACCTACTACTGGTCCCAGCCCAGGTGCAGCGTGGGTGAGACCCTCTTCCACCCCCTTGGGACACCCCCACCACCACTCCGCAGCACCTCCCCCACCTCGCCCTCCGAGTAGGAGTTTCTGCCGTGTTCCGGGAGCCCCCAGACCCAGTCTAGCCCAGACCCAGTGAGTGTGTGGGAGAGCTGCCTCTCCCCCCTACTACACCTTGTCCCCTCCAGACTCAGCTCAGGCCTGGCATACAGGCCTGGGGTGTAACCCTGCAGCTGCAATCCCTGCAGAGAGTGTAGAAGATAGAACCACCCAGCTAGTCCAGGAGCAGAAAATCTTGCCAGAGAAGCACAACAGGTTCACTTCCAAGGGCAGCAGCAGGAAGGAGCTGAGCACAGCAGCCAGACCCAAGCCAGGCACAGCTGGATAAATCCAAACTTTGTAGATCTGCACCTGAACTTCAGTACGTGCTAAGGTTATAAATGCACCAAAGATCTACAACAAAGGTCAGAAGACAGTGCTAAAAATGACAATGAGGGGGCTGGTGAGATGGCTCAGTGGTCTGAAGCACCTACTTGGAACAAGCTTAGCAAAAGCACAGGGACCACGGTTCAATCCCCCAGCACCACATGCCAGCCAGCCCCGCCCCCTGGTGGGCTGAGCTGGCCACACACACACATACACATAAATAAATAAAAAAATTTAAAAAAAAGAAACATTTAAAAAAAAATGACAATGAGAAGGAATAAAATGCAATCTCAGAACCCAAGCGCACCCATAACAAGTGCAGAGGACACTAACACAGAACAAATTGGGAATCACACAGTTGAAAGCAATGAATCAATGGCTTCTGAAATAAAGAAACAGCTGCAGAAAGGTATAGAGGAACTCAGATTGGAAATAAAAAAAAAATCCCTGAATTAAAAACATCTGCAGTAAAGAATCAAATGCAGAAACATATGGAGGAAATCCAATGCCCACCCAGAACAAGTGCAGAGGACACTAGCTCGGCTCAAACGCATGAATTAATAGTGCCGATAGTAAATAAGCAACAGCAGAAAGTTATAGAGGAACTCAGAATGCAATTCTTTTCTGAAATAAAAAAAGAATTCTCAGAACTCATTGCATCTGAAGTTAAAGAAGCAACTACAGAAACAGGGAGGAAACCCAATCTGAAAAAAAACACTGCAGTAAAAGAATTTATAACTGCTTCTAAAGAAGACATTGTTAAAAGCGCAGCCATTTTGGAGGCCGGGGTGGTTCTGCGGTGTGGCCCAGGCCCTGCGTGGACACCCTGTGCTCTTCTCACTGATTTTCCTGTGGATTCAGCTTGCTAATAGTTCTTGAGAAGTGGCATTCACTTACCTTTCTTTCTTGGTTTTGCTCTGTCGGGTTTTGCTGCCCAGCCACCCACACCTCTGGCCAGCTGGCTGTGATGTGCGTTCCTGCACTTTGCTGCTGCACTTCACTGCAGTGGTAGACTGAGCACAGGAGAGCGCTGTGCTTTTCATGGGAGCTGTGTTATAGCCAAGGAAAGATAAGGGGAGCCATCCAGGCCAGCTGGAAGAGGACTGGAGTGAAGCAGGCTGGGCCATCCATGCAGGCCCCTCCACGCACATCAGCCCATGATGCCGCTGGCCAGAGATCCCCACCCACGCTGCAGTGGGACTCATTGGGTTGCCGCCCAAGACTGACCCAGTCTCAGCCCACCCTAGTAGGACCAGCACAATCCCCACCTGGAGCCCCACACTGGGGGGCTCCAGTGTCACTCATTATCAACAGGGTCAATCATGCCCAGCACCCAGGAGCTCCAGGATGTAGAGGCCACTGCCAGTGGCCAAGTGGAGTCCGGCTCTTCATGGTTAGCCAGGTCCAGGTCACCACTGGCTCCTGCTTCTTCTGACTCTGTCTCCACCTCCCTCTGCTCCCTGGCCCCTGGGTGGGCCCAGTCTCCAGTGTGGCACCTGCTCCTAGGCTGGGTCTCGTAGGACCTGCTCCAATGGTCCACTGCACGCCCTTCATCCCAGCACAGTGGGAGCTTGGCAGCAGGGGATTTCCAGATGAGAAGCGCTGACATCACACTCTGAGGTGGGGACCCCTGTCCCTTGCTATGCATCCCCCGTCCTTGGAGGAGCACGCCCAGTCCTTGCTTGAACACACTGGGCTCAGCATCCTCCTTAAAAGTGTAGGAACAGAGGTGCAGTCGGTCAGTGACCCCACGCCTAGGTGCCCTGCGTTCTTGTCCACTGGCTTTGGGACGCTCAAGGCTGTGGTTGTGGAAATCCCTCCTGTGTGCTGTACATTCTGTGCTGTCTTCCTGGTCTAAGACTCAGGTCAGAACAGCCACGTCATCTGCCTGCTCGCAGAGCCATGTTCCACCCTCCCTTCCCAGAGCGGCTCACCTTTCAGACTGAGTGTGTGTGGACTGCAGACCCTCCTCCCTTCACTAGCCTGCTTGGCTCTGCCTGTGCTGAGCCTTGTTTTGGTTCTGAGATGCTCCCACGAGATGAAGCGGCCTGTGGCTGATCCTGCAGACGCCCCCCACTGGGTTGCTTGGCACCTTCCCTGCCAAAGTGCCACTCGATGAAGGCTCTTCTGTCACATTTGCCCTCTAGAAAAAGTACAGCCCCTCAGAAGGGAAGTAGAAATGACACTGGTCTCTGCAGACACCGTGAGCATATCGTGCCCAGTCCTCCTACCACTGCCTTCCTGTGTCATGGGACGGGCAGGGCTGCCAGTGGCCACTGCTCAGGAGGACCCAGGACAGCTTTGCCTGAGGGACACTCGTGTAGAGAAGCAAATGGTGTTTAAGAAGGGCCTTGCTGAATGAGTACTCTGAACCATGGCACCTCAGAGCCTGCCTAAGCACATGAATACTGTTGTCACAGGCGTGTCAGGAAGTAGGGACGTAGGCTGTTCAGTCGCCTAGAATGGTGTCCCCTTGGGAGCCAGGGACACTTACCCGTCACAGGGCTTTTTGGCTCAGCGTGTGTGTAAGACAGACATCTACCTGAACCCAAGACATGCAGGCTGGCACGCTCGACCTGCGGCACCCACTGTGCAGCCCCTGGCTTCCCTCAGGTCCCCTCCTGGTCTGAAGAGACTTTCTAGACCAGGAGCAGGTGTCACTCCCCCAGCACCAGATGACCCAGAGCAGGCTGGACGCCAGGGCAGCCTCTGCCTGGGGAGGGGCAGGAAGGAGCCTCCCCTCGAGGCCTCCAGGGCAGGGGAGCGTGAGCAGGCCATCAGTGGCAATGCCACCCCCCGTCTCCACCCCACAGGCACTCTGTGCTCCTGGCACTCAGGCTGCAGTGGGAGGGAAGCCACGGCTGGACGCCACAGCCCCGAGTGGACAGCCCACACCGCCCACAGGGGCCACAGCCAGGGCCCTCGGGGATGGTGCCGCTGCTGCCCGTGGCCACAGGACCTTCCACGGTGTGCAGCCCTCCAGCCGCCACTAATGCATCTAAATGTGGCCCTGCCAGTGCCTCTTGCCAGCCCTCACTTTCCTCACTAGGTGATTTAAATCACTTCCCTGGCTTCTCTGTCACTTTATTTAGTGGCTCTTAACCTTTTGCTTCTCTCTCTCTCTCTCTCTCTCTCTCTCTCTCTCTCTCTCTCTCTCTCTTTCTCTCTCTCAAATGAATGGTAACATCTATTGAAGATTAAAACACCTTCTGAAAGGCGCTTATGAAGGTGCCATGCTTGGAAAACGTCCTTTGTCTGCCCTTCATTTATATTTTTCTGAAGCTAGAGAAAGCATTAATTTACCAGTCCCTGGATTTGCATTAGTATTGTATTTTTCTGTCTGAAAAATAAACACAAAGCAGCAGAAATCGCTTCTTCCCCCTCGCTGTGTACACTGCAGCATTCGCAGGACTGTGCCCAGCACAGACTCTGTGGGCTGAGCGCACGCCCCGACACGCTGGGCAGGGACGGCTGGGCCCCTCTTCTCACCTGCGTGGGCCTCCTCCAACTGCTTCCTTCAGGGCAGAAAGCCAGGTACCCAAGCAGCGAGTCAGGGTGGGGACACGTGGCCGGTGTGACGTCACAGCCACCCTTGCCTCACAGCAATGCCAAGTGGAGCAGAACCGAGACTCAGGGCAGACATCGGTTTTGGCTGTAAGTTTCAGAAACCCTGGGCAGACTAGGAAAACGTTACTGGCAGCAGCAGTCTAAGTCCTCCCCACATATTGTCTTCAGCCTTCTCTGCCCATGGTGTGTAGCACCCAACACACGGCCCTTACGTCTCTAGCAGATATTGAAACTACTGCCTGATGATACTGCGTAACACGATTCTGTCCATTCTGCCTGGGGTCCCACACAGACACTTAGGAGTGGGGCAGTATCCAGCTCCATCCAGACGTCCCCAGGCGTGCGGGGTCAGCCCCCCTTGAACTAGATCACCTCTGTGACCACGGAGCCCAAGCCCACCCCAGGCCGAGGTGCACCAGCCCTGTGGGCGCAGGACACAAGCGTGACTGTTTCCTGGCAGGCGTATCCCGGGATGGGGCCGCGCAGATCCATGTCTGTCTGTGGCCCACCTCCACGTGTAAAGCAGACTTCAGGGTGCAGTGCGGTCACCAGGCAGGGTGTGTGCTCTGAGCGGGCACGTGGGAGCTCGTGCTGTGCGGCTTTAGCCAGTGCTGCTCAGACGTGATTCTTCTAACAAGTGTTCGTGTCGTCTTTGTTGTCAGCATTATCTGTGTGTCTTCCCCTGAAGGGCAGATGGCCAGCGCGGTGGGGGCTAGGGCGATGCGCGGGTCCTTATTTCTCAAGCATGCTGCGAGTCTGACAGACCCTGAAGCAGAGACCGGCCTGCTGGTCTGCGTGGGGAGCCTGGTACTCGCTTGGGTGTTCAGATGTCCGCCCTGCCAGATGCGTAGACACGCAGTGTCTTACTTCGTGACACTTAGTGTCACTAAATGGACCACCAACGGTGCTCTTAACTTTATGGTGCTGAAAGTGATGCCCTCAGTGGGTCCCAGGGGACCAGGCTCAGCACTTGAGTGGGATGGTACCCTCCCTGGATGCTGGGCAGAGGCGGCAGCAGCAGCGCTGGGCAGCCGCAACCTGAGGCGACGCGCTGCTCTGCTGAACACTGCTTGGCTGGGCTGCGCGCTCCAGGGCAAGGGTGTGACGTGCATTCAGTTGAGACAGTTTTGGCCTTGGGGTTCATCTGCCTACACCCACACTGCCAGCCTGGCAGCAGAGTAGTAGCTTGGCTGCAGGCCCGGGCCGGTGGAGATCTGGCCTCCTTACGCAGGAAGACAAGATGCAGTTCTCCTTCCTCGACGGCACAGAGTGCCTCCCGGCCACCACCCATGGGTCTGGTGTGGGTCTGGGAGCAGCCCTGCTTCGTGCAGCATCCCATGGTGACACTGAGCTGGCCAGGTGCCTGTATCCCTGGGTCTCCACCATTCTAGCTCCAAAGGCAGCTCTGGTTCAGAACTCAGTCTCTGCTCCCCCCAGTTAATGCTGGTTAATCTAACGCGCTGCTCCCTTCCTTGTCCCTGGTTTTCCCTGTATTGCTCTGCCACCTCTTTACTCTCTTGGGCCTATTGACTTCTGCTGTGGTCACCACAATCTTTCTGTCAGTTTGCTCCTGCTGTCCCCTCCCAAGGGGGTGAGCTGGCTTGGGGGAAAGGAGAGCCCTGGGTCCGGGGCACTGTACCACCTTACACCCTTCTCTAAGTTCCTCCAGTTTAGTTTCGGGCTCCCTGTCTGTTCTCCACCTCTCCCTCCAGCAGATTCCTCGCTTGTCTCTGTCCCTGTCTGCAAGCCCAGCCTCACCCAGAGCACTTTCCACACAGCCCCAGTCCCAGAGGCTGCAGGGAGCTATGCAGGGTCTGCTCTCGTGCGTTTTGGGTCTGCCCAGTGAGGAGAAAGCGAGGCACTGCCCACAGACCCCCACCCCACCTTCACAACTCAGGCTGGTCAGTCCCGACATGTTGCCCACAGTGACGTCTTCTTGATTTGCCTTTCTACAACATAAGTAAAGCACAGGCTGAAGGGCTACAGAGCAGTTGAGGGTTTTTAACACTATGAATGCAGATCTAGTCCCTGGTAAAGACTGAGCCGGTGAGGCGGTCTCCAGGGCTCCTGTGGCCATGCTGGGTTCCTCCCGCTCCTGCTGCTGCCCCTGACTCAGCCTTGGCTCCTGTGACCTTGGTGCAGGACCTGTCCTCCCCTCCTCCCTGAGGGAACCACAGCTGCCTCGCCATGGGTGGCGCATACCTGTGATGTCACAGCGCTCCGTGGCCAGCCTGGGCTCTCAGACACAGCTGCCTCGCCATGGGTGG
>NW_004524603.1:831716-849297 GCF_000260255.1 Octodon degus
GCATACCTGTGATGTCACAGCGCTCCGTGGCCAGCCTAGGCTCTCAGATGGAGTTCCACAAGCCAGTTTGGGAGCTGCACGTGCAAGAAACTGAGGAACAGCTGAAGGACCTGCAAGAACGTGGGTAGAATCCACTGGGGGCCCTGAGGGAAGAGGGGACGCTAGGTCTGGAGTACGGTCTGTGCGCCTCGACTGCAGCTGCCCCCGGCGGCCTGGGATTAGGGAGAAGACCCAGGGCGTGTGCAGGGAGGAAGGCAGAGCAGGACACTGACACCTGAGATCAGGTGCTGAAGGACGCAGCTCTGGGTGGAGAGTGGGCGCGCGTCTGCAGGGGCTCAACGCTGAGGACGGCGCAGGCTGCAGGTGCCCCATGACATGCCGACCCTGTCTGCCGCGCTGTCTGCCTGTGTTGGGCGTGGGTTCTGAGCTCAGGGTGATGCTCATCTGCACCCCCACCTGGCTATGGGCCAAGGGCAGCAGGAGAAGGAGCCAGGGACAGCGACCCTAAGAGGAACAGTTGGCCCAGCCGCCTGTGCCCTGCGGCGCTTGGGAGAGCATCCAGTAAAGCAGGTCTTTGGATGGTCAGGGTTTCCTAGAGAAAGGGGTGCACCACAAGATCCACAGATGTATAAGCAGTCACAGATTGCTTCCGATGGTCAGCCAGAGCTGGACGGGGGCGCGTGCCCAGGGCGCCTGCACCTGCGGTGTCTGCACAAGTCCGTATCAGGAGGCTGACGGGTCCGTGACAGGAGGCTGAAGAGTCCCAGGTGGAAGCCGAGCAGTCTGCGCTGGAAGCCAGGAGGTGGCATCCGAAGACGGGAGCTCCTTCAGAGAGCCAGCCATCTGTCCTTCCTCCTTTCCCTTCACTGGGAGCTGGCCGCGCACCACAGGGTGGGGGTCCTTTGTACCCACCCCAGCTCCGTGCGCTCCTCTTGCCCAGGCTGAGGATATTTACGAGGAGGGCCCTGGCCCCGGCTGAGCCATTTGGTTGTGCTTCTGAACTTCTCGAGTAGACACAGTGAACACCCTGGCACGGGAAGGCAGAGCTGCTGAGTTACTCAGTTGAGCTTCTAGACTTCTCAAGTTAGTACAGTGTGTCCACCATTACAGATATGGCGGAGTAGATGGGACAGTAGGGAGGAGCATGTGGCCACAGGGTGGTGGTGTGACCAAGGCCCGCCCTGCGCTTGGGTCCAGCATGCAGCTTGGTACCTGAGGCGGACACCGATGGGAAGCCCTGGTCCCTGCACCTCCGATCGGAGAATCCATGGTCCAGACCAGAGAATCCCTGCTGGCTGAGACATACGCGGTGAGGTCCCCAGGGCAGGCGTGAACCAAGACTGCTTTTCTGCGTGGCCTCCAGTTGCTTCTGCCAGGCGTGGCCTGATGCTCTGTGGTGGCCATGTGATCGTGGTTCTGTCTCTAAGCAAAAGTTGTGCCTTGGCTTATGAGATGTCAGAGATGCGAGCTTGAGGAGTTTCCTAGGCTTACACTCATGAGAAGCCTGGTAAGCAAACAGTGAGGAAAACAGTGCTGTGGTGGTGAGGGTCTTTGTCTCTGGACAGAACCCATGCAGCAAGACACAGTCCTGCTGGCCTCATGTTGCATTGGTGGCCAGGCTTCAGGCCACCTGCCAGTGGGCTTCCTGGTCTCCACCTCTTCCCCCTGCCCATGGTCCCCTCAGGACAGCCATGCCCAGTGAGGCACACTGGTACAGATTCTGCCATCACTGGTGTTGCTCCTGTGAATTCATATCTGGGCATCAATTGTGGCAGGGACTTGGGTTCCACAATCCTCCCTTGTAGACACTCACTCCGTAGGACTGCCCTACCCCAAGCAGAACCTCAGCCGGAGAGTGGCTCGGGTGGGAGCCGGGGCGGTGGCATCTGGCACAGACTTTTGGCGCCGCCTGTTGATTGCCAGTAACAATGGCTGCCTCCATTATGAAAGGAATGGAAAGGAATAACAAGGCCCAAACAAGAGCAGTAATTCCACTCTAGATCCGAGTCGTTGCAGTGTGTTGGCCCAAGGCCTGGCCCGCAAGCCTGCGGCCGCTTTCCACAGATTTGCTCACTGGTTACCAAGCAGGGCCTCCCATCTGCCAGCCCTTTCTGTAGGTGTTGCAGTTTCAGCATTTTATGCTTCCGTTTCTGAGTGCTATCCATATGCAGCTAGCGGCTGGGCAGGGCCACCTGCCTGGGCTGTGCGTAGCTCACAGGAGGCTGTGGACGTGCACGCTGTCCACCTGGGCCAGAGGCGAGGCCTGTGAGAAGGTGCTTGTCTGGGACTGGCAGCACCAGGTGGAGCGGCACACTGCTGCCAGCTGGAGGGCGGGTGCAGCCGTCTGCACGTGTGCCTGAGCGCACGCCTGTGTGTGCACATGCTTGGGAGCACGTGTACACCTGTAGAAGGGAAGGGAGGCGGAATGCTGGGGAGGGCAAGAGGAGGGTGGACCTGCGGGTTGCTTCCCCGGCTGAGGCGGACCGTCTCCCGGGTGCTGCCCCAGGGATGTAGCCTGGTCTCCTCGCCCGGGCCGCAGCCCCCAGATGCGGGGCCGGGCTCTGCTGGGAGGCAGTGAGACCTCTGCCCGCCACACAGGGCTGTGCACGCCAGAGCCACACATGCTTTAGTTCACGTGTGGGAACAGAAAGAGTAAAATTAGAAAGGACAGTCAGTCAGCACAAAGCAGAGCGAAAGCCAGGCTTCCGCATGGGAAAAAAGCCGGGAGGGCAGCTGGGGATGGGTCCCTGGGGCGCAGCGTCCGGGGCACAGGCTGAGCACTCCCGCCCCCACCCTGCAAGCTGAGGTGACGTGAGTGGGCCAGGGCTGCCTTCAGTCGTCAGTACAGGGGACGGGGTGTAGCAGCATTGGTGTGGCCATCGTGCTGAACCTCCAGGAGCTGCCCAAGACGCGTGCGTTTGAGGGCTCTCCAGCAGCAGCAACGCGCCCCACGGCCGCCGTTGTTCGTGTGCGTGGGCCTTGGCTGATGGCTCAGCTTTCATGCTGGGAACAAAGCCCCAGCTCGTCCCGCTGAAGGCTGGGAGGAGAACGTCTCCAGCACGAGGGGCCTGGAAGCTGCCTGAGCTCTGGCCGAAGCCTCCACCTGAGGAGGCCTTCCGACCCGGCTGTGTGCCCAGCAGACGCAGCCCAGAGAAGCTGGCGTCCAGGCTGGGGTGCACACACTCTAGGACCTGTGAGAGCAGGGCCTTCCTTAGGGAAAAGCAGGATCAGGATTAAAGAGCAAGAATGCAGGCAGAGTTCCTACTGAAGAGAGTGGACACCCGTCACGAGGATGTCAGGACACACACGTGCACTCCAGGTGCAGAAGGGGACGGACACAGTGGGACGGTGCGATGGCAGGAGTGCTCACGGGCGGCCACGTCTGCTCCGGGCTCTCCTCCCCAGGCATGTGGTGGTGGCATTTTCTGGGAAACCTATCCTGCCCCCGATCCAGGCAGAGGCTCCAGGTCCCTGCTGGAAGCTGCCCGCTGGTGTCAGGCACCTTTGCCAGCCTGCCCTCTTCTCTAGCAGTCCTGGTGCCTCACCTGACCCTCAGCACCAAGACCGCCGGGAACAGAGGTTGGGAATTCTACCTGGCAAAGCAGCCACTCTATTTTCTAAATAAAGTTTTACTGGACACAGGGCTGCCAGCTGGCCAGTCTCCTGGAACTGCCGTAAAAATACCGAAATGGGCTTGAAACCACAGACCTTGTCCTCTCTGCTGAAGACTGGAAGGACAAGGGGAGATGCAAGCGGGGCTGGTGGCCCCAGGCCTCTGTCCTGGGATGTCCCAGCAGCCTCCCTGCCTCTGATCACCGGTGGTCTTCTTTCAGTGTATCTTCCACAAGGACTTCCTAATAATGACCCACAAACTCATATGCGTTATTTATTTTGCCAGTATCAAGTTTTTCATGTCTTCTCCTGACTCAGTAAAGCCTAGAACTTTCATCTCACTCCCTTTCGCCTCCCTGCAACCTGCTATTTTCATTCCAAGCTTCTGCTGTGGTTTTCCCTGACACTACTGAGGCCTGAATGATGCCTAGCCGAATCCCCAGAATCACTGTGGGCTGGATGCTTTTGCTAGATGCTTCTAACAAAACAACTGGAAGCATCTAAAACCTTGAGAACCAAGAATATCAGCAAGTGGGGGAGGTTAGGGCACAGCCCCGGAAGCGAGGAGGAGGCTAAGGACTCGCTTGTGAGAGGAAGGGGTGGGGGAACAGGCAGGGCTGCTCTAAGCAATGACAAGGACGGGACAGGACAAGGGAAGGAGGCTGGTGCGGGGCTAGGTGTGCTATCCATGATGTAAGCCATGCCGCAGTGGGGCCCTCAGCTCCAGGAGCCCCCGGGACAGTGAGGCGCCACACAGAAGCCTTCCAAGGAGGCCACGAGGCATGGGGACAGGGGATCCTACAGAGTATAAGTATGGGTCTTGGGCTACTGCACTGGGCTGAGCCCCTCTGGCAGGTGGAGGCTGAGGCAGGGCAGGACCAGCCCCAGGGCTGTTGCAGTGTGGGATGAGATGGGGTTCAAAGAGCACAGCCACCCCCTTTTGCTCAGACACCAAGTCCCCAGTTTGGTTCACTGAGTATGGGTCTTTGATACAACGGGACGCAGGTGATCTGCTTTTCTGTTCAGTATAAGCTCCTCCTCTCGTTTCTCAAATCCTTTCTGAGGAAGGAGAAAGCACAGTTCATGGAAAGGCAACCCGTGGCTCCTGGAGCGTGGTGACTGTGTGGCCCCGAGGCCCAGCGTCTCCGTGATGTCTCCCCATCCTACGTCTGCCATGGAAGGGCCAGCTTGAGGGTGTCCGTGGTCTCCCTGCTCCTTCTCCTCTCATGTGTCCAACCCGGCACTGCAGGGCTGCGATCAAGTTAGCAAGCACCTGTACATTAGAGACAGCGGCCGAAGCAGCAGATGCTGGTGAGCGAGCGTGTTCTAGTGAGCCGTGAGCACAGCGCAGGCCCAAAGCCGTGGCCTCCCCACGTGAGGCAGGTCCCCTCCTCTGCTGCCCAGGCTCCTGAGGCCCCACCAGAATGAGTTTCTCCTCTGGGGTGTTGGTGAGGTGCCTCCTTAGTAATGTCGCTGTATTACAGAAGACAAACTGGATGGCAGGTAGGGGCGACTCTGCCACATCTGCAGAGTAAGCCCAGCGGTCCTAGCGCCGAGACCAGCCACTTTCCCACAGAGGCAAATTATTCT
Organism: Octodon degus; assembly: GCF_000260255.1. Lineage (NCBI taxonomy): Eukaryota > Metazoa > Chordata > Mammalia > Rodentia > Octodontidae > Octodon > Octodon degus. The sequence goes on from NW_004524603.1 coordinate 836,919, forward strand.
TCTAAAAAACATTTCTAAGTCCAACCACAGATGTTAAATCATACAGACTTCCGTGGACACTGGAGCCAGCCAGGGGCTGGATGCGCGTGTGCCCCAGCGTCCTCAGAGCAGCACCCCTGCTCTCCGTGTCACCCTGCCATTCTGTGCCTCGTTAGATACATTGCTTTGAATCCTGGATGCCCCCCCTCCGTGCCGACGGCAGGGGCTCCGTGGCAGTCCTCCCTGTGGTCCTCAGTTCTGGGGCTGGTCCCAGCTGCTCCGGCTCCCAGCAGCGAGCACCGCTCTCGCCTCAGTGTTGCTTGCAGAGCAGCAGGCTGCATCGTGCACCTTCACCTGTCCCGAGAATCAAAAGCGCACTCCCCCACTCCTGAGCCTGCAGAGGCAGTGGGGTGGTCAGATGTGCCCGTGTGGCCCTGGGACACAGGTGCATGCTTCTGGCTCCCCATGGGAGGCCACGGGCCTCAGAGCACATCTGGATCTTCCCGAGCCTGAGCTGGCCTGCTTGTGGGGCTTTATGTCCACCAGCCCCTGCTGGATGCTTACAGAGGGGACTGAGGGGCGGGACAGGCTGCAGCAGGTGTCCCGAGCCCCTGTCGGGAGGCTCCCAGGGCAGAAGCCAACGCCTCCCACTCACTGGAGTCTAAACATTACAGCAAGCAGAACTAGGTCAGTTCATGCAGAAACGAGAACAAGACCATGAATTCATGCAGGACATCAAAACCTAGACCTGACCTTACAGCGTGGCCATGTGACATTCAAGCCCTGCACCATGCTGAGCCTGGGCTGGGCCCATCCGCTGGAGCCGCCACAGCCTCTGAGCGCAGGACTGTGCGCGGCAGAGACTCTACACCTCTGTGCGGGGCGCCTGCCTGGCTGCGAGGGCACCCAGACCCTGGAGGCCAGGGATTTCTCCCTAGAGATTCCAGAAGCCTTCGGTTGCCACTGACCGCCATAGCCCTTCCTCTGTGGCAAGCTCACACGTGTTGAGTCACGCTTGTCAGCTGTGCTGGGTCCACTTGCAGATGCGCCTTTCTGTAATTGTAGAGCGAGAAACACACTTCAAGAAGTGCCACCCTGCCCTTCACCACGGCATTTGTTGATATTATTAATCTCATTTAAATGAAAATCATCCTTTGTATTGCTTCACACGTACACACCGGCTTTCTCTCTAAAATTGGAAGGTTACACCAAATGCTATGTTTTCGTCTCCTACGAAAACGGACGGGAGCTGTTTTAGTACAGATTAGTGGAAGTGCAATAGCCGAGCGCTGTAGGTGGTGAAACCAGTTATCATCTGTATGATTAGTTTCACCTTGTAGCCGCGTCTCTGAAAATGCAATTAACAGTTTCATATTCAGCGTAGCTAGCTTTTATTTCTGCCGCATGGTGTGCAACATTTGCATCATAAAAAAGCTAATTGGTAAACACAGTTTTGCCAGCCTCGCTGCGATCCACCAATCCTCTCCTGCTAATTGGCTCGACTCCAGCACACACTGGATGGGATTTCAAAGGGGGCCGAAGATTAGAGAGCTGGCAAGCACTTGCGTTTCCTGGAACCAACTCCAAGGAGACTAGGGGAAATATTTTAAATTAATGCCAATTGCAGGCGACCGCTCTTGTCCAATCATTGCCATGGAAACCATTTTGTCCGCTAATCTGATGGGGGGGGGTATTGGGATTGATCACTGATGACCTTCAGAGAGGAAGTCTGCATGTGACCTTCTGTGCCCCAGCCTAGGTGACACATCAGGTTGACCTTCTGCCTCCCAGGTGTCCACAGCCCACCCTCCTGCTGGCCCCAAGCTCTGCTGAGCCTGCTCACCTGAGTGTCAGGGGTGACATCCACACAGAGGCAGGCCTTATGAGGGGAGGGGAGGTTGCCCAGGCATGGCGTCCTGAAATGTGGACACAGCCCCCTCCCGGCAGCCCTCCCAGGAAGAGCTACAGAGGAGCCAGGGTCCCCATGGAGAAGTCTGTGCTCTCTGCTCACACAAGCCAAGGGGGTGTGCTCTTATCCTGTGGGGGTTGCTGGGGGACCCCGTGCCTGTGCCCTGGCTGAGGCTGCAGAGCCCAAGGGCCGAGCAATGACTCCTCAAGGTGCCCAGTGTCCCGCACTCGGAGGAGTGTGGATGCAGCAGCTGATGATGCCTTCCTTCCACCCCATCCCAGCCTCTGTATATTTTTGTCCTAATTGGCTTGCTCTAATGAGTGACATCTCCCTTAGTGTTGAACGTGGGCTGCCAGACTATAATAGACAGACATGTTTATCGTTTGTTTTGAGCTTCTGCAAATAGCTAGTTGCTTAATTGCAGCAGAAAGGAAGGAAAACTTCGCTGTTCTCTGCTACTGGGAAAAATCAATTCTCTATAAAGATGTGTTAAAAATTAGCAAAACGAAGGGCTGGCAGCTAAGGAGAAATGGCAAACCCTTGGCTGAGAGAGGGGTCCAGATCTGGGGTGGCCGAGGACACCTGGAGCAGGAGGGAGGGGGTGGGGAGCCCTGGTAGGACCCGCACTGAGTGCAAGCGAGGGCCGGCGGCCAGGCCTCCACAGCCAGGCAGCGCCCCACCTGGCTGCCTGGCTGCCGTCCTCTCCGCCCCTGCACATGGAGGAATCCGAAGGGCCTCAAGCCTCCTTCACAGTCAGCTATAGATTTATTTTTGGCTGTGAACAAATGAATGGACTTGAAAGCAAGTGAGCAAAAGTAGCCCGAGGCGCCAGGGCTTAGAGCGAGTTGGAGACATCGGCGAATCACTAGATCCCACGTGGGGGGCAGAAGAGGCCCAGCCTGGCCCTCGGCTCTGCTCACAAGGGGGGCAGCCGAGGCCCGCGCCCCGCGCAGTGCGGCTGGCGCTGCTTTCCGCCACCTGCCCGGCCTCCTATCTCAGCACCCCTTTCCTCTGAGGGGTTTCAGGCTAAAATGGGAGGGTGGATCAAGAGAGAAGGAGAAGATAGACTTCCTGGAGAAATTCATGTCCTTAAAGATCAAGGAATGAAAGTAAGCTGTGTATTTTACATCACACAAAGAACAATAACTTAAATCTTTTTAATAAGAAAGATAAAAGACAGAGGTCCAGGATGAATGGATGGATAAAAGGTGCATGGATGGATGGATGGATGGATGGATGGTGGATGGAGAGGTGGGTGGAGGGATGGACAGGTAGATGGGTGGGCCATGGATGGGTGCATGAAGGTGGGTGCAGGATGGAGGAGCAGACTGAGGACAAGTGAGCAGCAGGAAGGGGAATAACAAATGGTGCAGGATCACGGAGAGGCGGAGGGAGGGGTGATGGCGGGTGGACAGAGGTGCGCAGGTGGCTGGGTGACGGGCGGATGTCTGGGGCCTTTTTCTCCGTCTTCTCGTGCGGCCAGTCACTTACCTGGCAGGCATTCTGAGCATCCACTCTGGGAAGGAGAATCCCTATCACACGTGCTCAGAGGAAGGGACCTGACGACCCTCTCTGCACACTTGCAGCCTGTCAGAGGAGGTTCTGGAAAGAGCACACCCATGGCCAACTGCAGGACAGACCACCTTCTGCATAGTGGGAGTCCAAGCAGCCCCGCCGTGGGCAGGAAGGATCTCCCACCCTCTCCCAGGATGGTGTGGGTGTGTGTGAGTGTGCAGGTGGCACAAGCCTGGCTGAGGGGTGCAGCAGATGGGGGTGTGGGCTGAGGAAGAACAGGGGTGGCCTGCTACCAAGTAGCCCCTGCAGTCCCTGAGCCGGGGTGCTCGCAAGCCACATGCTCTTTCTCGAAGATGTTCCCCCTGCTTGAAGCAAGGACATCTCTCAACCATTCCCTCCTCTCACCCGAGCCGGGACCAGGTGGCAGGGCAGAGGTCTAGAAAGGCCTGGTCTCCGGTCTGCACTGTGGTATGATCGTGAGTCTAGAGCAGGCCTGGCGCGCAGCAGCGCAGCCACAGCACGCAGCACAGTCCTGCTTCCGCGTCGCCGCCCACGTCCAGTCTGCCTGGCTTGGCTGCTCAGGTCTGGGCAGCAGGCAAGGGCTTCATCCACCGCACCCTGTGATCTCCCATGCTGGGCGGGGTGTGGCTTGCGGAGGCTCTGGGTTTGGGGAGTCCTGAATTTAGCACACGCCCTTTCTCTGCTGAACACTGTGTCTCTCTGATTTGAGATCAGAGGTGTTGCAGGCATTCATGTGAGGAATTCAGAAACCAGAGGACTGCTGTGACGTTTACAGGGGCAGACGGCAGGCTTTGTTCCCTTAATGATGGCCTGAGGATGAAGTTTTGTGTTGGTGGTGTCACTGAGGAGATCGCCTAGCAGCTGTCACCTGGTCACTGTCATATGCGCCTCCCCTGCCGAGTCCGGAGGTGGGCTGGCCGGCTGCTGCAGCCTCAGTGTGCTCAGAATAGAGGACCTCATGAGGGGCACCTGTGTCCCCCGCAGGCCGCATGTGGACAGGGGTAGGCCAGCCCGGGCCTCGGTGTGCAGTAGAGACTACCCTGGCTGACCCCCAAGGTCAGCAGTCCAGGAGTCGGCATGAGGTAGCTGTGCTCACACCGTCATGCTGCACGCAGCAGGAAAATAGATGATGCTGTTTAATAAGAGGCTTGGCCCACATACTGCAGCCTCTTTATATATTGTATTCCTAATGTGCTGGATGCACATGCCCATCGTTTCTCTCAATGGTTCTGGCTCTACCATTGAGCCGACCTTGCTTGCACTTAAAGTAAGAGGCCAGCTTTCCCTGGCTGTGTGTACAAGGCCCCCTGGGCGCAGTTTCCTTGGGGAAATAAATCTGTCAGAAAGAACTAAGATTTGCCGTGATGTCGGAGTACAGGGTGTGGGTGTGGACCTGTGCCTCAGACCTGCTATGAACACAGGGCAGCTGCAGACTCGGCCATCAGTGGGGGCGTTTGAGTCCCCAAGAGGGGGCAGGTAGCATCTGGAATTCTGGGCATGCAGGTGGTTGCTCTGTGCACACAGGAGGTCCTTCTCTGGGGCTCATGGTCAGAATCATAAAGATGCGGGACTCAGCAGGGGTCCAGAAGGAGGGATGTCCATGCCAGGCCCAGAGGGATGGGAGGCTGGGACACACACACTGGCGAGCCACACCGGTGTTGACAGGTGTGACCTGAACATGTGCGGAGCTGAGGCTGGGCCAGGGCAGGAACAGCTCGACTCCCTTGCTGCCTTTTCACATCCTGCAGAAGGACAGGAAGCACCATGTGTCCCAGCAACACCCGCTTGCGCTTGGATGTGTGTTGGACCAGTGCAGCCAGCACAGGGCTGCAGGGTGGACGAGGGTGCATCCAACCCTGCAGACTCTCAGCCTAGGCCAAGCCCCAGCCCAGCAGTCGAGTCCCTCAGTGCCAAGCTCTGGGCAGCTCCCACTGTCCCCTGCCCCCTTAGTGCACTAAGACCACGTGGCTGCTTCTGTTCTGGCTTTCTGTGTCTGAATGGGTTTTACCAGCCCCTACACTTAAAATTTTAGTCACTGTTAGACCAGCGAGGTCCACACTAGCTTCAGCACACTGCTTAATGACCTTCTCGTCTTCGAATTTCTAGAAGAATTCCACAATGACAGGCATAAATAACCTGTCCAAATTCACTACCAAGCAGCCTCAGACCAGGCACGTGGAGTCTGTGGTGCTGCTGCTTCTGGGACTGCTGAGGGTTGGGGCCACCTTTGCTCCTCACACACGGGCTCCACCCCTGCCTGAGTAACACTGGCAGAGAGCATTCCTGCAGTCCACTATGCACCAAGAGATTGGAAGTCCTGCTTCCTCAATCTCATCATGTGAGAAAAGCAGAGATGAGCATGTTAAAGATAAATTTGTAGAGTTGAGAACGATACTTCTGTACTTTTTTAAAAACGAACTCAGAGTCATAGAAGTGAAATTTACATTTATTTGCTTAAAGGATGTGGTTTCTAAAATCTCTGGGAATCCAATATTGTCACAAATTTTTAGAAAATGGGGATAAATTTAGGGTGACCCCATCTTCCCACAAGTACGTAGCGTCCCAGGGTCCTAGAAATGAAGCTGTCGTAAGATCTGCTCTTCCTCGTCCCAGAGAAATGGAGCACAGCGAGCAGCAGACACACAGTGAGAGGCAAGCTTGATTTTTAAAATTATTTTTGGATCATGGAAGGCATTATTTGCAGTGAGGGAATTTATGCTATCCTTTAAAATACATGTTGTTTAACTTCGTAGCTGCTGTCGGGTTCTGGGGACCACCCAGCCTGGGCGGGTGGAGCCCCGGGGAGAAGCCCGGGTGCCGGCAGCTCCTTCAGGCGCTGCTGCATGTGGGCTGAGACCGCACAGTCCGCCTAGGCTGGCGGGGCAGCCGGCCGCTTTCCCTCCTGCCCTTGCAAGGCACTCCCACGGGATCCTCAGCGGGCCCAGCCCCCTGCACGCGCTCCCTGGCAGGACGCTGCTGATGCCCAGCTGGGAAGGCTGTTCTTCACCACAGGTTGGTTGTACCCCAGAAGCGCCGACGGAGCCACCCTGCCAGACCCAGGGTTCGGCGGCACCACACCTTCCAGCTAGGGACCCAGCGCAGTGGAGACGGTGCTCGGCTCCGGCCCAGCACGCTCTGCTCAACACCGGTTTTCCAAAGTGTGTGACAAGGGAAACCCCAGCTGGCCCATGGGCGCCGACAGCTCCCATGACGTGATTGCGGCAAGCAGCGGCTGTGCAGTTTGCAGAATTGTAGATGAAGCTTGCTGATTAAGTCAGCAACCGTGATGAAATTAATGGGGTTCTCAAGGCAATTAGACAAGCGCACTGCTCTAAAAAGGGGCGGCTTGAGTGGCTTCATGCCCTTGATGGGAGGGCCGAGGAGCCTGATGAAAAGCTGCCTGCTGCCAGGGAAGGCCCCTCAGGGCCTGACAGGAGCACCCCTGGGGCTACCTCTTCCTGCTTGGCCAACTGCAGGGACACACGGCTTGGACAGGGCTGAGAGCACAGCCGAAAGCTCTCTCATCTGAGGCCAGGAAGCCCAAGGTCCAGGCTTGGGTGGGCTGGCTTCTGCTGGGGCTGTGTCCTTAGCTTGCAGGCAGGGTCTGAGCTGTGTCTTCACGTGGCCTGTTCCCCCGAGGACACAACTCTCCCATCTGCCACCGCCTCGTGGTCCTCTGAAGACACCAGTCATGTGGGTACAGGTGTGCCTGAGACCACAGTCCGCCTGATCACCTCCCCGGGGCTGTCCAGGTTGAAGGAAGGTTGCTTTGGTTTCCACTGCCCCTCCCCACCATTAGCCTCAGCAGGGTAGAGCCCCTACCTGGTGCCAAAGAACCAATAGCACAAGTCAGGCCAGCAAGCTGCCTAAGGGCAGGAGCCCCACTCGCAGTCTTTCTAGCCCCCATCACTCTCATCCTGGGACACAGCCTCCTCCTGAGCAGCACAGGACCAACGGCTGGGTGTGTCCTACAGGGCCTGGCAGCAGCCTCTGTGCAGTGAGAGGTTGTTCAACAGCAGGGCAGCCTCCACTGCACACCCACGGACAAGTGCTTCATGTGGGTGTGCACTTTGGTCTCCCAGGGGCTGATGTGGAGGGTGGATCTGGAGGGCTGGGTTGCTGACCGTGTGGACCCAGAGTCCTGGGGCGAGACGGAGGGAGACGGGACCCGGTGTCCTTTCCAGCAAAGCTCAGGATCCGGTCAGTCTGCTGCCTGAGCCACTGACCTCTGTGTGTGGAGACCACAGGTCTGGGTAGGGAATGGGGAGGAGGCCTCCAGGGTGTCCCGGGCAGATGCGTCTGCACGCGGTCATCTCAGCTGCTGTGACTCGGGGTTGTGGGGTGGCCTGCGTGTCTGCATGGCCTGAGGGAGGCGCCACGAGGGAGGCAGCCACACAGTGGCAGGCACAGTGGAATCGTAAAAGCTCTGAGTCTACGCGATAGACAGCGTTTGCATCTCTCTGTGGCAGCCTCAGCCGCCCCATCCATGAGCCCTCATCTGTGTGATCCACCAACTAAAGATGGAAAGTGCTGGGGAGGATGTGCCCGTGCTGACTGTGCTGTCTCCTGTCCCTCTTTCCTAAGCACCGCAGTGTGGTAGCCCCTGCCCAGTGGCCACTCCCTACTGGGTAGGTGAGTCTCAGAGAATGTGTAGGGGACATGGGGGCTGTGTGTATAGGAACACCATGCCTTGTCATCGAGGTTTGGGCGTCGTGGAGGTGGGGGTCGTGGGAGTCCCAGAAGCCTGGGCTGCAGGCAAGGACAAGAGCTCCAGTCCGGAATGTGTATCAGAACAAGAGACCAAGTCTCTGGTGTTTCGGAGCTGTGCAGTACCTTACCGGGAGCTGGGTGTGGGTGTGTGGCTGCTGCTGCCACCTGTGCAGAAAGGCCGGCCCGGACGCAGCACCTGACAGGGCAGCAAACACCGCACACTCCCAGGGACACGCCTGGGAGCTCTGGGACTAGCTGCACAACCGCCAGGCCTGGCTCAGGTTTCCATGGCCCTGCGAGTTTAGGCCAAGCATCTCAGTCTCTGAGCTCCTAATTTCTTACAGCAAAGACCCTGTGTGCACTTCTCAGGGTGGCTGGCAGTCTGGCGTAGGGTAGCGTATGCACCCACCCCACCCCACCTTTGCTACAACCAGGCCCTTCACCCCAACATCAGCCACGCTTTCCAATGTGAGCCATGTTGAAATTAGGCTTGCTGCCTGTTAGCAAGCAGGTGGCACTGAGGACACGGCACTTCCGAGTTGGGTCTCAAGGGGGTGTGCTGTGGGCTGTGCTGGGCGCTGTGTCTGGCCCCCTCCTCGCTCACAGGAGGCTGCGGCAGGCCTCACACCCACCCACCCGGCTCCCACCCACCCACCCGGCTCCCGGCTCCCTGGCCACTGCGAGCACTGTTAACCTTTTGTTTCAATTCCCTGCTTATTCTCCTGACTGCAACCTGAGCTCTATCCTTGGGCAAAAGAAAACAGTTTTATTAGTGAGGCAAGCAGTTAATTAAAACCCTGACCAGAGGCTGAGTTTGGCGGGTAGCCGGAAAGTCAGTGGTGGGTGGTGGGTACGAGCGCGTGCCTCCCACTGCTCCCACCCTCCCTGCCTTCAGTCAAGCAGCTGGGACAGACCGTGCTGGGCCTCCCGGACACACCCCCTGGGGCTTCAGGTTACTGAACCCTGATGTGGACTGGTGGGGCGCAGGCTGGGGGCCCCTCAGCCCAAGCAGACACAGAGGACCCAGAGGATTCATCTAGCTCATGGCCCCCGGCCCAGGTGAAAAGCAGCATATGAGGGAGGGAGGGAGGGAGGGAAGAAGGGAGGGCGGTGCCTCTGATGAGCATGTGTGGCACCGGAGCTCCAGGAAGGGGGTGCTGGGTTGGGGGAGACCCAGGCAGCATACCTGTCACCATGGCACTCTGTCACCGGGAAATGAGTTGGGAAACGGGGGGACAGGCTGAGTAGAAAGGCTGCAGGCCTGAGCAGCGGGTGCCAAAGCTTGGCAGCTGCCCTGCTTCCCACAGCCCTGGGCCGCAGCCTGCTTGCGTGGCAGCCCGCGCGTCTGTCATGGGCCTTCGAAGCCTGAGGCTGGGTCCAGCAGGAGATCCGGGAGGCTGCTGCATGTGGAGAGGGCAAGGGCTGCGGTGTGGCCCCAGCACGGTGCACAGTCTAGGCCTGAGTGCCCCTCGGATTCAGCTATCTGTCAGGGATCCCAGCTTCTGTGGCCGGAACTCGCCTGAGACCCCAGGGCCATGGAAGGCGGCCTATCCGTGCAGTGCAAGGGTGGCACCCAGCCCAACATGCTTCAGCCTGGGAGTCAGAACCTGACGTGGCTTCACCACAAAGTCACCTTCACTGAGCTCCCAACAGACCGTCTTTGTTACTGCTCTTATTGTGGAGACAAAATACCAGGTGCCTGAAGTTAAGGGTGGAAAGGTTAGCTAGCTCGTAGAGGTTTCGGCCCGTAACCGGCTGACCCCAAGGCAGGACGGCCTGGCAGTAGGCAGCAGTTCACAGAAGCCAGGGCAGCAGAGGACAGCAAAAGCAGCAGGAGAGGCCAGTGGGGGCCAAGCCTCTTTCTGTCCCTCACATTGTATGCTACCACACACCCCCATAATCCCAGAAGTGGACCATGAATCATTCACAAACTCTAGACGCCCAACCCCGTGACTACGTGAGGCCTTGGGGGGATCCCTAGACACAAACTAACTTGCCGTGTCCATGTTGCAGCCCAGGCATGCACATGTCCCGATCCAGTGTCTGTGGGCTTGTGTAGGAGCGGAGTTCCTCTGGGTTGCAGGTGGCCCGGAGTGGCTCAGAGCAGACAGCACAGTGGACGCAGGCTGTACTGTGCCATGCTCTCCCACCCCATGGGCAGCCCGGGCCAACTGTGAGGCTGCACTGCTGTTCAGTCGTGAAGGGAGCGGGCATGCTGTCAGGCTGGTCAGCACCAGACTCCCAGCTCGCCTCTCCTTCAGGTGACAATGGTGGCCTCCGGGCCAGGTTGGCCTCCAGATCCCTGTGCCTCCACCCAGCCACCGCAGTCCATGGCGCTGGGTTCCAAGGCCTCCTGAGGGTCTCATCTTCAGTTTGGCCTGCTCCCAGGTTCAGGTGGCTCCTGGCACCATGCCCGTCTCTGCCCTTCTCTGTGACACCTGCCTGTGACCTTCCAGCTGGCAAAGTGCAGTGTGGGTGGGTGGCAGGATGGACAGGTGTGTACAGGAGCTGGGTGTGGAGGGGCTGGCAGCCTCCAGCATGAAGGTTGTGTGCACCCTGGTGTCAGAGCGAGGGAACATGCGGCCATCGCCCGTAATAGGCTTGCCCCAGGGACTGAGTGTTCTGTGGGTGAGGGTGAAGAGCCCATTGCAGACCGCATCGAGGGATGCTGCGGCCGTGGGTGGCCAGGAGGCCCCAGGTGATCTCATGACGGTGCAGCGGGCAGCATGCGCTGGTGAGGGCCTCAGTGAGTCGTGACCAGCTCTGTGCCATTGAGGACCCAGCTGTGGCACAGGTCCCTGCAGGGGAGAGGAGGACCCTGTCCCAACTCGAGTGTGGTCTCCACGCATTAGTCCTCGGTGATCTCCAGCAAGGGCTCTCTGCATCTGCGTGACTATAGATTTCAAAGCGAGGCAAGTGGCCGACCATCTGTGAACCCCACTCCATGCTTGTGAATCCCTCCCGAGGTCAGGTCACCTTCAGAGTTGGCAGAAATGCTGAGCCCATGCAAGGCCAGTGACACGGATGTTGCCCAGGGCTCTGCGATCATGGGCCTCTCTGCAATCATGGGACGTCACCTGGAGCTCTGCGATCGTAGGCCCACGATTGCAGAGGCCTGGGTGACGTCTGTGTCCCCTGCACAATCAGCTGGGGACCCCTGCACAGTGAGCTGGGGGCCGTGTGTTCTCACCTCTTGAGGTGCCTGCAGTGAGACCTGGCGAGGGTCGGAACCCCTTGCTTCTCTTGGTGCCCGGCACATCTGTGTGTCCCGTTTCTGGTCAGTGCAGGATCCATCTGCCACGTGTCACCTCACATGCTTCCAGGACCTGTGTCCTTAGGTGTTTTCCCCCTGGGCTGCTGGGCTCTGACCCGGGTTGTCACTCTGGTGCAGGGCAAGCCCCGGGTCTTGCTCCTTGTGTGACTCCTGCGCCTATCTTTCTCTGTGCTCACCAGCCAGGCCCTGTCATTTACAGGCAATGCTAGGCTGTCTCGTGCAGAAGAAACTGTGAGAACCCTGCGAAGATCAAGCCATGGGCCCACAGGGGCAGGGCAGGGGCAGAACCCCAGACCCGCACAGGCTCTTTCCCCCACCCCAGCTCTGCCGCGTTTCTCCTCAGTGGTCACGGCGCTAGTGTCAGAGTCTCAAGCCTCCCCTTGTTGAGTGACACGGTGTGATATGTCTAATGACAGCCGGAACAAAGCCTGGTAATGAGGTCACCTTGGGCCCATCTTGTGTCTGACTGCCGTTCTTCATAGAAATTATTTGTGAACATGTACCACGTGTGCAGAACCGCGCACCCGCGCTGAGTGTGGGTGTTGACAGCAAATATGTTAAAACTTGCCGAAGAGACATGCTCGTTAGACCGCAGATTGGTCAGTAATGAGACAGTCCCTGCTTCGGGGCGAGGGAGGAGTGATTGGCTGTGACCAGCCTGCTCCCTTTCCATGCCAGCTCTCTATGCAGACAGCAGTGAGTGCTTTCAGCATTAGTGGGGCCGAGTGCCCTGCGGCTGCTCTCCAGCGGGAGGGCTTGCAAGAGCACCCCTGCTGCCAGACGGGGGAGGATTGTCGTGGAGGGCGTCGGCTGGAAAGGTCATGGAGCAGAGAGGCGGTGGAGGTCTCTGGGAAGGCAGGCTAGGGAAAGCGAGGGCACCAGGGCATCTCATGTCATCCCTCGTGTCCTCGAGGAGGCTTCCAGGGGCCCCCGGAGACTGAATCCCGGGACAGGGCTGCTATATAAATGGC
>NW_004524603.1:849796-850189 GCF_000260255.1 Octodon degus
CCCATAGCCTGCCCACACCGCCCATAGCCTGCCCACACTGCCCATAACCTCCTACACCGCCCATAGCCTGCCCACACTGCCCATAGCCTGCCCATACTGCCCGTAACCTCCTACACCGCCCATAGCCTGCCCACACTGCCCATAGCCTGCCCACACCGCCCGTAACCTCCCACACCACCCATAGCCTGCCCACACCGCCCATAGCCTGCCCATACTGCCCGTAACCTCCCACACCGCCCATAGCCTGCCCACACCGCCCATAGCCTGCCCACACCACCCGTAACCTCCCACACCACCCATAACCTGCCCACACCGCCCATAGCCTGCCCACACTGCCTGTAACCTCCTACACCGCCCATAGCCTTCCCACACCGCCCATAGCCTGCCCACACC
>NW_004524603.1:850961-863125 GCF_000260255.1 Octodon degus
GTAACCTGCCCACACTGCCCGTAACCTCCCACACCACGCATGCTTAGAATGACCCCAGGTGACTTACAACAGCTGCTAGAGGGAAACCCTGCAGGGAAGGTTGTTACATGGTGCTGTAAGAGTAAGAACAGAGAGACCTCTGCATGGGATCAGTTTAGACATAATTTTCCTACTATTTGTGGTTCACTATTGGTTGAATTAATGTGTGGGGGACCCGTGATGGGGGTGGGATGGTGGCAGCATGGAGAATGGGGTGGCAAGGGACAGACGAGTCTCAGCACAGTGCCCTGGGGCATGAGGAGGGGAACCCCAGGCAGGATGTTGGCAGCTGAGGGGCTGAGGGTACAGGGTCACGAAGAGAAGAGAAACGACACTGGGCATGACAGGGGCTCCTCAGAGGAGGGGTGATGGGTCCTGTGTGTGGCGGGTGAGCAGAGGGTCAGGCTGCTGTTCCCTTGGGGGGCTGGAGTCCAGGGAGAAGAGTGGCTGAGCAGTGCAGTCCCCACGCTGCAGGTGAGGAAGCTGGGATCAGGTGGAAGCCAGAAGCACCAGGGCAGCATGGGTACAGGTGAGCGCTGACGTCTTCTGAGGGCACAGGGCATCGCATGGGTGGTGTGCCGCCTGCAAGGCTCAGGCATCTGCCAGCCCCCTGGGTGTGGCCAGCACAGGATGGGCTTAGCCCCGTGGGGCTCAGGGTGGAGAAAGGGTTTCATGAACTGTGCTCGCAGGGGAAGATGTGCCTGAGCAGTCACCACCGCCCGGACAGCTCTGCTGTGACACGGACATGGCCCCGAAGAGCTTCCTGAGCCCTTCCACGCTGAGACTGTTGCATCTGGGTAACTCTGGATCACCACGAGGGCTGGGCACTGGCCCAGAGCTGGGGCCCAGAGGAGCCACTGAGGCCAGGCTGGAGCTGTGGTCCTGGACAGGGCCCTCAAGCAGATCTGAACACTCAGAACAAAGTGAGAAGGCCCAGGGCTCACAGGGAACCAGCAGCAGCAGTGCCCTGCAACCCCAGAGGAGCAGAGGAAAAGGTGGGGTGTGGGGTGCCCAGTGGCAAGCCTTGGGCAGAGTGGCAGGGGCACATGCATCTTCACTGGGTACCAGGTCAGGCTCTGCTGGAGGAAGGCCATGGCTGGGAAGGGATGGGTGTGCTCACAGGTTCCAAGCCCCTGCAATCACAAGGACCTACTGCTGAGCACCCAAGATGCACAGGGCTGAGGAGGGGCCAGCTGGCCACTGGCATCCCTGTTCCCTGTTGCCACCATATGTCCTTCTCTCATGGCACAGGAGCCTGGACACAGCCTCCCGGGCTGTCCCTCTTCCCTTGTAGCACCTTGTATGCCTGCTTTGGCCCTTCACCCAACGTGAGCCACTGCAGACAGGAGTATCTCAGTCTCGGCTTCTTGGCCCTACCGCACACCTGGTCTCCAGGGCCTCTTGAGATGAGTGTGGTGGGAACCAAGGCAAACCCAGATGAAACCAGGCCAATGCCACACTACTTGGGATGGAAACGGCATGGAGGCTGAGGGAGGTGACCTGTCCCCCGGCCTGGCACCAGGATACTGGCCCAGCGTCATGATGCACCCTGGGGGGACAGACATGTTTACATTGTGTTGTGGTGTGCAGCACAGCCTTCCTGCCATGTGGACCTGTGAGCGCATGAGTCCACTGGGCCATGACCGCCACAGTGTCGTGTCCTGTGATAGGGACTCGTGTACTGCTCTGGTGTTACAGGCACAGGGAGGTTGAAGGGCTGCGGCGGAGACATCTTTGCCATAACCAGAAGGCACAGACATGAGCCTCAGCCAAAACTGGGGTGGAGAAAGAGGCAAGGGTACAGACGCTGACACCAACGTGGAATTGGTTGAGAGTGTGTCCAGTACGTCTCCAGGCCCGGGGGCTCTCTGTCTGCCTAAATGGCCCCTTCTCCTGCCAGCCACTTCCTCAGTGACCTCCTCCCTGCCCACCAGCACCCAGGCCCTGCTGCAAAGCTGGGCCCTACCCAGCCCATGTCCTCTGTGTGTTTCCCACCCCACCTCCTGCCAGGCCTGAGACCACATCCGAATAAACTACAGCTTTGACAGCTGAAGCCAGAAACAGTCAACACCAGGGATGGAGGAGCACCCCATCACTACCGCAGCGCTGAGCCCGTCCGCCTGCCCCTCTGATGCCAGGCAAAGTCTTTGGCTCGAGACAAAAGTGAGACCAAGCAGGGCAAACAGCACCTGCCCAGGCCAGACCTAGTGGGCAGGGACTCCCCGGAAGGGACTGCACTGACGGGAAGGGGAGCCTCGGGAACTCACAGTCTTCAGAAAGCAGCCTGACGTCGAGGATGCTAAGCCTGGGCTCCAAGCCCAGGAAGTCCCCCGCTGGCCAGCACTGTGGTTAGGAGATAGCTCTTCTGCTGCAACGTGACCCCTGGGGGGCACAGTGAGCTCCTCCTACTCGGGAATTCCAGAGCTCCCTGCAGCTGGCACCACCATCCTGTGCAGATGCTGTGCCCATGGCCTAGTCTCAGCCTCAGGACGAGGCCGAAGGACACAGGTGCCCCGGCTGTGGCAGCTGCTGAAGAAGGCCAGGGAGAGAAGAGAAAGAGCAGGACAGCCTCCAGCTCCGCGGGCCGGGGCTCGGGCAAATGCGCACTCACACGCAGAGCGGAGCGGAGTCTGACTGAAGGGTTGAGACCGCAGAGGGACAGACACGAGGTGCAGACAGCTGTACAGGCCCTTACTCCTCCTCAGTCTCACCCGATCTCAAGTGAAGACTCACTGTTCTCAGCCAAAGCAGCCGTCAGGTCCCCAGGAAGGGACCTCGGCCACTGCTCCCATAACCCCCACGGGAGAGATGTCTTAGACAGCAAGGCTCATGGGAAGCTAAGAACGTGTTTCCAGCCTGCGACCTCCAGAATTAGTGGGGAGGCCCCTCTGGTATCTGCTGCAAATCGGTGAGGTCCCCATGAGGTGGGGTCTTTGTGTTGGGAACGAGACTGTCGGGCCCCAGAACAGAGCCAGCCCTCTGTGAGCCACCTTCATGCCTGGGTGCAGCAGAGCCAAACCACCAAGCTGCACAACCCCACACTGCAGCCTTTCCTCCCGGGATGGGCAGTGCCCCTCCTGCGCTGATGCGGCTGGCCCAGGCCAGCATCCCTCAGCCGTGTCCGGCAGTGGGTGTCTGAACCCTGGGCAGAGACATGGCCACACTTTCCGTCCCTCCGCTGCCAGCAGCAGTGTCTAGCTAGCCGTGGCCGCAGATGGCAGAGTTGGTTCCGGGGGAAAACATGCCGCATGAGCAGAGGCGTTGACGCTGGGCTGCTGAGCATCCCTCGTCCTGCGGAGACGGTGGCAGTGGGGGCGCCGGGCTCCAGCCGCACTCTTTCCAGAATGTGTTACTGTATTGTTTTACTTTTCTCTCCTGTACCTTGCCATTTTAAAACCATAAATGCAGACTTTAAAACCTTACAGTACAGTCAGTCTGACTATTGCTAGGACAGCAGCTGCTGTGAGGGGAACGTGCACCAGAGGCTGCGCACAGCGAGCCCTCGCCACGCGGTGGGCAGCTGCTCCCACGGGCAAGCCGCATGGCAGCGCGCAACTCTCTCCATAGCCTGCGGCCTGCGCATGGGTCCTCAGCGAGGCCTCTGAGGAGCTGGGAAATTATTCTGCGCAGTATCTGAGCGTATTGGAAATCAATTTCCCTCCAGTCGAGAAAGTGACATCAGCAGTCTACGTGCAGGTGGCCCTTGTAAACGCTGGAAAAGTGGATCCTCATTATTTTGTGTCCCAGCCCTCCCTTTTTCCCTCAATGCAATTTATCGCACCTTTCTATGTTTTCCATGACTTTCTGCACTTGACCTCTGAAGCTTGCCACTGAGCTGTCAGCCCATCAGCCAAAGGGAGGAGGCAGCGGCCCTGCCTTGCCTGTGCCGATAGCAGCCCCCTCCCCACGGACGTCACTGCCCTCCAGGCCCCTCAAGGGAGGCCGCACTGTGCACACCAGGGAGGGCCGTGGACTGTGGTAAGCCCCGCACACCTATTTGGCAGGCAGTGCAGGTGTCTTCCTCGGCCTTCCCTGAAGGCTGCAGCATCACTGCCCTGTGGGTGGGGCTGGTCCATCCTGTGTTTGAGGAAGTGCTCCTGGCTTCCTCCTCTGAGGTCTGAAGTGTTCAGTGCCCACCTCCAATGAGCTGGAAAACATGCATTTGACTGGCAGACAAGTGTCCACATGGCCTGCGCGGCCATGGCTGCTGCTGGGACTCCTGCAGGACCTGGAGCCAGTTTGCCAAGCTGCCCGGTGAGCACAGTACGCCTCCTGCCACGGTACCCAGGGGTCTGCTCCCTCCTCCTCTTCTCCCTGGGTTTCCAAGTACTGGTCATTGCAGAGACACCATGCTGCAGGCAAGACAGCAGGCAGTGGAGCCTCCGGTGGTTCGCCCTGGGGGTACGCAGGTCTGTCCTGGCACGGGCTCTCGTGGGAGTCTCCATCCTGCAGGGACACGAAGCACACATCTTTGCAACTTGTCCTCTTTCCTTCATGGAATGCTGAATGCATGTTTTAAATCACTCCTGTGTGCTGGCATCCAGTAAGTTAACACACTGTCTCAGTTACTCCTCTCTCGTTGCTGGGACAAATACCCAGCACTCAAAATTAGGGAAGGAAAGACTTATATAGCTCGCAGTTACTGGAGGTTTCAGTCAATACTCAGCTGGCTCCAAGGCAGAGCGGCACAGGGCAGACAGCGACCTTTCATGGCAGCAGCAAAGAGCAGAGAGAGCAAAGGGAGGAGCAGCGAAGGGAGGCAACAATGGCTACCAAGAGCGAGTCTGTCTCCCTTATGTTGCCTTCAGGCTATCCAGCCCAGGCTGGGTGCAGCACCCACACCCATAATCCCAGCCCTGGATCATGAGTTAATCCCAAATTCTAGAAGTCTGCCCCATGACCGCGTGAGGCTTTGGGGGACACCTAGACACAAACCATAACGTTGCAGAGAAGGCATTGCAGTCGGCAGCTGGTCTGGGCGCTTTCTCCCTGTTCAGCAGCCGCCGCGCTTCGGTGACTGCCTTCCTTCTGGCATGGTGAGCCTTTGCCCACCTCCTTTACTGGCTCGGGATTTGTGTCTTAATCAGTGTGCAAGAGATGCACTTAATCGTGAAAGGGAGTGGCAGTTCTGCTCGAAGCTGCAGTTAATTAATGCTGCGTGCTGTGGGACATTCCAGGAGTGCTCCTGATTTTCCATTTACTTCAGGTGTCTTTGCTGTGATTAATGTTATCATAGAAATACCAAAGGAATTAACAGAGATTAGCCCGCTACTTCCAAGTGGGCTAGACGTGCAGAGATCTCCCCGCTGACAGCAGCAGCACTGCAGCCCTGCGGATGGCTTCCACTCCGCTGTGCGACCTCCAGGCCAGGCTGCAGCGGACCCGTGCTCAGCTCCGACGTTCAGACTGTACACCCCAGCTTTCTTCTACAGATATTGAAATCTGGGTTCATGATGGATAGAGGGGGAAACGTAATTGTTTTTCTCTTTGAGGGGCTAATGCTTTAAACATTCACTTATTCATTCATTGAAAAAGCACTGAAGTTCAGCCATTTGCCAGGCACAGGTCTGCATGGCAGGCTCAGGAACAAGACCAGAGAGCGTACGTGGGGTTCTTTTCTTGAACTCGCATGGGAACACCCATACACCAGACAGACAGCGGTGATGTGCCCTTGGGGCTGTGGTCGAGAGGGGCCTCTCGAGATGTGCCCTTGTGGCTCGGGCCATCTCAGGGTCCATGAGATGATGCCCAGCTGCTTCCAAAGGTGCCAACAAACGGCCGGGTAGACAGGCGCAGCCTGAGCAGGGCAGGGTGGGGCCTGTGTGAGCCTGTGGGCAGATATGGAAGCCCCTGGGAGCAGCGCCTCCCAGCCCAGGCCCGCACCTACGTCCCCTCCTACCCAGTCTGTGTTCTATAGTTTGCTGAAGTCAGCTGCACTCTAAACATACTAAGCTTTTTCTTGGCCTTTGAGACACAAAGCCCACACACTTGTATTATGGGACTTTTTTAGCATCAGTTATGTTGTTGATCTTACTGTGCATGATTCATCCGCCAGATTCCACCGTGGGTACGTGTGCGTAGAGGAGCCCAGTGTACACAGGGCTCGGTTTTCACTTTCGCTGCTTTAGATGCCCGCCGGGGAGCTACGGGAGGGTGAGGGTCACTGCCACCACAGCGGGGATCAGTTGGCCAGATCCCAGCAGTGAGGGTCCCAGGCCAACCACCCAAGATGGGGCCTGCCGCCTGAACAGGCCTGTGTGACGTCGGGGGAAAGGACCACCAGCCCGGCGTGTGGCCCCTGCCACCACTTCCAGTACCCAGTTCTCTAGGCTGCTGTCCCCTGGGGCCTGTCCGGGACATCTGTTCTCGGGTAGATTTTCGAATTCCATCTCCCCCAGCTGGGTGCTGTGCACCCACCCTGCCTAATGTCCTAGTCTGCACCGGAGCTTCCGGCCTCCCTGCCAGGCCTGGGTCTCCAGCTGCCTTTGACCCCAGGCCCTTCCTGAACATTTCCATTTGGGTGCCTCCCTGCCACCTACAGCCATTTGTCTAAGGCCACACTCAGTGCAGGACGTGTTCAGGGCTGTGTGTGCAGCCTCCAGGACCCCTCCCCCACCTTCCCACCAACAGCTCCCTTCTTGGCTTCCTGGTTTCCATGGTCACCAACTTGCCTCTCTCCCTAGGAGGGCTGATGAAGCCAGATTCTTGCGCCTCCCACCCCAGCCTTCCTGTTGTGATGGTTTTTCATAAGCAAGCTGTGAGGCTAAGCCCATGACAAGCCCGGGACTTGGAGAAGGTGGAAACGTTGCTGACAGCAATGGGGCTACATTCTTACCATCACTGCTAACAGGAAGATGCAGGTGCCCACGGTCTTTCCTGGATTCAAAATTTAAGCATGACTCTAATAAGGAGATTATCTTGTGACTCGGAGACAGGCAGGCTGCCTGCTATTTTCTGGTAGCTTCCCTGAACAGCAGATAAAGGTCATATCCACAGGGAAGCTCGCTGAAGCCCAGGGTCCAGGATCCGCCTCCCTTTCCTTCCAGTTGCCTACAAGATAAAATTAGTTCCCACATACCTGAACCACAAGTACCGACTTGACGGTTTTTGTTTTTGCCTCATCCACTGCACAATACATATGATAGTAAAATAAGTGACCTGATTCCAGGACTTCACTTGAAAAGACAAAACCAAAACGGTGCGGGGGTCAGCCCGTCCGTTACCCGCTGAGGACCCCTGGGGAGGTGCTGTGCAGCCCCACACTGTCACCTTGCTGAGGTGCACTCCCTGGGGTACCGTTCAGCCCTGGAAGCCCTCAACACCAGAAGCCCCCCCCCCCGCTCTCTGCACCCTGCACACCCAGCTGCCCACATGACCACCCACCTCCACCAGGGCCAGATCCCAGCCCCCCTCATATACCGCGCCTCCTGCGTGGCACAAGCTAGCCACACTTGTGAGCTGCCGTCTGCCACTCACAGACAGCAGTGTGCCCTGCCCTGTGCACAGGGAGCCGTGTTCCTGGGGCCAGCAGACCACCAGGTAACCCCAGAGACAGAGGAAGACTGTGTCTCTAGGACGTCATTGCTGTCTCAAAGATGTGCATTCAGGCGTCTTCTCACCTGCCTCTGCACTGGAGAGATTTTACAGATTAAAAGATGCAGCTGGTGTGCTCCCTCCTCCACTGCTGTGTTGTCACCCTGGTTTCACTGTTGAGAGGAATCAGATTTTGACTGCACGAGGACAAGCAGTGGCCGATGGCACGCACACCCAGCTCCCAGCCTTGGCATCTGCGGCCCGCAGAGCCACAGGATAATGCTGCTTCACCCACCCTGGAGCCCGTGAACATGTTGCTACTGCTTGTAGCGGGTGGGATCACAGGAGGGAGACAGGGAGAGTGTGGTGATCACAGGATCCAGGAGGCAGAAAGGGGCGATGGCAGGGACTCCGAGGGAGCTGTGAGGAGGGGAGACAGGCCCCGAGGCTCCCCCACAGTCGCACTCAGCTGGCGACGGCTCTGTTGTTTGAGACGACGAGGCTGATGGTGGCGATGAGGTGACAGTCGCGGGAGTGGAATTCCCGGTGCTGGGACAAGATGCTCCCACACAGCGGAGGGGGCGGGGCTTGTTTGCCTCACGGTCTCCAGCGAGTTGTCCCAGGCAGAAACGGCATGGCAGGAGAGCTTGGAGGGGGACAGCTGCTGGACCCAGAGTGGTCAGGAGATAGCAGAGAAAGGGGGAGCCGGAAGCTGTGACACAGCCTTCCGGGCCGGGCCCACGACCTGCCTCTTCCGACCGGGCCCGCCAGATACAAGCACAGTCTGCTCTGAGTTCCTATGTGGGTCAGTCTACCATAGGCAGAGTCGTCCACAATCCAGTCACCTTCCCAGAGCCCACCTCTAAACACTGGAGACGCTGAGGGGACACTTGAGACTTCAGTCATCACCACAGCACCTACTGATGACGCTGATAAATGGTGATGACAGCTGTGGAGACGATGAAGGCGGTGATGGGAACAAGAAGCAGCAGGAGCTCGGGAGTGGGCGAGAGGGACTTTTCTCCCATGGGAAAGTGGGTGTGCCGGTAACAGTGCTGCCTGAGTAGTGGCCCACCACGGCAGATGTGCTACCAGGGACTTCGCAGTCCCTGACCGAGCGGTGCCTGCTTGGGAGAGACAGTGCTGGACAAGTGAGCACACCTTTTGCCAGGGGCCTAGGTGATGCCATAGCTCTCCTGGTCTCTGCCTACACGTGAAGCCCCCATCTCCACTTCTGAGCTGACTCTGGGGCTGACCCTTCAGTCAGCCGAGAGAGCCAGATTCCGTGGCACAGTGGAGTGCTGGGTGCAGAGGAGGGGTACAACGGCTCGAGATGCTGGAGGAGCCGGGGACTTGCTGTGCCCCTTGGAGGCCCCATGAGGAGCACTTCGGTAAGCTTTGGGGCTGCTTGCTTTTAAGGCAGTGGAATTCTTCAGAAAGTGCTAAGGTTACGTGAGCTGAGTTGCGTTAAGGGACAGAATAAGAAGTCACTCAGGAAAGGTGAGGGTGAGAATGCAAACACATCCACCGAGCACGGTGGAAGCCTTTCTCCGTCCCTCCCTCAGCGCAGTGACAGGGTGTGTAGCCAAGTTAGAAGGACTGAAGTCCAAACTGACTAATCCCCCTCCAACCTAATTGTCATCCACATTTACTCTTTGACTAATTCCACAGAAAATTCCCTCTTCCGTTTTGAAGCACAGAACCCGAATGCTTGGGCCAGGCCCCATCTACTGCCAGAACAGCGTCCCTGGCTTCCCCTGGACCCTGACCTGGCGGTGGGATCAGCCGCCGCCTCCCCGAAGGCGACTGGGGCTCAGCCGGCGCAGCAGCCCACAGTGCTGGGACCGGGCTCCACGCAGCCGCTGGTTGGGTGGGGGGCTAGAGACAGGTGCGCTTCTCCTGCCACTGCAGCATGCCGGGTGGGACAGTGAGCCCTGCGGAGGGGCGCGGACATGGACCCCTCAGCTGCAGCTTCCAGGTGGGATCAGGGCCTGCTGGGTACAGTCTGGGATTTTTAACATTTCAACTTAATGAGGACAAAAATCACGTAAGTGGGAAGTACTACTAGAAATTAAGTTTGATAAATATGTGGAATTGCCAAACGAAAACCAGCCAGGTACCAGCGCCGTTCCGACCTTCGAGAGGGAGGCATCGCGTGCTTTTGGAGGATGTTTGGGGAGCCAAACAGAGACCTCGGTGGTGCCTGCGCCGCCCGAGCCAGGGTTGCGAGGCACTGTGGGAATTCTGCATGTCGTGCAAAGTGAGCTGGGGGAGACGCAAGGCAATTAGATAGAGGCTAGTAGTGGGCTGTTTAGCAGCCAAACTGATCTGTGCAACACCCATCCAGTGTAATTCTACTTAGAACTGGGTCTTCAGCACAGACACGGTGCTTACAGAAAAATGACTAAACTGAATTAATTCTTAATTATTTTAGTCCTGGAACTCAGGGATGTTTTCAATAAATATCTGTAGATCGCACAGACCGGCCTGTACCACTGGCTCCGGTACCGCCTACCTCCCCTCTCCACGTGGTGGAGCGCTCTGTTTTCTGCTTCTTGTCTTAACCACCATCCCTCATCCTAGATCCTGCCGTGGAAACGGAGAGGGGCGGCACTCGTCACGAGCCTGGCTAGTGTGCAGCCACTGCTCTGCCCATGGGTCACATTCAAGCTTCTGGATGGCACGGGGTGAGAGCTAATTTATGGAGTGTGCAGGCGCTGAGCCCTGACCAGTGACTAGGGCCTGGTCGGGGCCCCGTCCCCCTCTGCACAGCAGGCTCTTGGCCCTCCGAGGTGGCGCAATGGGGTAACTGAAATACCCTGCCATCTCGTAGGTATCAGGAGGGACTCTCCACCATGTCAGGGCACAAAGGCCACGTGGCAGGAGAAGACAGCACAGCACCTGGCTCATCAGCCCCGTGGCCCATGTGGCATCGGGTCTGCGGAGGACTTAGGAAGTGCTCAGCGCTTGTGATGGCGGCATTGCCAGTTCCTGTAGCTTGGCACCAATTGTTCTTCACTGGCTTATGTTGAACCTTCCCAAATCCACAACAAGAACAAACAGCCTCTCCTGTGGCCACCCAGGTCGCCACCACAGCCCCCAGGGCTCTCCTCCACGCCAGCCCCACGGCTTCCTGAGGACCCACCCTGTACAGGTTGTGCTCAGTGTGAGTAGGCAGAGGGCCACGAAAGCTGAGGCGCTGACTGCAGGAGCTTGGAGTCTACACACTCCTCTAAAACTAAAGTAGGCACGTGGGCTGCAGCTGTCACCTGGATGAACCCCGACTTTGAGCACCAGGACTTCCGGATTACTGCACCTAATCGGCCTGTGACTAAGGTGGACAATCCCCCCAGCACTGTCCTGGCACCAGCGCCATCGAACAAGAGGGAGGACAGGAATGATCCTGCACGGACGCAAGGCTAGCACTCCACAGCTGGCGCTGCTGATGGGGCCGTCTCCCCACTACCCGGAAAGACAAGCATCGGTAGCTGTCTGTGCTACTGCAAGGTCAGCTTGGGAGGGCACTGTCAGGCTGCAAAGACAAACAGAGACTTCGGGAGATTTTTAATGAGTGGGTGGCCCACTTTGTTCTCATGAGCCTATTTAAACATTTTCATAAAAGCCTTGCATATGTGTGTGGCACTCAACCAGGCAGAGGCTGTGGGTCCCGCCTGTCCAGCAGGGACCACTCCACAGAGGGCCACTGTGGGCTGCAGGAGCCTCTGCGCTGGGGCGGCGGCATGAGGTGGCTCTTGGGGTGCCCAGACTTGGTGGCACCGTGGTCACTGTGCCTCCTGACTCTGACAGCAGCCCTGCTGCCTTCTGCTCTTATTGTTGTTTGACTTAGTTCTTACAAAGATATGATATATGGTGAAGGTGTAGGGGAAAATCAAAGGAAAAAGACTGATTCACAGCTTTCTAATCAGACGTAACGACTGCTGGTACCTGGCACGTTTCCTCCCGGAGTCTTATGGGTATGCAATTTACTGTGATCAAGACCAGGATCTTATGCAATCCTGCCTTCAGGATCTTCTTTCAAAATCTAGTGTCTACTGTCGCTTGAAAGAGTGACTGTGTTTTCACGGACTGCAAATGTAACTGGCGGGCATCCTAGTGCTCCGCTGTTACTCTGACAACTAAAAATTACTATATTTCAAAAGCTTTGATAGAATTGAAGCTGCAGTGCAACCCTGACACTGCTTCAGCCCAGTCTGCCTGTGCTTTGCGGTCTCTTGGTAAGTACTGCCCGGCTCGCGTTCAGAACGGACTTGCAGACTTAGAGTGCGGAACAGTAGGGGAGTGCGCATCTGCCACGCTTCACCTGCAGCCTTTTGTGGTCGTGGTCAGTATGCATACCACCCAATTTATCGTCGTAACCGTGTCAAGCGCATGGTTCTGTGGCACCGGAGCGGGCACATGCCCAGCACTTTTCTATGTTCTCAGCTGCAGCTCTGTCCCTGTAGACACGACCCCTGCTCCCCAAGCCCTGGGCCCCACCATTCCACTGTTGCTGTGTCTGGAGCCTCGAGGTGCCTGGCATAAGTGGAATCTCTCTCTCTCTCTCTCTCTCTCTCTCTCTCTCTCTCTCTCTC